>NW_020954642.1:10150190-10265221 GCF_900497805.2 Vombatus ursinus
GCCAGGACTCAAGCTCTTGGCTGCCACCACTGTAGTCTCTCTCACAGTTCTTCATTCTTCTCAACAGTGTCTATTACCACATGCACACAGTCTTAAGGGAATTGAAGTCATGGAAATGTCAATAAGACCTAGAGGTGATAGGGAAACAGAGTTCCTTTTCTGTATGTGCCCAGATTATAATACCATCAGCCACTTTCTTCTTCTGGACCCCTTAGTAGTCATGATTTTTGCAAAATGATCAAATCTTGTAAACCTCATCCTTATATCTCAAATTACTCCTTTGTCAACTTTTATTGCTCCTTTTTTCTCTTCACCTCATTCTTTTAATAGCTCCTGAAGGGCAGGAACTATTTTATTGTGGTATTTGAATTCTCAGACCCTAGAACAATGTATTACACATCTTACTTGCTTAATAAAAGTCTGTTGGATTGAATTAATATAAGTATTAGACAAATTCTTTTTTTTCAGTCCTGAGTCCTTTTTCTCTTGTCCCCCTCCCCTAGTCTTCTGTTTTTTTTTTCTTTAGTAATTAACTTCCCCAACCTCTCCTTCCCCCACCCTAAGCATCTCCTCCATATTCAGTGCAATTTTCACTGTCTTCAGAGCTCCTCATTTTTGATTTCTTATTTCTGTGGCAAAATCAAAATGAATGTCCCAATACTTATATCTCTGTATCATGGATTTACAATTTCAGCACTCTCACAGCCATGGAGCCGTGACCTTGTGAAGACTACTTCTACAATTTAGGTGTGCTGCCACCAGATGGTGGTAGAAAATCAGGGTTTTATGGTTTAGTTGGGGAATGCACTTTTCCTGAGTTTGATTGAGATAGGGACTCTGTCCTCCTTCATTTTACTTCCTGGAGTATAAAGAATCATTATAATACCAAAATTCTGTGTAATAAATAAATGTTTAAATAAGTAATCAGAATATATAAACACAAAGACTTATGGAATGAGGGGAAGGGATGAAGAGAAAGGAGTAAGCATTTATTAAGCACCCATTATGTGCCAGGCATTGTGCTAAATGCTTTACAAATATTATCTCATTTGATCTTTATAATAACTCTGTGAGATAGGCTGTTATTATTATCCACATCTTATAGATGAGGAAATCAAAGCAGACAGGTTAAGTGACCTGTCCAGACTGACATGGCTAGTAATTGTTTGAGGCTATATTTGAACTCAGAACTTCCTAACTAGCAGTCCAGTGCTCCATCCACTGCACCACCTATCTAACAAGATAGACATCCATTTAAGAAGGAACAAAAAAAAAAGATCTAAAAGTTTTACTTTTGAGATATTTTATTTTTCCCAATTACATGTGAAACCAATTTTTAACATGGATTTTTTAAAATTTTGAATTCTAAATTCTATCCCTCCATTCCTCCTCTCTCCCCTTCATTGAGAAGGCACTTGATATGGGTTATATGAAACAATTTGCCCTATTGGTTATGTTGTGAAAGAAAACACAAACCAAAAAAAGAAAGAAAGTGAAAAAAAAGTTTGCTCTTATTTTCATTCAGACTTCATCCATTCTTTTTCTAGAGGTAGATAGCATTGTTTTTTATCATGTCCTGTAGAATTGTCTTGAGTTATTGTATTGCTGAGCATAGCTAAGCCATTCACAACTGATCATAGTACAACATCATTGTTATAATGTATACTCTTCTCCTGGTTCTGCTCACTTCACTTTGTATCAGTTCATGTAAATCTTTCCAGGTTATTCTAAAAGCATCCTGCTCATCATTTCTTATAGCACAACAGTGTTCCATCACAATCGTGCATCACAACTTGTTCAGCTAGCTGCCAATAGATGGGCATTTATTCAATTTCTAATTCTTTGTCACAACAAAAAAAGAGGTCATTTAAATATTTTTGTACATGTAGGTCCTTTTCCTTTTTTTAAAATCTGTTTGGGATACAGATCTAGTAGTGGTCTTTCGGGGTCAAAGGGTATGCATGGTTTTATAGACTTTTGGGCATAGTTCCAAATTGTTCTACAGAATGGTTGATTCAGTTTACAACTTCACTAACAGGACATTAGTGTCCCAATTTTCCCAAATCCCCTCCAATATTTGCATTTTCCTTTTTTGTCATATTAGCCAATCTGATAGGTGTGAAGTGGTACTTCAGAGTTGTTTTAATTTACGTTGATCTAATCAATAGTGATCTAGGGCATTTTTTAATATGACTATATGTAGCTTTGATTTCTTCATTTCTTCAAAACTATCTGTTCATATCCTTTGACCAATTTGGGAATGATTTGTATTCTTATAAATTTGATTAAGTTCTCTATATATTTGAGAAATGAGGTCTTCATCAGAGAAATTTGCTGTAAATTTTTTTTCATAGTTATAATTACTAACTGGGTATTTCCCTCCATCTTATTTTTCTTCTGTTAATTCTTCTTTCTCTTTTCATCCTGTCCCTCCTCTAAAGAGTTTTGCTTCTGACAACAGCCTTCCCCAATCTACCCTCCCTTCTATTAGCCCCTCACTTCTCTTATCCCCCTCCCCTACTTCTCTATAGGATTGTTGTTGTTTGTCTTTTGTTATCAAAGAGGATTATGGCATCAGGAAGATGATGCCATCACTTGCAAGTGAATTGGATTTAAGTGAGGGAGGACTCTTCAAGGTCACCAGCCTCACTTTTCCTCTGGAGCCATCTGGGTCCAGTGGCAATATAGATCAGGATCACTGGAGATGGCTCCCCACCATAGGGTAAGATAGATGTCTATGCCTGAGTGTGTATGTTATTCCTTCTTTGAGCCAATTCAAATGATAGTAAGGTTAAAGTGATGTTGCCACAAACCACCATCTTCTCTTCCACAGTAAAAGCTCTTTTGTGCCTCTTTTATTTGAGATAATTTACCTTATTCTACCCCTCCTTTTCCCCTTTTCCTAGTGAATAACTCTTTCTTAACCCTTAATTTATTTTTAGATATCATTCCATCATAGTCATCATTCTTTCTTACCCATAATATTACATTTTATAGATATCATCCCATCATAGTTAATTCATACCCATGCCTTCTGTCTATATACACTACTTCTAACTGCCCTAATAATGACAAAGTTCTTAGGTATTACAAGTATCATCTTCCCATGTAGGAATATGAAGAGTTTAGCATTATTTGAATTCCTTACAATTTACCTTTCCTGTTTACCAGTTTATGCTTCTCTTGAGTCTTTATTGAAAGTCAAATTTTCTATTCAACTCTGATCTTTTCATCAAAAATATTTGAAAGTCCTCTATTTCATTAAATGTCTAACCCCACTCCCCTGATGGATTATACTCAGTTTTGCTGGGTAGGTGATTCTTGGTTATAATTCTAGCTCTTTTACCCTCTAGAATATCACATTCCAAGCCCTTTGATCTTTTAATGTAGATGCTGCTAAATCTTGTGTTATCTTGACTGTTGCTCCAATGTATTTGAATTATTTCTTTCTGCCTGCTTGTAATATGTGCTTCTTGACCTGGGAGCTCTGGAATTCAGTTATAATATTCCTGGGGATTTTCATGTTGGAATTTCTTTCAGGATTGATGGATTCTTTCCATTTCTATTTTACCCTCTGGTTCTAGGATATCAAAGCAGTTTTCCTTGATAGTGTTTTAAAAGATGATGCCTAGGATCTTTTTAAAATCATGGCTTTCAGGTAGTTCAATGAACTTAAATGATCTCTCCTGGATCTATTTTCCAAGTTACCATGGTTTTCCTAAAGAGATATTTCATGTTTTCTTCTATTTTTTAATTCTTTTGATTTTGTTTTATTGTTTCTTGCTGTCTCATAAAGTTGTTAGCTTACACTTGTCCAATTCTAATTTTTAGTGAATTCTCTTCAGTGAGTTTTTGTACCTCCTTTTCTATTTGTCCAATTCTATTTTTTAAGATGTTCTTCTTTTCAGGGGATTTTTGTGCCCTTTTTACCATTGTCCTAGTCTATTGTCCTAACATCTATTTTAAGATGTTATTTTCTTCAGTAAATTTTTGTGTCTCCTTTACCAAGCTTTTGACTCTCTTTTCATTATTTTCCTACATCTCTCTCACTTATTTTGCTGATTATTCCTTTATCTCTCTTATTTGATTTTTTAACTCCTTTTTGAGCTCTTCCGGGAAGTTATTTTTGGTGGAGGGGAGAGCAGAGACCAATTCACATTTTTTTGAGGCTTTGAATGTAGCTGTTTTGACTTTGTTTTCTTTTTCTGAATTTGTGTTTTGATCTTCCCTGTCACCATAATAACTTTCTATGGTTTGCTTCTTTTGTTGCTGTTTGCTTATTTTCCAGACTATTTCTTGACTTTTAACTTGATGTCAAATTTGGGCTCAGTTTCTGGAGTAGGGGGAAGCACTGTCCCAAGCTTCAAGGTTTTTGTACTGCTATTGTCAGAGCTAGTTCTGGGGGTCTGTAAGTTTTCAATTCTTCCAAGGTGATAGGATCTATGGAGAGGTGTGGTCACTGCTTTCTTAGCCTGTGCTCTGGTCTGTGAGTGACCACAAGCACTCTTTTCTTCCCTAGAACTGTGACCAAAGCCCCTGTACTCCCACAGCCACACACTCTAATGGAACTGTTACCCAGAACTGAATATGGACAACGCAACAGAGTTCTGTACACAGTTTAGCGAAAGGTTCCCTGTAATCTCCTTCTGACCAATTGTCCAATCCCCTTACCATCTGTGTTCTGAGAGCTCCAGAAGCCACAGCTGATTCAGTCACCCTCAAGTCCTGCTGCTGGGTTGCTGAAGTGTGGCCTGTGCTGGCAGGGCCTGTACTGAACTATGTTCTACTCTCACCCCAGTGAGAAAAACCTATCCTGATGACCCCGTAAGTTGTCTTGGGCTAGAAAATTGTTTTGTGCCGCCCTTTTCTTGTTTTTTCCACTATAGAACTCATTTTGAGATGTTATTTTAAAGTTGTTTGGAGGGGAATTTGGGAGGGTGCAGGAGAGTTACTTTACCATCTTGTCACCCCCCCCCCCAGTTTTGCTTTTTTTACAAATAGATACATTTCTAACGCTACAATATTCTGCACTCCATGACCTTTAAGTATTAAAGTCTTTATGCAAAGCCCTACATACAGCTCAGGCTTAAAACCACTAGGGCTGGTCATGAAGGGAAAATTGTAGAGATATAAGAATGCTAAAGGGAAGGGGGGAGAATATAGTATGCTCCAAAGGTCTTCGTGCAGTTTAAAATTTTTAGGCATTTAAAATAGCAGTAAGACTTTTGGAACACCCCATATTTTCAAGTATCACATTTGATCTTTTCTTTTCACTTGCATGTACACCTTTCTAATTCAGACCCTAATCTTTTATTGCTGAGATAACCATAAAGTTCTCCCAATTGGTCACCTCCTTACAATCTTTGTCCACCCCATGCCCCTCAACCATCTCTCTAATCCATCCTCCATACAGCTGGTGAAATACTTTTTCTAAAGTACAGGTCTGACCTCATCCCTCCCCAGCTCAAATTCTTTGTTGGCTCCCTATTTCCTCAAAAAATAGAATACAATCTTCTTAAGTTGTCATTTAGATAACTTTGTGGTCTGGCCCCAGCCTACCTTTCTAGAATTATTGTATATTATTTCCCTTCATACAACACTTTTTTTTTTTTTTACCGAACTAGTGTCTTTGTTGTTGCCTGACCACAGTCACCTTCCATCTCTTTACTATTACACAAGGTGTCCCCCATAATTGGAATGCAGCCTGGCCTCACCTCTGCCTTTCAGAATCCTTACCTTCCTTCCAGATTCAGTTTCAGTGTCATCTCTAGGTCAAATTTTCTATTTTCTCTCTTACTGTCTTCTCTTTCTTCAAATTATCTTATATTTAATTCAATGTTTATATTTGGTATCTCCTAAAGGAATGTAATCTCCCTGTGAGCAGGCATTTTCTATTTTCTGTCTTTTGTATCCCCATTAGCTTGTGCAAAGCAGTAGATCTTTGCATATTCTAAATAGATGTGTAATAAGCATTGGTTGAATCAATTTGCTTAGCACGTAAGGACCTTGTCATGAATCCAGATAAGTGTAAATAATATAGAATTAATTGTCAAACTTATAGCTAGAGCCACCCAGATACAAGGCCCTCAGAAATTATTGCCTGATAGAGTCAACAATATTTCATTCAGCCTGGGCTGTGTGCTCAGCAGTATATTAGGTGGTGTGAAGAATTCACATTCATCAACAAATTAGTCATTCAGTCTGGCCCTGTCCTCAAGTGACTTACAATCAAGTTGGGAAGACAGAATGATATTCTTCTGCAAATGTGAGAAACGCCTCCTGGATTCTGTTTTGCCTAGTAATGCCAAATGTTTCCTGGTATTTGTGGGAAAACATTGAGATAACACCTACAAATGGGATTAAACTGAACCAAATCATCTAGCAGGGGATTTGTTAATTCTTGGATTTACATCTGCTTTGCATTTTCTCTCTGAAACAAACCCACTCTTATAAATAACCATGTAACAAATGTTTATTAAGCATCTAGTGTGTATAGACTTCTATACTAGGCACTAATTAGTGCCTGCCCTCATGGAGTTTGCTGTCCAGCTATGATACCGATAGAAATAACTATAATATGTGATATGATAAGTTCATAAAAGAATTAAAAGGGAATATGTGTGTTTGGGAGAAATCAAGGAAGTCTTTGAGGAAGAGATGACACTTGAACTAGTCTTAAAATGATGGGTGAAGCAGACAAGAGGTCGGAGTGACCTCCTGGGCAGAAGCAGAAGTATTAAAAAAAAAAATACACGAGAACACAAGGGACCATCCAGGGGAATTTTGGCTAGAGTATCAATTATATACCAAATGATATTATAACATAAAGCTGACAAGGTAGGGTGACACTAGCTTGTGCCAGGTCTTGAACACTGGACTCTCTGAATTTTGCTCAATACACAGTGGGGAGTGACTGAAAGTTTTTGCCTTTTGTTTGTCCGCCTTCTTGTTGTGTCAGTTTTCTTCCCAGCAGAGGAGTGACATGATCAGATTGGTACATAGCAAAAATTATTTTGGTAAGCAATATGAAGGATGGATTAGAAGGGAAATCTGAAGAAGCAAAAAAACAAACAAAAAGTAATGGTGTCAAATTCAAATAGAAATGGGGTCACAAAATACTATAAAAGGATCCTTGAGATACTGACTTAGAAAATTACATATTATCATTATTAATCTTCTACTTCATTTTTACTTATTTAATACAATATTTTCCAATTACATTTAATTCAGGTTCTGTCTATACTAGGGAGTCTATGGTAGAGCATTTGATACATCTGGTCTAAAGTAAATATTAGACCTTTCAATTAGAAAGAGAGTAACCAAATGTCAACTGTAGTCATTAGTAACATACATATTTTTATCTTTCTCCTCCACATTCCAGATATACACATGTATTTGTAAAGTCTATCAAGGATCATAGGAGTCTATGTTGTCTAGTAGCACAACTAATGAACTCAGAAGAGTCAGAAAACCTGGGATTGACTGAGTTCAGGCTCCGTTACTTACTGCCCACATGACCATGGAAAAGTTCCTTAATGCCTCTGAGCTTCCTTAGCTTCTTCATCTGTAAAATCTGACTAGTGATGCCAATAGTACCTCCTTCATGAGGCTGCTGAGAGGAAGGTTTGTTTTATGTTATATAGCTAAATCATTGCATCTCAGAGTCAGAAGGGAACTCAATGTTCATCCAATCCAACTTGTACTTAATGATAACAATAATAGTTAGCATTTAATAATAACTGTAGCTAACATTAATATAGTGTTTACTATGTGCCAGGCTCTGTTTCAAGTGCTTTAAAAATTATCTTATTTGATCCTCATAATAACTCTGGAAGATAGGTGTGATTATTATCTGAAATTTATAGATGAGAAAATCGAGGCAGACAGAATTTAATTGACTGACCCAGGAATACCCAGCTAGTAAGTATCTAAAATTGGATTCAAACTCAGGACTTCCTGAATCCATGTCCTTATGCTCTAGCTAACTACTTTCCCACTTGCCTGCCACCAGTATTTGAATAATATATGAACAGGAATCTTCTTTATTATATTCTCTGCTTGAACACATTCAGTAAGGGAAAACGGTCTGTTCCACTTTTACATGGTAGTGATTTTTAAGAAGTGTTTGCTTTGCCAAAATATATCTTCCTAAAACTTCTACCCATTGATCCTAGTTCTATCTTATGGGTTCAAACAGAAAAAAATCTAATCCCTATTCTTTGTATCATAGATAATAAAACTGTAATTGAACACAGAAGTCACCTGATCCAGCCTTTCCATTTTCAAGGTATAGAAATTGAGGCCCAGGAAAGTTAAGTTATTTGCTCAAGGTCACACAGCTAATGTCCAGAGCAAGATTTGAATCCAGGCCTTCTGACTTCAGAACCCAGTGCTCTGTCCTCTATACCATGCTGCTTCCTCCTTGTGATAACTTTTAAAGTTTTGAAAACAACTGCTATTGCTCTCTGACCCCCTCCAACACACAAACACACACACACACACACACACGCAGAGTTCCTTATTTGACATTGTTTCCAGTATTCTTCCTGTGAGGGCCATATTTTTCTCTTTCTTTTTCTTTTTTTGGGGGGAGGGAAGAAGGCATATTCTTAACTATCAGAAATAACAAAGCAATAAAAACGTAATCTGACTAGGACAAAATATAGCAATATAAAATATAGTCATAGTCAATAAATATTTATCAAGCACCTACTATGTGCCAGGCATTGTGCTAAGCCCTGAGGATAAAAATAAGAAAAAGAAAGACAGTTCCTGCCCCCGAGACTGGATGGCAATATATAAAAGGAAGCTAGGGGGAGGGTAGGAGTGGAAGATGCCAGAGGACATGATGCTTGTAAAGTTGAAACCAAGCAGAGCAGTTGGTGGGAAATGAATTGGCTGGAAAATTCAGAGTCCTGTATAATGGGAGGCTTTGGGAGGAGTTTTTGCTTCACAGTCCGGGCCTCTGATCAGAGGTAAGGGGTAGAGTAGTGAGGAGGCATTGAGTATCAAAACTGAAATAATCTCCATGATGATGAGATTTCTGGTGATGAGCTTGTTCTAAAGAAAGCATGATGTTTTGAGAAGTCCAAGCAGAGCTACTGGTGGGAAATGAAGTAGCACCTCTCTCCTTCTGGACTTTATACTTCTCAATGCAACCCAAGTTTATACCTGCTCTTTGGGCTACCTTGTCACTCTGTTGACTCATACTGACCTTGTAGTCCATTAAAACCAACAGTGACTTCTGTTGGTAAAAAGCAGAGTTGAGACCTCAGCATCAGATTTTTTTTCACTCCAAATGTAATCTATCAAACTTCTATGAAATTTTGACTTTATAAATGAAGAGTACAAAGGCTAAATCCCCAAGATCCCAGAGGAAGCAAGCAGCAAACTGGGAATTCAAGCTAAGTCCATGACTCTAGTTCTAATCTATATATACCATCTCACATCTAAGAAAAGAAAGGACAGGCAAGAGAGTGTTTTCCTATTACGTTTGAGAAGTCTTGGATAAAACTTATTTCCAGCATAGTACATTGCAAAGAGCATTCAAGCTGAAGTTAGAGTCCCTGGGCTACAACATTAACTTTGCCACCAAATTACCTCTATGACTTTGGGCAAGTCAGTGAAACTCTCTAGGTTCCAGTTTCACCATCTATAAAATAAAGGGGTTGGACTAAATGACCTTTAAGGCTCATTTAAGAGCTAAATCTGTGATCTTATGATACATCAGAAGACCTTCTCCACTCTTTGGAGGATGAGCAGTGGAATGGTTGTCCAAACTGACCTAACTCTGTCTAAAGTAATAATGCTATCATCATAGGTAGACTCCATATAACCTAAGGAGGGAGTCCATTTCCCCACCAACTTTCTTATAGTTTGATCTCTAAGTCTGTATTACATGACGAGGTAACATTTTCGTGAACAACTCTAGTATCTGTGATCTGCCTTTCTATGAAATTAGTTCCTTCCCAAATGCCTGTTTTTCCAGTTGTTAAACTACTTCAAGTCATGCTCCAAAGCCTATGTCGTATACACTACAATCAAACAGCAACAACACTTTGCATATCATTAAATGCCAAGTTTTCTCTGATACTCTGGCAGCTGAACAGCAGCCAAAAATATGTGTATACTGTAGTTCTTTACTATTCTGATTACCAAGTGAGCCCAGGCTGGGAGATATTTGCTTGCCAAGTGGCAGTGCTACGTTAATTCAGTTATTATTCTCTGGGAGCTAAGAATATAATGCCATTTCCTCTAATGGGTATCATTGTTGTTGAGACTGACCATTCCAATTGGGATAACTACTGCAATGCCAATGACTGACTCCTGATCATCAAATATTTATGTAAGATGCAGTCTTTGCCAATGGTGGTGGTGATAGAAAGGTTTAGTGACAGATCATTTGGTTGCATCCTTACTGCCCAACTGACTATTTAATTGGAATGAGTGTTTCTTAGCTGCACCTAGGAGTAATGGCAATTTGAAATGCTTGGAATGCTTTTTTTTACGTGATATCAGTGAAGATGAATGAAATGGATTCTACCTGGTTAACCATTTCCTGCTTGTTTCTCTGCTGCCTAAGGATATGTACACTTACTCCCCCTGCTTCCAGAGGTTTGCATGAAGAGGAATATCTGATTAAATAAATAAGATTATTCAGCAGGTTAGAAGGAGGAAAGGTATGAGGTATGGTGGTTGAGGCTAAGGAGCTGGTCTATGCATCATGTGTTCTTCCTGGATCTATAGAGAAGAGCTATAATCAAATGGTGGGGAAAAAAAATAGAAGAGGAGATTTAGGTTAAATGACAGGAAGATCTTTCTAAAAATTAGAGCTATCTATAACTGGAATGGTCTGCCACTATATAAATGAGTTACCCTCTCCTGCCACTCCCTGAAGATATTCTAGTGGAAACTGGATGACCACTTATTGAGAATACTATTGAAGGAATTCTTGCTCAGGTATGGACAAGATGGCCCTGAAGGTCCCTTGTAACTTTGTGATTCTATGATTCTGTAATTCTAATATTTTTTCTTCTTGTCTTTATTACTGATTCTCTGTCTCTGTCTATCCCTCTATCTCTGTTTCTATTCTTCTTTCTGTCTTTGTTTCTTTTTTGATCATGTTTCTCTATCTTTATCTCTCTATTGTCTCCTTGTCTCTGTTTCTGTCTCTGTATCTCTTTCTATTTCTTTCACTCACTATGTCACTCACCTACTTTCCTTATTTTTTGTTTTTCTGTTCTTCAGTCAAAAAATCTAATATTTAGGAAACAGTAACTAAATTAATACTGCGTGCTGTTGTCCCCAGAAACCATCAAATGTACCAGAAATTCTAATATTTTGGCAAATAGTAACAGAATTAGTGGAGTAAACATTAAGTATGCATGTCACAAAAATGAGAGTTAGAAGAATGATGATTACTCATGAAAACAGTCTCCTGCTAATCTGTGTTCTATATATCTAAAACTGTGTACTTATATATGTAGTACCTTGGGGTAGGGGCCTCAGTGATTGCCACTGGTCATGAAAATTCTAGTTTCTAAAATCATTATCACTGTCCCAAGTGTTAGAATATAATATCTTGAACAATTTTCACACTTTGAAGAAAAGGAACCAGAAAAAATAAATCATTTGTCAGAACACATACTGGTTTGGGGTTCAGAATGTAACAAATGTAATGCTCAAGGTCATGTAATGTTACCGATAGAACCCTGAGAACATAAAGCAGATAATCACCTAAACTCAACCCCGACCACTAAACTTTGAGGTTTTTACTTGGACTGGATGTTACTCAATCTTGGACTTTTCCTTACTTGGTTTTATGTTTTTCTCTTCATATATTTCTGAAGTTTTGCTTACCTCCTCTAACTGTCATAGTCATTATAAAACTCCATTTTAATTACATATGATAGCATAATAAAATGTAAGGCAAACAACCTAGTTATAGTAGAGTTCAAAATGCTTCTTTCATTCCAAGTTCAACTTCCATACTCAACCTACGCCTCCAAAGAATGAAAAAAAACCCAACACATTTCTACTCATAACTGGTTATCCCCATAGCCTCTCCAGCCAAGGTCTAGAGCAGGGGTAGGGAACCTGCAGCCTCAAGGCCACATGTGGCCTTCAAGGTACTTGGGTGCAACCTTTTGACTGAGTCCAAGTTTTACAGAACCAATCCTCTTATTAAAGGGATTTGTTCTGTGAAGTTTGGATTCAGTCAAAGGGCCATACTTGAGGACTTAGGGACCACACGTGTCCTCAAGGCCATAGGTTTCCCACTCCTGTTCTGGAACAAGGGATGTATTAAACATCTAGTCATAATTTCCCCAGTTGTCAGATACAGCATGAGATATAGGGAAAGATATAGATAAGAGGTCTAAGCTCGTAATAGGTCCTCAATTAGAATCTCTCTTTGTGCTGTTTGTGGTCAGTCCTGAACACTTATTTCCTTAGATTCAGTGCATATTTATTTACCCATGGAACAGCCCTTTCAATGCAAAGAGTCAGTGCTTTGAGGTTTCAAAGTTGAGCACTACCTGAAATTCAGTGTCAGGGATACCAACATGGCACAGGCTATCTCAACTATCCCTAGAATACTTGTAGGCAGCTAGGTAGTTCAGTGGATATGAGCACTGAACCTAGAGTCAAGAAGACCTGAGTTCAAATCCTACATTCAATACTTACTACCTATGTGATACTGGGTAATTAACTACTTCTGTCAATTTCAACTTTCTCATGTGTAAAATGGACCTAATAATAATATTTACCTCAAAGTATTGTTGTGAGGATCAGATGAGAGAGAATACATGCAAAATGCTTTACCAACCATATTCTGCCATATACATGCTAGTCATTAGTATTATATCTTCCTTTCTCTTTGCCTTCAAATATATGAACCACCCCTGAATCAAAGATCAGTTTCCTCTATCTATTTTCCATTTCCACCTTCCAAAACATCTCTGGAGGCATGTAGGGAGATGAAACTCTGTCAGCAAGTCAGAGTTACAAGGAGACTAAAATTCCTTACCACAAAACAATATGGCTACTGTATCTTTATGGTGTCTGGAAGTGAATAGAGATAATTACTAAGTACTTTTTAAAAATTAAATTTATTATTTGTTTATTTTTTACATTCTTTTCTTTTTAAATTTTGAATTCCAAATTATTTTTCTCCCTCCCACACCTCTCCCACCCACTGAGGAGGCAAGCAAAATGACATCAATTATACAAGTTAAATCATGCAAAACATATTTCTACATCAGCCACATTAGAAAAAAGGCAAAACATAAAGAAGGTGATATAATTATACTTCAATTTGCACTCGAAGTTCATCACTACTCTCTCTGGAGGTGGATAACACTTTTTCATTGTGAGTTCTTTGGAATTGGCTTGGATTATTGTATTGATTAGATTAGCCAAGTCTTTCACAGTTGATCATAATTACAACATTGCTATTATTGTACACAATGATCTCCCAGTTCTCACTTTACTTTGGATCAGTTCATATAGGTCTTGCCATGCTTTTTGCTAAAACCATTCCCCTCATATTTTTTTCTTTTGTTTATAGCACAATAGTACTCCATCATAATCATATGTCACAGTTTGTTCAGTCATTTCCCAATGGACGAGTATACCCTCAATTTCCAATTCTTTGACACCACAAAAAGAGCTGCTACCATTATTTTTGCACATGTAGGTCCAATTTTTCTTCTACTACATTTATCTCTTTTTTTAACTCTTTTAGGAATTCTTATTGACTTGTGTCCGATTAATATTTTATCTTTGAGGCTTTGTTTATAACTGTTTTTACATTGTTGTCTTCTGAGCTTGTATCTTGGTTTTCCCTGCCAACATGGTAGCTTTTTATGGTCAACTTTTCCTCCTCCTCCTCCTCTTCCTCCTCTTCCTCCTCCTTTTCCTCCTTCTCCTTCTTCTTCACTTCCTTCTTCTCCTTCTTCTTCTTCTTTATGTTTGCTCATTTTTTATAGTCAATTTATTGACTTTGAACTTTATGTTTACTTTGGGCTCTACTCACCCAGGGGTGGGGAAATATCATCCCATGTTTTAATCTTTTTCATGATACTGTTTTCAGAGCTAGTTCTGAGGGAATAAGACTTTTTTGGTGCTTCTAAGGTGTGATCTGGAGAAAGGAGTCACTACTCTCCTGGTCTGTGCTCTAGTCTTTACCTAGGAAGGGCTCTTGCTCCTCTGCAGCTTCAAGCACTAGCATTCCTTCTGGCCCTGGACCTGTGACCAGGTCTCTTGCTCTCCTGCAACCACAAGAACTAGCACTCTTCTTGGCCCTGGAACTGTATCCAGGTCCTCTGCTCCCATGTGACTGACCACAAGTACTCTCCTCTGCCCTGGAACTATGATTCAGAATTGCTTATGAGGACTAGAGTTTCCAATCAGTGCCAGCTGTACCTAGTGCCAGCTAAGGGTCCCCTGTAATTTCTTTCTGTCCTATCATCTGACCTCCTTACCATCTCTGGGCTAAAAGCTCCTGAAGCTGATGCTGATGCTATCACTGTCTGCTGCTACTGCTACTGCTGGTGCAGCTTCTTCTAAGGCTCACCACTGGTGCTGCCCCAGTACTCCAGACTGCTCCTGCCCTGGTGTCCCAGACCTTTCCTGTCTACCTAAAGTTGTCTTAGGCTGGAAAAATGTCTCAGTCTGACCTTTTATTGGCTCTGCTGCTCCAAAATTTTATTTGAAGAGTTATTTTAAAGTTGTTTGGAGGGGAATATTGGGAGAGTTCAATTGGGTTACTACCTGTACTTTGCCATCTTGGCTGACTAGATACTTTTAAACTGAGTTCTACATATTCCTGGAGTCACAGGGGGAGAACTGTGGTCTAACCTAAAAGCATAGCTGAATCTTTGGTGAGGATGCTTCTTTAGAAGCCCAGTGTCTCACCATGGTGAGAACCTCAGATATCAAGGAGTGAATCTCAAGATACAAAGGGCCTGCTAACAGGCCTCTGAGCATGGAGAATGGATATCCCAAACCAGTTTGGTACACATTATCAGTAGGCCAATGACAGGACCTAACAAGTACTTCCTGGTGGAATTACAATGAACCACTGGTAGGAATACAATACACCAATCCTTCAAACATTCAAGGATCTGTGATTTCACCATTCTGTGAACTCCTTTCCTTGGCACATGTTATAACCTCCCCACACTTCCAAAAAAAAAGAAAAATTGTTTTGTAAATTGCTGGTCCAGTGAAGTAAACAAAGCCAGTGGGCAATTTTCCAGTGATGAGCTTCTCCACACTTATCTGCTCAACTAATCTGGTCCTTAAACAAAAGACACAAAATCAGGCCCCTATTCAGAGCATTTCTATCATGGTGGGATTTAGCAACAACAATAATAAATCATTTAATCATTAGACACTTATTAGGCACCTACAAAGTGCCAGGTTGCCCAAAAATAACACAAAAAACCCGTGGACAACATTGGCATGTTACAGTCTACTGGGTCACAAAGAGTCAGATACAACTGAATAACAGCTCATGTGCCAGATACTTTGCCAAATGCTGGAGATAAAAATAAATAAAATAACAATAGGAATAAGAATAACAATTTACATAACACTTCAAGTTTGCAAAGCATTTTAATATGTTATCTCATTTAATCCTCACAATGACCATGCAAGTTGGATGCTATTGTTATTTTCTTTTACCATCCAGGAAAATGAAAATGAGAAAGGTCAAGTACCTTGTCTAGGGTCAGACAGAAACTCAGCATCTGAACCAGAATTTGAACTTACCTACTCCAAGTCCAACAATCTAGTCACTTTTTCACTTAGCCAACCTGTACTCACTAGTACACATCATCCATTGACATAGTGTTCAAGCAAGAAAGGTCAACTCGAGGCCAAGAAGAAGCATCAGGGTAGGACTTTAATGGAAGCATGGGCAAATATGTGATCCCAAAACTACAAGTGTTTACTTGAGGCAGGGCAATGGAATCAGACTCATTTTCAACATTTAAATGAAAAAACTCAGGATGCCATTACCAAGGTCTTTTACCATAGTTGTACCATGAAGGCCATGGGCCATTAGCCTTCATTAGCAGAATCAGGGTCTGGCCTAACCCATGCTTTCTGTCTGATTAGAAAGACTGTGATACAGTCCATGCCACTTAATCTGGACCCAGGTAATAAGCACATCTTAATTAAGATGCCCTGCTGGAAGCCAATTTAATGAAATATATATAATAGGATTTCAATTCTACTTTAAAGCCTTTGTGCTAGATAATAGGGGTGACTGGAATAGCATTGTGTCGCTAATTTCACAAGCTGAATACAATCTCAGGATCTCAGCATGAGTATTTTTAAAGCACAGGGGGGGGGAAATGAAATAACATCAACTTTTTTTGAATGGTGTAAGGGGAACAGCATTTTAAACTATTTTTCATTCATCAGGCTCTCACTTTTATAGCCTATGTTTAAGTGCACTGATAATATCATCAATCAATTCTTACACACTTTGTTGCAGCTTTGTATGTGGTTTGGTATTTCTTGAATTTTTAAGAGTGGCCAAAAAAAAAAAGAACTTGTTCTCTTACAAAAATCTATGAAGTTTAATATGAGTCCTGAAACCTCGGAGCTTGAAATAAATTTGTTAGACATAAAAACAATTAAGCAGTTGATAAGAAAGAATTTAGTAGAAATAAATAAAACTCCTGGGTTGAGTACGTCTTAATGCTACTTAGCCCAGGGAGCTGGTCAGTAGCATGGAAATTAATGGGCCATTGGTCCTTAAAGAACTTAAGGGAAGCGTAGTTGCCAAGCTGTCTGAGTCTGCCCAAAGGCTGACATTCATGCAGAGTCCACCATTGCCCACTCCGTCTGGTTTTCCTTCAGTACTGACTTGGCCTTTTTTTCTGTTCCCCACACAGATTATCTTCTCCATTAGTCTAGTTATTTTCTTTTAATTTAACATCAGTGTCTTAGAATTTTAAATGGAAGGGAGCTTAGAAATTATCTAGTTCTATGCTCTTTTTTTTATCAATGAGGAAACTGAGGCCCAGAGGTTTGGGGGTGGACATGGCTTATTCTCTCTCCCTCCTTAAATTATCACAATTTTAATTATTTCTATATAGTATATCCTCCATCCCCCTCCACTGTGCCCCACCTCTCTAGAATATAAACTTCCTGAGGACAGAGATTTTAAAAAATTTCATATATCCAGCACTGAATAATATATTAAATAGAGTATGCACTGATTAATGTTGTTGACTTGACTTTGTTCAGAAAAGTACCCTGACCTTTTTTTTTTCTGTATTACCCATTTCACTCATCCATTAAGGTCTAACTCATAACCCACACCCTCTATGAACCTTTCCCCTATTACCTCAGCCCCTTCATGACAACAATAGCTATAACTTTACAGCATTTTAAGGTAAGGTTTGTAAAGACTTCATTTCTACCCTGTGAGGGAAAAGTACAGAAGTGAAGTCATTATCTGTACCTTTTCTAAATCTCAAATGACTTTGTGCTTGGACATCTGAAGTATTCCTCTCCCTCTCCCTATAATGCAGTTGGTTCCATTTCCAAACTGTCTGCCGGGTTATGCATCCCTCCCATCCTTCCTGCAACATTTGAGAATATAAAATGCCTGTGGTACAGCAAAAATACCCTTGGTTCAAAGTGTGGCTCTGAAATTTATTAACCAGGTAATTGAGAGTGATTGAATGACATGACTGAATGAAAAGAGCATGTATTAAGCATTTTTCATTTGTCAGGCACTATGCTAAACTCTGGAGATACAAACAGAAAAGAAAGATAGTACCTGCCCTCAAGGTGCTCTTGCAATGGAGGAGACCATACACATAGGGAAGTGGTGACTAGGGAGAAGCACTTTCATCTAAGAAGCAAAAGGAACAATGGATAGAACAGTAGGACAGTCAGTTGATGCTGCTTTTCAAGAAAGTGTCTTTCTAATTCCAAAGTCATCTCTCAATTCAAAACATAACACTGCCATACTATGTACCAAACATATTTTTGGATTGGAAGTACACTTTCTTGATTTTGCTCCAAAGTTTCCTTAAATCTCACTTTGTCCCACACAACAGATCTGCTAGGCCACTCTTTGTGAGTTTAGGCAATGTCTTTCAAGCCCCCAGATGACCAGGCCTGAGTTAGTTTGGGAAACATTGCTTCCAGGATGCTTGAATATTGTCTGTAGGGCCATTTTCCTTATGTCAATGTAAACTGCAAGAAAGATTGATGTAGTTTTTTGTTAAGGTAGAGTAAAAGAAAAAGATTAACTAGTAGCTCATATTCACATAGAAATATAAAACATTAGCATTGGAATGGGAACCTCTAAACCTAAGCCTTTTAATTTACAGATGAATAATCCTAGCCCCAGAAGGAATAAGGTGATATCCTCAAATTCACAGAGCTGATGGTAATAATGGCCACCTTAAGTTAGTGAAACCTGGGTTCTAACCCAGGTCTTCTGGATGCGGTCTATGGGACTCTTTCCATCACACTTTGTGGCCTGTATGTTACATTATTCCTTACTATACTTGTTTTCTCATTAATTTCTTGCAATGACCTTGTTATCCAATCCAGGCAGAGATTATCCCCATTTTAGATATAAGGGAATTGAGTCTTAGAAAGGGAAAATAATTTGCCTAAAGTTATACAACTAATACATAGCTGGCATAGGATTTGAAGTCAGGTTTCCTGAATGGAAATCCAGTGATCTTGTTTCTTTACCATATCTCAGTGTACCTACAGGAATTATGGTGGATGAGTCAAACAACTAACCAAAAAAGAAAAAAAGGGAAAAAAACCTAATTTAATTGACTACCTCATAATTAATTGAATTTCCTGAACCTCTAATGCCATTGAACAGAGTACATCAAATTACATCATATTCATTCCACTAAAGCAGCTGCTTCATTTTTTTGCTGTTAATTGGTACAAAATCCATAGATTTCCTTAGGCTATTTTGCTTACAGTTATTTAATAAATATGCCCAATTCTTAGGTTAACTGGCGCTAATGCAACATTTGTTTAGAAAGGAAAAACAAGGAAGTGAGAGGCATTTTTTTTTTTAATAAAAGAAGCTACATTTGCTATAGCAAAAGATTTTACCACAACCATCAAGGCAACCATTTGGCTAACTGTGGTCCTTCTTCCCCCACCTCCCAAGAGAGGAAAAAGAAGTTAAATCAAGGATGATGGACTGAGAAACGAATGGAGAGATGGTGGGATTAAAAGCCATAGTGAGTATGAAGAGTACAATTAGGAGGGATAAGGCAAAGGGAGAGTCGCATGATAGGTAGTTATGATCTGATACAAAAATTTTGAAGTTTTTGATGGTGAAATTAAAATACTTGTGGGTGATGGTGAAATGGTGACATCGTGATCATATCTATGGATAGCTGGGGTAGAGTGGAAGACTGGGTCATATGTATGTTGTCCCTGGGAATTTCAACATTTTTGAATAGTTCTATTGCAGGCTATACAAAGTATAAGAATTTTTTTAATGTAATAGGGATTTGAGGTATCTAGCTTCCCTATGATTGACAATGCTAAAGAGTGTGTATATGTCTGTATTGTGCATGTGAGAGAGACAGAGAGAGAGAGAGAGAGAGAGAGAGAGAGAGAGAGAGAGAGAGTGGAAGGGAGGGAAAGAGAGAAGGAAGAGAGGGAAGGGGAAGGATAGGAGGAGGAGGAGGAAGAGGAGGAGAAGGAATGACCCTCATCAATCCATATTTTTTCCTAGAAGCAGTCCTGGGTAATTTAAGTGTAATAGGTCATGTGCAGAGTAGCCCTGAGTTCTGATCATATGCAGAGTACCTGCTTCTAGTTGAACACTTATGCCAGCTCAGTGCTTAGGTGCTTTGGAGACAAAGCCCCTGGCTGCTTCCATACAGCCATGTGGCATTCAGCATGGAATGACCCAGGTGCTTTTGGAAAGATGAAGCAATGTCTTTGCTAGGCACTGAGCAGAAAGGACTAACGGCTCAGTGGATCTTTAAAAGGGAGTGACCTTCCCTTTGTCGCCATTCATGGCTACAAATCCTGTCATTGAATCAGTGCCTGGGAGGATGAGGAATAAAAGTGGCTGCCCTACTTGACACCATTGGGAGAAATGGAGACTGCTCCCACATGGCAGCTAAAGCAAATGGTTGTGTAGGCAAATTGAGCCTAAGAGTCCTTCCCCATCCCCCCCCCCCCTTTTGTTTCCTTTCTTGAGTAAAGGTGCCTGAATGGTAATAAGGAGAAGCATTTCCTGTCTTGGAGGAAACCTAGTGAGGTTGAAGTATTGCAGATGCTGGGTCGTTTGGTTGATACCTGAAATGGATGCAAACAGAGCTCTTGCATTCAACGGTATATCACTAATGGGAAAAGGACCTTAACTTCTTGTTTTGGTTTTCCAGAAAACATCTATCTAAGGGGCCAGTTTAGACAGATGATGTAAAATGCCTACATTAAGCACTCTAGTAAATAGCTTAATGTTCTGATGTTTAAAGCTCAACCTATTAGAAGAATATTTTTATATTTATGTATAGTATGCATTTTTGTGTTATATTGTGTATTTATGTTAGCTATCTAACATAATTGCTTAATTCTGATCAATGTATGCTTGTGAGAGCCTTTTGTGTTATTTCTTTTGTTTCTAGATAATAAATAGCTGTCCTATACATGATTCCTAGACATTAGCTAAACCTTAAGCATTAAGTAATTTTTCTGTGGTGTGCTGGGATGGTAGTGTAATGAGTCAAAATTCTGAGAAAAGGACTCTAACCCCTTCTTTTAGGTGGTTAGGTCTTCTAAAGACTGAGCTTGGTCCATTCACATGGATGGGTCCAAATCCAAGAAAGGTCTCTTAGAGGAAAGGGACAGGGTACAGCACCCTAGTCCTTTGGGTCCAATAGCAGCTTCTAATTGTCAGATGACCCTATTCACCTGCATCAAAGAGTACCTTATAAGAGTTAGAGACAGGTAGGGAGAAATTTGGATATTCTTCCAAGCCTCTAGACCTATGGAAGTACTGACATGGGAAGTGGGCACAGAATCAAGTGGTAGGCATAGATGGGACATCAGAATGCAAATTCATCTTGAGGCAACATGATACTGGTAATACAAACACAGCAGTATTTCATAAATCCATTATTTACTTTAAGACTCAGTTCATGTATCATCTTCTAAATGAAGCCATTTCTGATACACCAAACTGCTAGTGCCCCTTCCTCCCTAGACTATCTTGTATTTATTCACATTTATGTATATTAGAATACACAGATGTGCACACATGTATTTATACATGCAAACACATGTATACATGTGGTATACAAATATATATATAAATAAATATATATACATACATGCTATCTTTCCTGATAGAATGTAAACTTCTGGAGATGAAGGACTGTTTAATTTGTTGTTTCTTTTTCTTATCTCTAGTATCTTGTACAGTGTGCAGCACATGGTAGGGATTTAATAAATGCTTGTTAATTCATTGATTCTTTGACAGTGGTTGTAAGGGGCAAACAGTTTCTGATGTCTGAGTAGGTTTTTGTGAGGCCCAAGGTCATGTGAATATCATACAAGGGAAAATTTCAGACAAATGGAGGTACCCTTGTCTGGAATTTCATTGTAAGCTGTGAATATACTTTTTTAACATGAGGGCTCCAGCATGCACTTTTCCCGTAAACCCAGGATGGAAATTTGATTCCCAGAGCAAGAGAATAACCCATAATATCTTCTGGGAACTGATAAAAGGGGGAGTGAAGGCAACGTGACCTGTAGGAGGAAAGCATTGGCATCATATTCTGACAGCTATAGAAAGATGCAGTTTGAACAGCATTCCACACATGATGACTGAGAGCAGAACAGCAGGGTGCAGCAACCTGTGGCATTTACAGGGGCCTGAGAGCTACAGGAAGCAGAGCTACGAGAGAGATGGTGTAAGATGCCAGCAGAGCACTGCTGTGCCACCACATAGCAATGAGAAGAACTTTGGATCTGAATATAAAATGCAGTCAGAGGACATGGGTTGAAATCTTGGCCTTGACTAAGTAAATTCACCTAAATAGCATCTATTCTGCTTTATAAGGAACACAGAGCATAAGATTTCTTAAATTCCTTTCCCAATCTAAATCCTGTTATCTTAAGGCAGTTCTACCTTTGAATCCCAACTTTTCACTAATAACCCTCTGGAGCTTAGAACGCTGAATTTATCGTGATAGGTGCTTAACAAATGTTTTATGAATTTGAATTAAGCAGGGCCAGGGCTCAAGGAATAGCTAGAATTTCAGGATTTTACTCATGTATTTCTCTGGAGGGAACTAACTGGTACATTGGATAGAGTGCTGGGCCTGGAGTCAGGATGGACCTGAGTTTGAATCCAGCCACAGACACTTAATAGCTATGTGACCATTGGCAAGTCACTTAACTTCATCTGCTTCATCTGTAAAATGAAGATGCAAATAGCACCTAATTCCCAGGGGTTTTGTTAAGATCAAAAGAGCTAATATTTGTCATGCATTTTGCAAATGTTAAAGCAACATATAAATTCTATAAGAAAAAAAGGGGAAAAAAAAAGGCAGGATCTTATAAAAGGTGTAACCCCTGTCCTAGAGCCCACTGGTATGGGACTCTTTCTTCATTGGTGTAGATAAAGGCCCAGCCCTGTGTGAGGGACGGTGTGGAGATGGCAATAGCAAGAGAGATTCAGTTTTCTTCATCAGGTGCTTCTGGCTCTTGGCTTCGAAAAGAAAGATGCAAGAGACCAGCTCACTTCAAGTTTCTGAAATAAAAGACTTTGGGAAGATATGAGAGGAGGCAGCAGTCTCCATCATGTCCCTATCCCCAGCTTGCTACACTGGAAACTTTAGGGAGTTTCTCCTTGGGTGAGATCTAGGACCCTATTTCTTGAGTTATCAAAATCAAAAGTCAAAAGCCCTGATCAGAGAATCTCTCTAGGGATCTTCACAAAAGCAAAGGACTAAATTTTGTCTCAAAGTCTTACATATAACACAGTAGAATCCTTACAAGAAAAATTTACCTCAGAAAGTTTTGTTGTTGTTATTCAGTTATATCTGACTTTTGTGACTCCTTTTGGGGGTTTTCTTGGCAGAGATACTACAGTGGTTTGTCATTTTCTTCTCCAATAGACTAAGGCAGAGGTTAAGTGACTTACACAGAATCACACACTGTCTGAGGCCAGATTTGAACTCAGGTCTTCTTGACCCTGGGCGCATAACTCTTTCCACTGAGCCACCTAGCTGCCTCCAAAAGCATAAATATAAATATCCAAACATACCCCACCAATACGTGGAAGGCATAATCTCTCCCCAGGCTGCAACACTTTAGTCTTAGGGAGGGGAAAGGGATTAGATTCAGAGTTAGGCTCAGTTCTCATAAAGCACAGTCCTGATTCCAAGTCCATATTCCAATACCAAATGTTGGTGGGCTCAAGTCCCAGGCATCCTGGCTTCTCTGGGTAACCACGCTGAGATGACTGGCTGTTATACCACCTTACCTGCAGTTCCGGCCCCAATGTCATCATGGCTCAAACTCAAAGTGGAAGTCGAGTGGGAATGACCTTTAGCATCTGAAACTGAGGAACAAAATGAGACAGACCAGGAAAAAACACTCCCAGACTCACTTCTCAGAGCTGGGGTAAAAAGAGGGAAGTTGAGGAAGGCAAGTCCCTTCTCCCCTCTCAGGTTCAGTTCATGGCATCCATACTAGAAGCATCAACTAGCACAGCTAAAAAGATGGTGGAAAAACTGGATCAACTGGGTCTCATCAGTTTTAAAGATGTAGGCAGCCAATCAATGGTGGCTACCCCATCCACTTGGTCAAGGATGCAGCTTGGCTGTATATTAGGCATGTTTAAAAGCCAAGTTACAAAGGTAATGATTTTTTTCCCTTACTACTGTACTGAATAGTGTAAAATGTTAGTAAAGATGCCATATCGTGGACTTAAACCCTCAATGATAACATGTCACTTGCAGAAAATGTTGCATGTATACTACAAAATACCAAGAATGTTGCAAGATAAGAACTGGACCTATAATTTCACTGCATAGGAAACTCTTGGATGAGGATATTCCCTCTACCAATGCAGGTTGGCATCTTCTATTCCAGTTATTGTTTTAGATAACTGCCTAAATTATGGAGAAGGTAAGTGATCTGCCCAGTCACATAGCCAGTATGAATCAGAGGCTGTACTAGAAGCCAGGTTTTCTTCTGTTCCAGGAAGGATCTCTACACCATGCTGCCTCTTATGTTTCATGTCACAGGCACTCAAATTTTGAACCACAGCAACTAAGAGTATGTGACCAACTTGTTAGTCAGTAGAAAACCTAATTAACTGATAGATTTCTATGACCTCAGAAATGAAAGGGACTTTAGAGGCCACCCATTCTAGCCTTTGTTTGAACAGAGAAATGTCCATCACAATATACATACATATATACATGTCAAGTGGTCATTCAGCCTTTACTTTAAGATCTCAAGTGAGGGGTAATCTACTACTAACGTTACATGGCAGCTTATTCTACTTTTTGATAGCTCTCATTATTAGAAAGTTCTTCCTTATATCTAGCTGAAATTGGCCTCTGCAACTTTTACACATTTTTCCTATCTCCACTTTCTAAGGTCAAGATGAACTAGTCAAATCCTTCTTCCACATGTTCTGCAGGGACTTAAAGCTAACCATAATCCCCATTCCTCCAAAAAAAAATCTCTTCCTTCAGGCTAACCATTGCTAGTTACTTCAGCCAATCCTTCTTTGTCATGATTTCTAGTACTCTTAGAATCCTTGTTACCTTTCACTGGTCTGGTTTCTGCTTCTCCATGGCCTTCATAAAAGCAATATGTCATTGGGCCTCATGATCTTTTGAGGGTGAGGGAGCTGGGAGGAAAGGTATAAGACACTCTTTGTTGCATTAAAAAGCATACCAGTAGAAGTCCAGCGCGGGTGACCTCTGGTGCCTGAAACTAAGGACAAAATGAAACAGACCAGGAAACAAACATCCTCAGACCCAATATAGCAGCTACTACCTTAAAGAAGCAGAGAGTTTGGAATATGATGTATAGATGCAGAAAATGCATAGGGCTCACAAAAACCCATAAACAGATGCTACATAAGGCAATCACAGTATTTTCTACATGCCAATGTGTTGTTATTTAACCCCAGACACTCTAAGTTCTTGGATGCCCCTAGATGGAAACAATATTTCTCAATGAGTCTATGTTGTCTAAATAACTTATTATAATAGTATTAAGCTAGTAAGGTATACATCTCTTCACCATCCCACTCCATCATGTTGTGGATTTGTAATCCAGCTATAGGAACTTCATCTTTCTTTTTAATATTTTTATTGCTGTATTATTTTTCAATAAGCAAAAATCCACTTTCTCTCCCTTTCTCCTTCTCCCATTTCCCCCAAATGAGAGGATAAAAAAACAAAAATGCTGTTACCAACATTTATAGTCAAGTAAAACAAATTCCTACACTGGTCAGAAAAAGTCTCATTCTGCACTCTGAGTCCTTTAAAGTTCTCTTAAAAATATTTTTAATTTAGGGAACAAAATAAGCATTTTCATATCACAGTACAATAAAAAAAAGATGATTGCACATGAAACTGCAATTCTACCATGTACAATTTGATATTTCCTTCAAATACAACAGTAGTTATGTAAATTTCTTTCTTTTCCCTTTTTTCTTCCCTCCCTCCTCACCCTGGTGATGTCCTTTCAAGAAATTATTAAGAATCACTTAAAGGAAAAGTAAAAACATTTTAAAGCATTATTTCTTTAGATTTATATGAAAATCACCTTCGACTTTCTCTCAAAAAGTGGATGTGCTCTGGAATTGTGATTGGTCTTTACTCTGATCACATTTCCAAAATCTTTGAAAGTTGTATGTTTTTACAATATTGTTTCCATTGTATAAATTATTTTCCTAGTCCTCCTCACTGTACTCTGTATCAGTTCATCCAAATGTCCCTAGGTTTTTCTGAAATCTTCCCTTTATCATTTCTGATAGGTCAATACTAATCAATCCCTTCTCAACAGGTGGGGAAAAGGCTGGAGGAAAAGCCAGAATCTGAAACTCAAATTTTTTTTAAAAAATGAATATTAAAAAATAAACATTTTATTAAAAATAGTATTGAATCAAATTTACATGCCATAATTTGTTGAGCTGTTCCCCAGCTGATGGGTACCCCTGCAGTTTCCAAGTCTTTACCACCAAAAGGAAGATATATCTTTCCTACTTCCTTAGTATTGATTTGCTTAGAACTAATCCCTCCCTTAATCTATCCTCCTTCTAGGCCTCCTTTTTCTTTTCTCTCCTTTTCCCTCCCATTTCCCTGTTAAAATGTATTTTTGTGCCCAACCCTCTGTTTGTGTGTGCATGCCTTCTTATCTTTGACCACCCCAGATGAGAGTGAGGTTGGGTGTCACCTGCTCATACTCCCTTCCTCCTGGTTTGCATAGATGTTGCACATTAAATGTGAGATAATTACCCTATTTTTCCTCTCTCCCCCAGTGTATGTCTTTTTGTTCACTTTTCATTCTTCTTTTAAGATCATTAAGACATAACAAAACCACTCCCACACCCTCTACATAATTAGACCCTCTCTTGATGATAATAGAGTTCTGAGTAGACACTCGTATCATCTCCAAATATTAGAATGTACATAGTTTAATCTTATTTAGTCTTTTATATGTGTTCATGCACATTTACCTTTTTATGTTTCTCTTAATTCCTCTGTTGGCAGTTCAAAATTTCTAGGCAGCTCTGGTCTTTTCATCAGGAATTTTTGGAAGTCCTTTATTGTAACTAAAGATCTATTTTTTCTCCCCTGGAGTAGCATACCCAGTTTTGCTGGGTAATTTATTATTAGTTGCAAGCCTATATTCTTTGCCTTCTAGAATATCATATTCCAAAATCTCTGCTTCTTTATGGTAGTGGCTGCTATATTGTGTGTAATCCTGAACATGGCGTCTTGGTACTTGAAAGTGTTTTTTCTGGCTGCTTGGAGGATTTTACTTTGATTTGGAAATTGCATTTTAGTGATGTTTCTTTCATTTTAGGGTTTCTTTCCAGAGGTGACCAGTAGACTCTCTCTATTTCTATTTTACTCTGTGATTCTAAGATCTCTAAGCAATTTGCTTTTATGATTTCTTGAAACATGACATTTGGACTCTTTTTTTTCAATTTGTGGCTTCCAGGTAGTTTAATGATTCTTAAATTATCTCTCACATATCTGTTTTTCTAGGCCAATTGGTTTTGTTCTTGTTGTTACTGTTGTTGTTGTTATTGTTGTTTTGCAATGAGATACCTTATGTTTTCTATTTTTCTCTTTCTTTTGGCTTTATTTTAATATTTCTTATTTTCTCATTGAGTCATTAGTTTCTATTTGGTCCATTCTATGAGACCAGGGAGTGTTTTCCTTGGGCAAGGTTTTGTGACTCTTGTGCCAAGTTGTTAAATCCTTTTCAAATATTTTCTTTCATAATAACTTCTTTTTGAATTTTTCCTCTAATACTTTTATTTTACTAATAAAAAAGTTCTTTTTAATTCTTATTTAATCTTTTCTAGGAATTTTAGTTGAACTTGTACCCAAGCTTTGTGGTTTTTTGTTTTTTGTTTTTTTGAGCCATTGTTTATAGACATTTTGAAGTCATTCTCTTCTTCTGGATTTGTCTCAAGATTCTCTGTCACTGAGTCTTTCATGGTAGTCTTGGCCAGAAAGGGCTGCTCATGGTGGCTCTCTGACTGACACCACTGAACTTGTCTGGGTCTCTGCCTTTGGATCTGCACCCTCCCTCATCCTAGTCAAAAACCAACACTATTGTGAATCTTTGGAAGACTGCTAAAAATCAAGGAGTGCCAAAGAAAACGGCCCCTCTCCCAAAGGAGATAGAAAACAGTGAGGATGAGGACATGTCAGAAGATGAAGATGAAAGCAATGGAGAAGAGGTTGTGGTCCCTCAGAAGAAGGGCAAGAAATCTATGACTATACCAGCAAAGAAGGTAACACCAGCCAAAAAAGCTGTTGCCACCATTCTTGTGAAGAAAGCAGCCATGACTCCTGATGAGAAAGAAGCCATGGTCCTCACCAAGAAGGTAGCTACTCCAGCCAAAGCTGTCATCACACCAGTCAAGAAGTGAGCCAATCCAGCAAAGAGGCAGCCACCTCACTGAAATCAGTATTGCCGCTGACCAAAAGGGCAAAAAAAAAAAAATGGGAAGAATAGAAAGAGGACAGGGAGCCTGAAGAAGACAGTGAGGATGAGGAGAATAAATAATTTGATACTTCTGATTTCTGTTTGGAGTAGAGAGGGACTTGAAGCAAGGAAAGCATTTAGGAAATTGTTAACAATGATTGAGGCTAGAAGTAAAAAGTGTCTAAACAAGGTTTGGAGGTGAATAGAGAGAAGGAGTTTGGATGGATCTGTTACTCATCCATACCTTCCCACCTTCGTTCATATAGTATATGTTGTAGCTGCTACCTGCACCTTACGTTCCCTCTTCAATTTCCATGTATTCACATAAATTATGTTCTATGCTTGGAATACACTATTTTCAAATTTCTACCTCTCAGAATCCTTGTCTGCCTTCATGGATGAACCCTCATTTCACCTCCTCTGTGAACTTGTCTCTGATCCTCCCCAACCCCAGTTGATAGTGTTCTTTCCTTCCTCAAATTACCTTGTATTTACTTAACTATGCATATGTTGTATCCCCATTATCACTACCACCAACAGGAGAATGTGAGTTCCTTGAAGGTAAGGACTATTTCTTTCTTGGTCTTTTTTATTCCTAACACCTAAAACTATTCTTTGTACGTAGTATATGCTTAATAGATGTTTGTTGAATTTTAACAGCCACAGAAAAGCTACCTTATTCAAGTCTAAAATTGCTTTGTATAATTTGTATAATTTTGAACACTTTTTGGTTTAACTCCCAACCTGTTAGCATGCATACAAAAAAGGAATATGTCTTTTCAAGAAATTGTTAAGAATTACTTGAAAGGGAAGTAAAAACATTTTTAAAACATGATTTGGGTAGATTTGTATGAAAATCAACAATGATTTTTTCTAATAAAAATCTCAATTTTCAACCAAAATAATAATACATTTGCAACACTCTTCTCACTCTACGCACACACACACACACACACTCCCTCTTTGTTCCTGGAAGAAATAACTTCTCTCAGAAACTAGTCTGTTTATTCTTATCACCTAGCATAGCACCTTGCACAATTGAATTGAATTGAAATGCTAAGCCTAATTTGAGAACTTCCCTACTGTGAAAAGCAGTAGAGGTGAATTGAGTCACTCATATCAGAACTTTAACTATATTGGATGATCTTTGCTTCTTTGGAATGAGGAATTAAGTTAGGGGATAAGAGTGGTATTATGCAACTATATGAGGGTGCTTGCCAAAACTTCTGAATCAAGGATGCATTTCTTTTTAGGTTTTTGTCTCAGTCTCAGTCTATATTGCTTTTTTATTCTGGGTATATCAGAAAATTCATGAGTTGAAAAGTAATTCAAACTTTCAATATATATGAAGTGATAAGGGGAGGCAGAGAATTTAAAAATCTTCAGAGATGGAAATTGTGGTCTGTAACTGGAGATGATATCTTTCTCCTTTTATTTGGTATATGTATTGAAGCAGATTTTAGAGCATCAAATTGAGAAATAATTTTCCAATTTTAATTATTCTTACACACATAGAGTTATTTAAGTTATAGAAATGACATGCATTATTACCTCATTTGATTATTTCCTTCAAAAAGGATGGCATCAGATAGCCCTAACATACTTGTCCTTGCCTTAATCAAATACAAAAGTCACTTTCACACTTCCAATTGGCAACTGGCTACCAACAACACACGTGAACCTCTCATACTCATGAAGAATACAAAAGAGGACAAAGCAAATACTCTTCTCTCTGCAGGTATAGGACTAATCCAGACAATTCTACTTCTTCATCCCTTTTCTTTTCTCCCCAGATTGGACTCTTTGCCTAATTCAATCTAGGGGCTCTGCCTGAATCTTTCCAAGATGTTGCACTTTCTCTATAAAGCACAAACAACTTAGCAGACAACATTACCCAGGAAAGTATCTATTTTCCAGGAGTTAATTACAATTTTGGAGTAAAGGACATAGAGGTGGCAAAAATGGAAGTTAAATATTCTTGCTTTCTGGACTTTTGTCTTTTCTTACGCTTTCTTTTCCTCTGATAAGGAGTTCCGGGAGGATGCCTTTCATGAAATGGTAGATTTGTGTTCCCCTAAACCCACTTCTTCGATATCACCTTTAATTGAGAATATATCCAGAAATAGAGATTCTATACAGTGGGGATTTTAGATTCAATAGGGATGTTATCAGTTAGGAGTCCCAAGTAGAAGCCAGTTTATTGCCTGCTGATCTCTATAAAATATCCTTTCCTAACCACAGGTATCTCCAACCACAATAAAACTCAATTACCTTGAGAATAGGTACTAGTAAAAGGACAATGACTAGTAACTAACTTTGTTTCTTTCATTGTCTTCTTTGAAAAAGAATTCTTTTTAATTAGGAGTGAATAACTTTATAGTCATGGTCTAGAAAATGTGATCTGTTAGGGTCCCACAGACACACAGAGAAGCACACTTGAGGAAATATGGAAAACTCATAAGGTGCTATCCAAAACATTTTGCTCCTTGACCTTGTGCCATAGAGTGATCACTGACAAATCTGGGGGCATCTCCAGGGAACAGAGTTCCACAGCGTGACTTGCTGGGAAAAAAAAAAAAAACAACTTCCCAAGGAATATTCACCACACAGCACTGGGAAATAAAGATAATAATAACACAAATTCACAATTACATGATGTTTTAAGGTTTACAAAGTACTTTCCTCATAACAACTCTGTAAGGAATAAAAACAGTAATAATAACTAACATTCATGCCTTAAAGGCAGCAGTGTGCTGCTAATTGTTAAACAGTCTATCCAAGGGGAAAAAAATTACCCATGACAAACTTCTAAGTTTGATTTTCATCATTAACATTTTCTCTATCACTTTTTAAACTCTAGACAATCAGCAAAACAATCAGGCCCTGATTTGGAATGTAGGATGACATACAATTCCATAATTGGCTCTCATGAACCAATTTAAGCCAAATTAAACACATTCTTGCTTTAAGGTGTGATAAGAACTGTGTATACTTTATCTCATTTGAAGTGTATAGTTCAAATATTATTACCCCCATTTTATAGATCAGGACACTAAGGTTGAAAAGGTCAAAATGTTTTTTTTCTCAGAGTAGCACAGCTATGAATTGTTAAAACCAAGATTTAAACCCAGGTCTCCTGACAAAGTCCAGAGCTTTCTTCACTTCAAAACATTGCCTATTGGAAGTAAGGGGGTAAAATCACATGGGAACCATAGGTGTCCACAAACACAGTGGTCTGCTAAAGTGATAGCTTATATGGTTCTTTCATCATCAATCATCACTAGGATTTATATAATGCTTCATTTGATTCTCTGGGGAACAGGTACTATTGTTATTCCATATAGGTTAAGTGATTCTCCCAGGGTCACACAGCTAGTAAATGGCTAAGGTAGGATTTGAACTCAGGTCTTCCTGGCTACATCATTCTATTCACTGTACCACCTGGCTACCTCTTTGAGGACAATGAGCTTTGCCAGGGTAGATAAACAGGCAATTCTATAACACATTCACCGTTTTGATGTTCCAGCTACAGTCAGCCCCTGTATTGGAAGAGACACTGGTGCCTTTGGCAGCAGCTTCTACATTGTCACAACAGCAACTCAACTATCCTATTTCCCAGTGGTTACAATTATCCATTGTTGTGTGGGCAGAGAATGAAATCAATGACTGGTCTTAAGACTCTGTCATCCAAATTAACTAAAATCATGGTCTCCAGAATCATAGAAATTTCAGGCAAATGAATAGAATTATAGAATTAAACTTAAGAGTTGCAAAAGTCCTCAAAAGCCATATACTCTTCCCTTTATCTGAACACGAATCTTCTAAACAACACCTACCCCTAAACAACATCTGCCCCTGATTGGGGAAAAGCTCTGTTATTTAAAACAACTGATTAGAGGAAAGGAAAATCTGCTGTGGGTAAATGCAGACTGGAGGAAGGGATGCCTCATTCTCTACCGCTTGAAAGAGAACAGGTTCATGATATAAGAGGGAAGAAATCCCTCAAAGCTTAGACAGAGAAACATACAAATAGGTGCACAGATCCAGGACTAAAGGAAAGATTATAATGCTATTTAAAAACCTATCCAATGATGCAGATTTAAGAAAACTTACAAAACCGTAGCTTAAAGCTGTTATTAGTTAAAAGAGCTTGACACTATTTCAGTACTTCAAGAGTACTACATAAGTGAATTCACCCAGGAGAACATAGAGTTTTAGACCAATAAAGATCTTCTCGATCATAATATGAGTGACATAAACTTTCCCTAAAAAGACCACGAACCCTTGTTCTACAGTCCAGAATCATGAATTGTCCAAGTCACAATGACTAAGCTGACTCATGGGCTTCACTACCAAATTTTTGTGTATGTCCACACAGAAATTTTTACTGAAAGTTTGTATATTGCTGGGAGAGTATGACAGTTTTATGAGAGGACTGTTCTATTCAGGATTTTGCCATCTATTAAATAATTATCATGTTATCCTTTAATATTTATTTTATTTTATGAATTGAATGAATATCAAAAAGAGCATTCCCATAAACAGAACAGAAAAAGAGCATTATTGATGAAACTGTTATTAGGTACAACTTAAAAAACACACACAAAAAAAACTCCACTATACTAAATTCATCATGTTACAGTAAAAACTTCTTGTCTATGTTCCCTTCTGAATATTCAGTTGTATGTTTAAAAATTCTTCAATGAACTTCTTTTACTTCTTTTTTATTTTTTTGGCAGTTATCTCTAATCTCCTCTATGTCCCACCATCTCTCAAAATCTTTGTAACAAATAAGTATAATCAAGAAAATCAAAGCCTCCTATTTGCCATATCCAAAAATAAATGTCTTATTCCACAAGCTGAGTCTATCATTTCTCTGTTAAGGGAACATGCTTCATAATCCATCATCCACATTCTATAATTAGTTCAATCATTCCTCAATTGATAGGCACTCTTCCTTTGTTTCCATTTTTTTTTTTGCTACATCAAAAAGAATTGCTATAAATATTTTAATATATACAGGTCCCTTTTCTCTTTTTTGGCATAGGCCTAGTAGTTGTTTTGCCAGATGTTGTTGGTGTTGTCCTTTATTTTCAAAGACCAATGATATCACAAGTGCTGTCTTTAATTGCAGGTGAATTGGATTTAAGCGAGGCAGAGTTACACAAAGTTATCAGCCTTACTCTCTCTTCCAGAATCATCCAAGACCAGGACAGCACAAAAGTCAAGATGGCTGGTCATGGCCTGAAATGCAGAGGATGATCATGGTGTCTTTGATGTCTGACTAAGCTCTAAGAACTCCATAGTACCTGCTTCAGCTGCCTTTATTGGAATAAATTGTTTTCATCTGCCCATTCTGCCAGGGAAAGTCTTCACATGCTTGGGGTAAACATCTCCCTAACTCACCAATGGGTTGGAAGTTTATCAGTTACCCTTAGCCTGGTTTAGCTCATTTGCCAAGATGGTTTTACCAGAGTGTGGCTGCTGCAAATTCTACAGCTTCTTGGAGCCTCAGGAGAGAATTAGATGAAAGGCAGACACCAAAGGTGGATGAACAGCTCAGAAAAGGGCTTGGCAAGCCCTCACACCAGAGATACTAGTCCTCCATGAGCACCTCACATATTCTGGCACTAAATAAATACGATGATTTAGATAGTATTTGTATTTGTATCAGATTGGCACAACTTGATCATGAAAAATGAATATCATTCCAATTATTTAGCTCTGTTTTTCTTTCTGTAAAGAGTATTTTGTAGTCATATTCAAATGGGTCTTGTGTATATCTTGAAACATGAACACCTAAGTATTTTATTTTTGTTGTTCAGTCACGTCCAACTCTTTGTAACCCCATTTGGGGTTTTCTGGACAAAGATGCTGAAGTGGTTTGCTATATCCTTCTCCAGCTCATTTTACAGATGAGGAAACTGAGGCAAACAGAGTTAAGTGACTTTCCCAGGGTCACACATCTAGTCTAAGTGTCTGAGGCCAGATTTGAACTCAGGAAGATGAGCCTTACTGACTCAATGCCTGGCACTCTATGTATTGAACCACCTAACTGCCCCAAGTATTTTATATATTCTATAATTATTTTAATGCCATTTTTCTTTGATTTCTTCCTACTAGTTTTTTTGATGATGTCTAGAATAGGTAATTATTTTAGAAAAAATGGAGAGGTTCATTTTGTATCTTGCTCTTTTGCTGAAATTATTGTTTCACATAATTTTTCATTTGATTCTGTTTAGTGCTCTATGCATATCATATCATCCAAAAATGATGATTTGGTTTCCTCTTTGCCTATACTTATTCCATTAAATTCTGTTTTTCTAGATTTGCCGTCATGGTAAGAATTTTAAGAACTATATCTAATAATAGAGGTGATAATGTATCTCCTTTTTTTGTTTATTTTTACTCTGATCTTACTGTAATGAAAAGTAATTTATTTTCATTATACAAAATGGTAGGTCTTAGTGTTAGATAGGTATTGTTTATTATAATAACAAAAAGGTCCATTTTTTTGGTGTTTGTAACAGAAATGTTCCATTTATTTTATAAAATAAATTTTTTTACTCAATCTACTGGGAAAATCATGTGATTTGATTGTATTTCTTATTGATTAATTAGTTTGGTCTACAATGTTTCTGGTTTTCCTAATACTAATATAAATTATCTTTATATGTAGTTTCATTGATTTTGCTAATAATTTGTTTTTGCACCAATATTAATTACTGCTGTTAATTTAGATAGCTTTTTTTTCTATGATTTGTTTCTCCCGGGCATAGAAATCACAATATTTTAAGAACTCTAATTTTTCTTTTCTTGGCAAACAAATATTATAATTAATTTTTCATTTAATGTTTGCTAGAATTAATATATGAGTGGTGTTAGTCGTTCTTCCCCCGACCTCGACTCCCTTTTTTATGCCTTGTTCACCTTATTTTTCTGATCAGATTATATAAATAAAAATACTTTTTCCTCTTCTGATGTGGTGTATTTTATAATTTTGGTAGATATATATCCATTTCATTTAAATTGTCAGTGTTTTGTGTATTATTCAAAATTTTTAAATGATCTATAATAATTTTATTTATTGCTTTTCATTTGTTGTGAGTTCTTTTTTTTCATCTTTTATACTGATAACTTGGCTTCATATTCTATTTAAATCAAACTACCTAATAGTTTATCTATTTTAACTTTTTAAAAGCCTTTTTTCATTTATCAATTCAATTGATTTTTTTATTCAATTATATTAATGTTTTATTTGATTTTCAAAATTTCTATTTTGGGATTTTTTTTAAAGTTGGTTTTCTAAAGTTTTTTTTAAAATGTGATTACTTTATTAATCTGTGCTTTGGGGGTTTTGTTAATAAAATTCTTTGCAAAGAGAAATTTCCCCTTAGGACTTTGGATATATTCTAAAAATTTCTATATGTTGTATCATTTTTGTCATTTTCTTTGATAAAATTTCAGTTTTATCTGTTTGTTCTTTGATTCTTGAATTCTTTAATATTAAGTTGTTTTACCTAAAAATGATTTTAGTCCTTTCTTCAAAGGTCCTTTAATGATTTTTATTGTGGTCTTTTCAGTAAGGAATATGTTCAATATTTCTGGTACATGGTCTGCATTTGTTTGTGAGAATTTTGTTACCCTAATACATCATTTTTATATAAATGCAATGCATAGCTGAGAAATATATACAATCAATTTTTGTCCCATTCATTAACCACCAGAAATCAATCACATAGGACACTTCTAAAATTCTACTTAAGTTTTTTATATCTTTTTAATTTGTCTTTTGGTTAGACTCTTCCAGGTGAGAACAGGATATATTGAAATCTACATCTATACTATCTATTCCTTTCTTTAAATTGATTAACTTTCCTTTAAATATTTACATGTTATGTCATTCAATGTCTATCTGTCTATATCTTTCTTTTTATGCACACACACATGCATAGGTATGTATTTGGTATTGTTTAGGGTGTCTTTAAGCATAATGCTCTTTCCTGGTTTATCTCATCTATTTTTACAGCTGACATCTTGCTTACCACATTTGCTTCTTTGAGTTTTCTTGAAGCCTAATAAATTTTGCCATAGTGCCTTATTTTAACTAGGTATGAATATTTCTGTTTCCAGTGTGTTTCTTTTAAACAACAAATTGTTGGATTCTACTTCTATTTTTTAAATTAATTAATTTATTTTTAGTTTTCAATATTCACTTTCATAAGATTTTGAGTTCCAAATTTTCTCCCCATCCCTCCCCCTCCCCCCACCCCAGACAGCATGCAATTTGATATAGGCCCTTCATATACATTTACATTAAATCTATTTTCACATTAGTCATGTTGTAAGGAAGAATTAGAAGCAACGAGAGAAACCACAAGAAAGAAGAAACAAAAAAAAAAAGAAAGAAAGAAAGAGAAAGGAAAGAAAAGAGGAAGAGCAAATAATATGCTTTGATCTGCATTCAGACACCATAGTTCTTTTTCTGGATGTGGATAGTATTTTCCATCATGAGTCTTTTGGAGTTGTCTCAGATCTTTGAATTGCTAAGAAGAAATAAGTCTATCAAAGTTATCATCGTGCAATGCGACTGTTACTGTGTACAACATTCTCCTGGTTCTGCTCACTTTACTCAGCTGGATTCTACTTTTAAACTGTTCTGATACCTTCTTCCCTTTTAACATTTATTTCATTCATATTCATAGTCATGATTTTTAATAGTACCTTCCTTCTCCCTCCTGTCACCCTCTTTATAAAGAAGTGTTGAGAAAAGATTGTGTGCAACACTAGTAATCTATATTTACTACAATCTACTTCCATTCAACCACCCATATTTTCTTTATTTTGCCCAGAACTCTATCCCAGAATTTTAGACTTTGATTTTACTTTTATTTCTCACTTTACATCTCCCATCCCAAAGATGGATTATGTTTTGTTTATAACTAATTCTCCCTGAATCTTCTCCCTGTACTTGACTTATTCTCTACTGAATTGAATTTATTTCTACACTAATCTATGTGTGTGCATGTATTCAGCACTTCTCTGTCCAGTTCAGATAAAAGTGAGGTTTGTGATTACCCTATTCTGATCACCCCTTCTTCCAAGTTTGGATAGCAAATAGTCTTCTCAATTACTTGTATTATATGAGATAGTAGTTTACATTAATATTTCTTTCTATTGTATTTCTTGGTCCTTCCTTTTTCTTTATTCTTTTAAGATCATCAGAGCTTATCTTCTCCCTGGACTTCTGTCTTATTCCATCTGCAACCATGGAAGATTTCAGGATTCTGAGAGACGACTTGCTTCTTCCTTCCTTATTGAAATATAAACACTTTATCATTGTATACATGTATCCCTTCCGATCGCTCACGTGATTTTTTTCTTTCAATATTTCTCTTGATTGTTGTATTTCATTTCAAAGAATCTACTCATCTCTGGTTTCTCCATTGGAAATATTTGGAAATTCATTTCATTAAAGGTCCATTTTTTCCCTGTAAAGTTATACTTAGATTTTCTTAGTAAGTTATTCTTAGTAATAAAATTTTATCTTTTGCCTTCCAGAACATTGTATTCCAAGTTCTCTTTTATAGTGGAAATTGTCATGTCTTTTGTGAGCTTCATTATGGTTCCATGGTACTTGAATTCTTTCTGACTTCAGGAAGAATTATATCTTTAACATAAAAACTCTGGATTTTTACTGTTGTAATTCTTGGGAGTTTTCATTTTGGGACTTCATATCTACTTTTACTTTGCTATAATTCTGATAGGTCTGAAAAGTTTTCATCCATGATTTCTTGACAAAATATTGTGTAGATTTTAAAATTATCTCCCCTTGACCTATTTTACATGTACATTGTTTTTAGAAGAGATACCTCACATTGTCTTTTTTTTAGACTCTTGATTTTGTTCTAATATTATTTTTTATCTCATGGAGTTATTGGTCTTTCTGAGTTTCAAACTCATTTTCATAGAGTTTGAGTTAGGATTTGCACTTTCTGTACTGACTCCTATTGTTCTTCCAATACTCAGCTCTAGAGCCCTCATTTACTTTCTGATTTTTTCTTCTAGAGTTATCATTTAATTTATATTGTCATTTTTATCAAGAATTCTAGCAAAGATTGTTTCAAATCCATGATTTCTTTTGAGGCTTTGCTTATAAATCATATAGAATTTTTCTCTTCTTCTGGATGTGTGTCTATTTGTTTCCATTTGTCTTTGCTTTTATTTACTCTTTTCTATTGCTTATTTTTTGAATTGAACTTTGTGTTGCGACTAGGTTCTGTGGTTTTCTATGCTTATCTATATTATTTGAGTCTTGGGTATTAAATATTATATTTTTCAAAGACCACTAGGGTCTAACAATACTACTTAGGGGCAGCCGATAAGGTGGTCTGCTCCAGGAAAGTTTACAAAAGGCAGTCTGTGCCACCATGGGCAGTATGATCCCTAATTCTTCCTCTATGTCTGCCCTCTTGGTCTGATTTTGAACCCAAATCTGGCATCCTTTGTGGAGGAACCAGGCATTTTTGGATAGAATCTGGTCTGGGCTACTCTCCTAATACAAAATTTCAGGGTCTTGGCTTCTCTGACTTACTGGTCCTTGAGAAAAAATGCTTCCATGAATGACAGTCTCAGAACAGCCTTTTGTATGAACTCCTCTAAGGCCCACAAGTTTGTGGTTATTTCATTGTATGGATGTGGGAAGGAGAAAATGCACTTATAGTTTCTCCTTAGAGTTCTCAATCATTTCTGTATTGTGCACTTAAAAAATCCCTGTTAGAATAGTTGTGAGAAAGCTGGAATGTTCTGTTTCCACTCATTCTGCTGTCTTGAAGAAACCCATGTTGGAATTATTGTTACTTTTCTTTCTTCTCTAGTATATGTTTCATATTTAGGAGTTAATGGTATTGGACTTCTGTTCTGGCCAAGATGGCTGACTGAAGCAGGCAGATCAAGTAAATCTAACAAACCTACTCCACCAAAAACTTCACCAGACCATAAATGATCAAGAAATCTAATAAGAAACTACAGCAAGTGACTTTCTATACCCAGAATTGCACGAGAGGTTAGGCAAGAACTTGAAGGTAATAGGAAATGGAACCTCTAGCAAAGCCAATAGCAATACAGAGTAACCTCCCAATAGAACCAGAGATAGGTCAGTGACACACATAGTCTCTAAGGCTCTCTTTCTAAAAGTTGAAAGATTAAAAGGCTCTTCAAGAAAGCACTAGGTGACTATAAAACTCAAGGGTAGGTGTACTGGTACCCCAGTAATCAGAGCAGGACAGACAAGGTCCAGGAGCTCTGTGTTCCCTAATACTCTATCCTGAGACACCAGAGAGGGACCTCTAGTTACAACACTCTGGACCTTAAAATTGTACAGATACCTGTTGAGTTGGTGGCAACTCGGGGTGAATAAGGCAAGGCCAACTATCCCACCAAAAATGCACTGGGACCAGGACTAGACCCTGACACAAAACCACAATTCAAATTAATTGTAGAGAAATACATAAATAAATTGAAAATAAAAATACAACAGAAAAAAACCCTATATATTGTAGATCTATAAATCCCCCAAAACAACAAAATGTGTGAGAAATTCCATGACAATTACTATCAGAGGCAAGGAGGAAAATAAGTTTTCCACAAGTAAATTGTAAAAATTGAATGAGTTCAAGGGAAGAGAGTCAGGCTCCTATAAAATCACAAAAATCTCACTATTTCAAAACCTAAAGGGAACCTAGTAGCTTGCTATTTTCAACCAATGGCCTTAATAGAACCCTTTCTTTAACACAATAATCAATCAGCATTGGTTTGATAACCTCTGTTGGAGGTGAGGGATAGACTTACTTCATGGTAAACTTTTTTCACCTTTGGGTAGTTTTAATTATTACAGATTATTTCATTATACCAAGTCTGAAATCAAGGTTAGGGTTAGGGTTGGGTTGAAAGCTTCTAACTCTGCATCTTCTACCTATTGCTCCTACATCTACCCTCTGAGTTCAAACAAAAGTTATCACACCCCTCTTTCATATGATAGTTCTTTAAATTTTTGAAGGCACATAGCATGTCTCCTGAGTTTTCTCCCATATAACCACCCGGATTCCATCACTTATGATGGTCAAGAAAATGTTAGATGACTACTTGTTAATTCTGTTGTTGAAGGGCTTGAACTAGATGGGCTATAAAATCTTTTTCAACCCTAGGATACCATGATTCAGTATTATCAAGTATTTATATAGAGCTTTTAAGTTTTGCAGAGCATTTTCCAAATATATTATTTTTTCCTCACAACACTCATTAGAGAGAGGTGTTATTATATTACTATCCTAGGGGTGTAGGATGTGTTCAGGGAAGGCTGCTACCTCTGGTGTGAGGGCTATCAAGCCATTTATAGGGCTATTTTCTACCTTTGGTGTCCATCCGATTCACCCAACTCTCACCTGTGGCTCCAAGAAGCTGTAGCATGCATAATGGCCATGCCCTTGTAAACTCTTTCCTTTTTGGCAGGCCAGCTAAACCAGGTTGAAGGTAACTGAAGAGTCTCAAACCCTTCAGTGAGTTAGGGGGTGTGTACCTTAAGCACAGGAACACTTCTGGCAGAATGGGCAGGTGAGAACATTTTGTTCCAACAGGAGGTGACTGAAGCAAGTCCTGTGGAACATTTGGAGCTTGATCAGAAATCAAAAATGCCAAGGTCATCCACTGCATCCCAAACCATCACCAGTCACCTTGACTTTGCTTTGCCACTGGACTTTGATGACTTTGGGAGAAAGAGTGAGACCAACCCAACTCTGCTTCACTTAAATTCAATTTATGCTTAAATCAAAAGACATCACCCATACCGTTTTATCATTGTTACCTTCCTCAAAGTCCTATGGCAACAGGCAAGTGATGAAGCAACAGGGGCAGATACATTGGGAGCTAGAGTCACAACTCTACACACAGGCAGATAAGGCCATAGGGCCATCTTCTCACTGGAAGCAGCATGGAATTCAGCAGCCCGCTGGGTATTTGAGCAGCCTTTTTCAAGGACCACACTGCTCATCTCCTAGACTGAGAAAGGGGCTAGAAACAGTGGCTTAAAATTTGTCTGCTTCATCCAACCCCAGCCTGCTTACTGTGGCAGGCAGGGATCCCACCCTTGATGAAAATATGCAAATTTAGAGACATCTCCACTCCAAATATTCACGTGGATTGTTTGGGCCTGACCTGTGGTAGAGCCTTCCAAGCTCTTACTGGTCTGATCAACCCCAATAGGACACACCATACCTTGTCCATCATAGTAATGTCATTTTGGTCCTCTTTGAGAATAAAGGACAACAATCATTACTATATCCATTTTAAAGATAAAGAAAGTTAGGCTAAAAGAGATTAAATAATTTGCCCAAAGCTACATAGCAAGTAAGTTTCTGCGGATGGATTTGAATTCTGGTTTTCCTGACTCCAGTTCTGGCACTATGTGTTACCACTGTGTCACCTAGCTGCATAGATGACATATGATTAGAAGTTTAAAAGTATATACAGGGGCAGCTAGGTGGCACAGTGGATAGAGCTCTGGCCTTGGACCTGAGTTCAAATTCCTCCTCAGACACATAACACTTACTATCTGTGTGACCTTGGGCAAGTCACTTAACCCTATTGCCTAGCAAAATAAAAAAATTATATATATACAGAATTAACAACTATCAATATGAAAATGTTGAAGTGTTTTTATTTTGTTTTGTTTTTTAAACCCAGGATGCTTAATATTCACAGGGCTTGTTTCATAGTTCACTGCTGTATTTGTTTTTTAATAAACCTTTCCAAATTTAAAAAAAAAATCCTTTGTTTAATAAGCAGTGTCCTAATACTTAACATTACATTATCACTGTCAAACATCAAATTACATTAAATCCTAGCTAATCTGCCATGACCTTAGCATATTGTTAGTGCTCATGGAATATATGACTACAGAACATTTCTTTTAAAATATAGATAACATTTCTTAATAAATATTAGGGGCAAATAGCCTTTTTAGATGTTGTAAATGAAAGGCTTGATAAGGCTTAAGCAAGATTACATTTTAACAAACCTCATTTGTGTTAGAGATAACCAGACCAGGTTCAGCAAAATGCAAGTGCTTTTGATTAGGGGATGTTCATAAGCTCACAAACCTCAAAACTCTTTCAGTGAACCACAGCATTGTTTTGTTTTTTCCAAAAAAAACTGGTTTTTATTTTCTAATATTACTGAGTATAAGAATCACAACATAGGATGAAGGCAAGTGGATGAATTTTGGTCTGAACTGGTAGAAAGATTAAATACATTGATTAGATAAAATATTCATTGTCATATTAAAGTACAAGTTTGTCCCAGGATCATAGATTTAAAGCTTAGAAAGTATCTTAGGTGATTATTTAAGCCAATACCCTAATGTTACAGATGAGGAAACTGAGGTCCAGAGAGTAATTGAGGATAATGACTACAGATTTAGATTTATAAGGGACTTCAAATGCTATCTAATCCAAACCCCTCATTTTACTAGTGAGAAAACTGAAGCTCAGGGAGAATAAGTGCTTTGTACAAGATCACACAAATAGCAAGCTGTCAGAGGCAGGATTTGAACAAAGGTCATCTGTCTCTAGGGCAGTTAGGTGGTACAGCAGATAGAGCACCAGGCCTAGAGTCCAGAAGACCTGAGTTCAATTCCAGCCTCAGATACTTAATAACTGTGTGACCCTGGACATGTCATTTAACCCTGTTTGCCTCAGTTTCCTCATCTGTAAAATGAGGTAGAGAAATAAATGGCAAACCATTACAGCATCTTTGACAAGAAAATCCCAAATGGAGTCACAAAGAGTCGCATATGACTGAAACGACTGAACAACAATGTCTGTCTCTAGAGTCAATGTTTTTTCCACTGTATTCCTTCCCTAAGGTTATAGCCCACTTTCAAATCCAGGTGTTTTAACTCAAAATCTAGTACTTGTAATGTAATTCCAAAAGCCACTAAACTGTCAAGCAGACAGTAATAAACAAGGCAGCTAGAAAGCACAAGAAGGGGTTTTTGAAAACCTCAGTACAATGAATGGCAAAACCAGCTAAATCAAGGCATTAAAGATTTTGTTACAATGATCTTGTACAAAGATCCAGGTCATGTCACTCCTCAGGCCATGTTATTCCTCTAATCAAATCTCTCAATGGCTCCCTATCACCTGTCAAATAAGGTCCATATTCTTTAGCCTGCAATTCAATAAATAACACAGTCTTTATCCACCCTACCTTCCTATCCTTACTTCATGCCACTCCTTGACTTTATATTCTTCATTGCAGACAAACTGAATTCTTTCTTGTCTCCTATACAAGTCCCTCACCTTTTCTGCCCCTGTGCCTTTGCTCACATTGTTATTTAAGTTTGGTATTCATTTCCATTCCTCTGTGCCTGTTGAATTCTTTTCTATTCTTTCTAATTCAGAGGGAATCTCTTTCAAGAAGTCTTCCCTGTCCTCCCTAACTGGTAACGGGTGGCACCCTTCCTCATACCAAAAATGTTGTTTGCAACTTTCTAGTGCACACACATTGCTCTGTATCTTAAATCTTTCTCCACGTGTCACATCACTCTGCTAAACTGTTGGCTCTGTTCCTCACGTATGGCATTGTCTCCATGCCTTTGTAAAGTCTTTCCTCCACACCTGAAATGCACTCTCTTTATACCTGTTCCTCTTAGAATCTCTAGTTTCCCTCAAAGCTCTGAACTCACATACAACCTCAGAAGGAAGGATTTCCTGATCTGACCAGCTGTTAGTGCCTCATACACAATTATCCCCTTATAGAATGTAAGCTTCTTGAGGACAGGAAATGTTTTGGTTTTGTCTCTGTCTCCATCACCTAGGACAGTGGCTTGTGCATAGTAGGTGTTTAATCCATGCTTATTGACTATGATTTCATATATATATATATATATATATATATATATGTATGTAGATATATATAGATATATCTACATACATACACAATTCCATATATCTTCCTGCACTAATAGTATATAGTAATTAACATATGTTAGGTGATTAATAATGCTTGTTGAAATGCATTAAGTATTGAAGAATCAAAACAGAATGCTAGAAATGTCTTCAAATTATGAATTTAAAAACTCAAAGAATTTTTAGCAGAAAGGAAAGGACTATACATCCCATACTTCTGAGAGAGAGAGAGAAAGAGAGAGAGAGAGAGAGAGAGAGAGAGAGAGAATTAAAGGTGGAGAAGGGAAGAGAATAAGTCAAGGCATTAGTGAAATTGGCATGACTAGGAAACCTGAAATAGAGATCTGGGCTATGGAGTTGCCACTCAAAAGTGTAGGTTTTCCGGAGTGAGGATGCAGGTGGCAAGGAAGAGGTGAAGTCCAGAGAGAGGGAGTTGAAACAGAAGCAAATTTAGCATAGTTGAGGTACCTCATTAAAATCTACTCTGGGGACAGAGCCAAGATGGCGAATTAGAGACAGCAACCCAGTTGAACTCTCTCAATATTCCCATCCAAAGAACTTTCAAATAACACCTCAAATCAAATTTTGGATTCGCAGAGTAAACAGCAGTTCAGGGTGAGACATTTTGCTGGCCTATGGCAACTTGGGTAAACGGTCAAAGGATCTGAGCAAGCAGTTTTAAGAAGAAAAAAAAATCAAAGCTATATATAGTCATATAAAAAAGTGCTCTGAATCACTATCGATTAGAGAAATTAAAATTAATACAGCTCAGAGGTACCATCTCATACCTAACAGAAATGGTGAATGCTGCAGGAGATGAGGGAAAAAAGGTAGACTAAAAAGCTGTTCCTGGAGTAGTGAATTGGTCCAACTATTTTGGAGAACAGTTTGGAACTAGGCCCAAGGGCTACAAAACTGTGTATACCCTTTGACCCAGCAATGAGACTACTGAGTCTGTACCCCAAAGAGATCATAGAAAAAGGAAAACAGATTCATTTGTACCAAAAAAATATAGTAGCTCTTTTTGTGCTGGCAAATAATTAGAAATGGAGGAGATACTCATCAATTGGAGAATGGCTGAACAAGTTGTGGCATATGATTGTGATGAAATACTATTGTGTTATAAGAAATGACAAGGGAAGTGGTTTCAAAAAACATAGCAAGGCCTATATAAACTGAAGCAAATGAAGTGAGAAGAATCAAGAGATCATTGTGCACAGTAACAACAATGTTGTAATGATGGTCAACTGTGAAAGACTTGGCTACTGTGATCAATACAATGATTCAAGACAATTCCATAGGACTCATGATAAAAAAAAAAAAATGCTAAACACCTCCAAAGAGAGAACTGATGAACTCTGACAGAAAAAACATACAGTGAGATTCAATAACTTAAAGAGTCCAAATTTTACAGAACAAATCCTTTTATTAAGGGAATTTGTTCTGAGAAGTTTGGATTCAGTCAAAGGGCCGCACTTGAGGACCTAGAGGGCCACATGCGGCCTTGAGGCCACAAGTGCCCCACCCCTGGGCCAATCTTCTTGTTGGAAGGTATCTTCAACAAGAATGCAGGAGTAGTTGTCATAGATTCTTTCCATTGCCACCAGTCAGATCCAACCTAATAGCAGCCAGGCACTTTAGAGGGTGAGAACAGAACTCCCCTTTATACATCCACTGAGGCATAAGATCTTTCTGTTCAGTTGTCAGTGAGGGGAGGTTTAAGCAATAATAGGTGAAGAGGGGATAGGGTTGTATCAGAGACAAGCTCCTGGTGAAGATGCAATGTGATTAATCTTCCCATTCTCTTATTGATTTCCCCTTAGGGCCATACCACAGCCCACTGAGGGAATGAGATCTTCACTTTAGAGACCCCTGGACCAAACAATCTCTAAGATTCCCTCCATATCTAAATTCTATCAATCAAAGAACATTACATTTTTCATGATTTATTTTTAAACAAAGTATAAGCTGATTTAACTCTATACTACATCTTGTACTAACCAGTTTCTTAGAATGGGAGTTAATAGAAAATAGCCTATGAGAAAAATATGAATATTTAGGTATAATTCCTGGTTCTGACATGTACTAGCTGAATAAAAATGGGAAAGTCATCCAATCATTCAATGTTCAATAAACATTCACTTCCTAATATGTTATACCTCTGTGCCAGGTGCTGGGTATAACACAAAATATGTTTAAAATGCACTACCTGCCCTCATAAAGCTAAGTCTCAAAATGAGATAAGACACAAGTACAGATGATAATGGTGATCCAAAATGACATATTATAAATGCTTTAGATAGTTGGGAAACAAAATATTTTTGTGAAGGTCTAATGTGTTAGTGGTTTAAAGAAAATCAGGTATCAGGAATTTGTCGTTTGAACTGGGATTTAACTGAGATGTAGAAATTGATAATGCAATAAAATGAGAATAATTGAAACCATACTATCTTCTTCATAGGGCTATAAGAAGAAAGCATTTTGTAAATCAATCAGAATGTGAAACATTGTTATTTTGGGGTAGAAATTGTGACTGATTTAAAAAGATGACCAATCAGAACTATTTTCTGTCCTGGATAAGACCTACACAGAAGGCATTGGGTATGGGGTGGAGGTACCTTATTAATATAAAAATTTAAATTTAGACCTTTTTACATAGATATTTAAATGTTTATGCAAAAACCATTTTGGTCTATTTAGAAATTATATATATGTATATATGTATGTGTGTATGTACACACATATACATGCATTATATATGTGTGTATATATGTGAGTGTATATATGTATATGTATATATATCTCAGATATCCTTTCTCTACTGAATTTAGGAATTTTCCATTTTTCCTTTTGCCCATTCCCAAACACTTATATATCTGATCTCAGCAGACTAGAAAGAATAGACACTTGGCACAAGACAATGACGGTTTTGGCAAGTCAAACCATCCCAATGACTTTAGCTTGAGCATCTGTTCCCAGTAACTTAAACTTCATTTAGTACACTCACATAGCAAGACAGAGAGAAGCCAATCTTCCCCAATATATTGCGATGAGTCAGCATTGCTATAATTGTGATTACATAAAATGAAAGTCCTGTTTATTAATAATAACTAACATACACGGTTCCTTAAAGTTTATTAAGCACTTTCCTGAAAACAAACCTTTAAGATCAGTTGTACATGTCCCCCTTACTTTTACAGATGAGGAAACTAAAGCTCAGAGACATGAAATATATTTTTCGGGGGAACTACATATAAAGTGTCAGAAATGAAGTCTCTTCATTCCAAAATAAATGTTCTTTCTATTGTCTCTCCAGTTAAAATTAAGATTCATACTATAGTATGCTGAATGTGACCAATAGCTTAAGAAAACCAGTTCACACAATTCCAGAATTTTAAACTTAGAAGAGATCCCAGCAGCCATTCTAAGGTATATTCCCAAAATAATCTTCACTGCAACATAAATAAGTGGTCATCAGCCTTTGCTGGAATACGTCCCATGAATGGAGTTCCCTGATTATCAAGGTAAACCATCCCACATTGAAATACCTCTAGTTGTTGGAAATTGTTTCCTACCATAAAGCCTAAATATGCCTCCTTGAAACTTCCATCAATTTCTGGTTCTGCTCCCTGGGGACAAACAGAAAATCGAATCCTCCTACCACATGACAGACCTTCAAATACTTATGACAGCTTAAATACTTCAAATACTCATGATATCCCCTAAGTCTTCTTTTCTCCAGGCTATACATCCAGAGTTCCTTCAATTGATCCTTGCATGGCATGAACTCAAAGAGTATCACCTTCCTGATTATTCTCCAGGGTATATTCTTCAGCTTTTCAGTATCTTTCTTAAATCCTGGTACCCAGAGCTAAATAGAATATTCCAGGTGTCACATCTGTGCTTCTGACCCTATTCCAATTCAATCACCAGTGCTATAGGACAGTATCAATAGATCTATTATTTTTCACATCTACTCAACATTGGCTATGTCCGAATTATCATGTTATCACAGACTTACTTTCCAGGGAATCGATCCTCTATTCTTGAATGCGTAAATAAGAAAAGTCACAACGCAGAAGATCCCTTGAGGATGGGGAAGAGGGCAAATATTAAAACATAAATATAACAGGAAATCCCCAAAGCCATCTGGCTATCTTCTCAGGGTATCAGCACAGTGATGGAGCATAGGAACACACCTATATAAGGGTATACTCCCAACCCCCCCCCATCCCCAGGTAGACACATAGGTACAGCTATGCCCTTCCAGACTCAACAATTTCCATTGGTTAACTCCTCTCTTCAATGATGAGCCAATTCAGTCTGAAGCTGATAGGGTTATAGAACAGGTTGAAATTCTCTGTTGATAACAACCATCCTACTATTGAATCTAGAGCCTAGAGATCATCTAATCCAAATATATACACACACATACACACATATTCACATATATACATATATACATATATTTTGTGAAAACAAGTCTTGGAGTAGTAATTAAGTGACTTATTCAAGGTCTCATACCTACAAAGCTTGGATTCAAAACCAGGTTTTCTGATTCTAAATCTGGTATTCTTTTCATTATACCACACTGCCTCTCCTCCTTCTTAAAACCAGAGGATTATGAAGTTGGCCAGACCTCTAGCCCTTTTCACTTTACAGATGAAGAAGCTAAGTCCCAGAGAAGGAGGATAATGTGTGCCTAGTTGTACAGCTAATAAGAACTAGAGCTGATATTAGAAAGCAGGTGTCCTGGCTCCAAATCTAGTACTTTTTCCTATATACTCATTCTGTTTCCTCTCTATCCCCAGATAAATGATACTTCAGTATTCTGGAAGGATGGAATAATTAAATACAGTGAAGTTCATCTATAGGCAACTAGGTGGTACAATGGGTAGAGTACAGGGCCTGGAGTCAGGAAGAACTGAGTTCAAATCCAGCCTCAGACACTTATTAGCTATGTAACCCTTGATAAGTCATTTAACCTTGTTTGTTTTAGTTTCCTTATCGATAAAATGAGCTGGAGAAGGAAATGGCAAACTATTTCAGTATCTTTGCCAGGAAAACTCCAAATGGAGTCACAAAGAGTCAGACGTGACTGAAATGACTGAACAACAACAATAGTTCATCTATTCCCTGTTAATCTGCTCAGTTGCTCAGATGACAGTACAGATATTAACTCTCAGACATGTTGAGGAAGATGGGTTCAAATAAGCTGACATTTTGATTTATGCCAAATTTTAATACGGCTCTACCTTACTAGCTGTGTGACCCTAGGCAAATCAATTGACGCTGATGAGCTTAAATGTCTTTTTCTACAAAATAATAACTAACAATGGTATGTCAATTTAAGGTTTGCAAAACTTTATAATATAATCTCATTTTATCCTCACAACTCTGGGAGGTAGGCACTATTATCTCCATTTTAAAGAAGAGAAAACAAGGGCAACTAGATGGCACAGTGGATAGAGCACCAGTCCTGGAGGCAGGAGAACCTGAGTTCAAATCCAGCCTCAGCCACTTGACACTTACTAGCTGTGTGACCCTGGGTAAGTCACTTAACCCCTTTGCCTAGCCAAAAAAAAAAAAGAGGAGAAAACTAAGGCAAGAAGAACTCTAAGGTTTGCAAAACAGTTTACAAAATATTATGTCATTTGATCCTCATAACAACCCTGGAAAATAAGAGCTAATAGTTGTTTTGAAGAAGAACTTTGAGCTAATAAGTCATTTTGACTATTAAAAATACCCAAATTAACTAAAAAGGGCATATGAGGGAAGACACTATCTGCATCCAGTGAAAGAATGGATAAATAGAATAATGTGTAGAATGATTTTACATATATGTGTGTGTATATACACATATGTGTATGTCTGTGTCTAATGGTAGCCATGTCTAGGGTTGGGGGGAAATGGAAGAAAAAAAAAGAAAAAAAATTACATGGAAGCTTTATTATATACTTAAAAGGAATAGCAAGTTGTACATAAGAGACTTGCAGTTTCACATGTGATTTTTTTTATTATTACACTATGTCATGGAAATGTTTGTTTTATTCCATAAATTAAACATAAAATAAATATTTTTTAAAAAGAAAGAAAATAGGTATTATTACTTTCCCCTCTTTGCAGATGAGAAAAATGGGATTGAGAGAGGTTAAAGTGACTTATCCAGGGTCACAGAGATGGGAAGTTTCTGAGGCAAAATTTGAACCTAGGTCTATGTAGATTTCAGATCTAACATTCTATTCACTGTACCACCTAGCTGCTTCTAGATTAAAAGACTTGTCCAGGGTCACAAAGCTAACAAGTCCCTGAGGCTATATTTGATTTTAGCTCTTCAGGACACTTCTTTATCTATCCTCTGTGGCAGCAACTTTAAGAATAATAAAATAAAGACCAAAAAAAACCCCACATTATTTTATCCATCTGAAGGTTCTTGTAAGAAGCAAAGAAAATAGTGTAAAGGGCAGCTAGTTGGCGCAGTGGATAGAGCACTAGCCCTGAAGTTAGGAGGACCTGAGTTCAAATACAGCCTCAGACCAAACACTTGACATTTACTAGTTGTGTGACCTTGGGCAAGTCACTTAACCCCAATTGCCTAAAAAAAAAAGGGCGGGGGGAGAAAATAGTGTAAGTAAAGTGATTAAAAACTAAAAATGACAAATATGTAATGGAGGACTGACCAATGAGAAATCAGCTCACTGTGTGACATTAGACAATCTGTTGAATCTCTCAATGTCTTGCTTTCATCATTTATGAAGTGGAGATAGTAATTCATCCACTTAACTACATCTTGGAATTATTGTAAGAATAAAATGAGATAATATATGTATAAGGAATAAGAACTAGCATGTAAACATGAATAGTTATTTTTTATTTAAGGTGTCTTCCAAGAATCCTAATTTAGGGTTCTATTTGGGAGAACAATTTCACATAAATGCATATATTACATATCTTTAGAAGCTATTAAAAAAAACCTTCCTTTTTTCTTAATGAAGCAAATATAGTGAGATGTTGGAATTTACATATATTTCCCCTTGGTATTTAAAAAAATGGTGTGGTTGGATAGACTTTCACAGGTCTCCTCTAATAGCTCATCTTTGTTTCAAGTTAACCCTAGGGTTCCATAGGCTATGTCAGCAAAGTGCAGGCTTTGTCTGTCAAGATCTCCCAAGTTTAAAAGGCTTCAGTTACAGACCAGATTATAGACTGTCCAAGAACAAATCCAGCTAAGTGTGGGTAAGTTCATCACTACACAGTGATGATTGTTCCAGTTTGGTAACTCCCCCAAATAATCTGTCAATGTGTTAAAGGGACACTGTTGGTTTGGTAAAGGGATTAACCATATTGAAGTAATCACAGATTCTCAAAATATTAAAGCAAAAGAAGGTTCATTGAACTAGGAATTGGAAAATATATTCTAACCCAACCTTTGGCATCAATTAGCTAGATGACATTGAACAGGTCATTTACCTTCTCTGAGTCTCAGTTTCCTCATCTATAATAAGGAAAGCAAAATTAGATGATTCTGAGATTCTACAGGTCCTTAAATTCTAATGATTCTCTAATTTTTTTATTGTTAGTTAATAAAATAGCCTCTATTCATTGGTTACATGCAAATTCTCTCTTCTGAGCTACAATAGAGATATTAACATGAACAAGGACATGAAATATATGTTAATATAAATATATATTAATCTACATTAAATATTGCAAAATTATCATCATTTCTAAACAATTGATGAAATATAAAGATACAGACTTTCATTTCACAAAATAGCATTCACCTTATCCTATGTTAAACTTCTGGAGGAGGGCATAAATACATTGTTTCACAAAATTTCTGATTTTTAAGTTTCCACCTTGGCAATTCACAAAATAGGAATTAATATGCAATAATTTTTAAAAATAAGAATTATTTTAAGTTCATGAAATATTATAGATATTCTTCCCAAATGAAACCCAAGAAAACATAATTCCAATTTCCAATGTGATAAGTTGGTAGATAATTATAGAAACTTAAGAATTTATTATAGAAGATGACACAAAAGAAACACAATGAAGAAATACGTATAATGGAGGAAATATTAATTAAGAAGAAAATGAAGCAGAGTTAAAAGAAGAAATAGGGAAATAGGGAGGTCAGATCTGTACCCATATAAAAACCATGGAGTTGCTCAATTATTCAGTCAGTTTAAAATACTCAGGTCAGCTAATTTTGAAAATTCTAGCACATGTACCCTTCCAGGCATCCTGAGTAAATCAAATCCCTTTTTCTTACTCCTAGAATAAATAGAATGGAGTGGGGAAACCTGTGACTTCGAGGCCACATGTAGCCCTCTAGGTCCTCAAGTGCAGCCCTCCAAACAGAGTTTGGATTCAGTCAAAGGGCTGTGCTTGAAAACCTAGAAAGCCACACGTAGTCTCAAGGCCACAGACTCCTGCCCCTCCCCCCCAATCTAGACTATGACAAAAAAAAAAGCCTCAAGGACTGCACTTTACATGTACTCCTATAATCCCAATTTAATGGATCCATTCTATCCTTCTTCCAACCAATCTTAGATATCACTACTAGATTAATCCTAGCAATTAGAGCTCTACAAAAATGAACTGCCTCAGGTAGTAGTGAGTTGCCCATACTTCACTAAAGTCTTCATTGTGGTTCAGAGGTGTTCCTGTGTTCTCCACAGTTGTGACATAAAATTTGACAAGTTCAACCAAGGTAGAGCAACTTAAAGTAGGAGCCAGTGATGAGCTATATATCTATTGCCTGATGGCAAGTCTAGTTAATTTCATATAGGATCCTAACCAAAAGAATAACCAAAAAATGATGAAAGGTTATTATTTGGAGGGTGGAGGAGTAATTGGGGGAGGTTAAGTGTAACTAATAAAACCATCTACTAAGGTTTAGAAAGTTTTCAGTGTATAAAGGCAGAATCTCCTATACTGTATAAATCCTGGGTCCTTTGAAATTAAAGAAAAGCATCCAAGAGAGTTTCAATGAAACAAAACACTTATTTGCATATTCATGTAATGTCGAGGTTCCCATTTTCATAAAGAAGACCAGATCTTCTGTCTTATTCAAAAATATATACCATAATCAAAATCTTCCCCACACAGTATTCCATACTGAGGAAATAATCCTCCAGGACAAAACTGGAAATTTTTCCCAAACTCTTCACTCCAAATGGAAGTTAACTTCTTAAGTCATGCACAATGACATTAGTCAAATGTATCTTTTCTTGAAGTCTGGCAAGTACATTAACTTATTCATTATTATTCTTGAAGTACAATTTATTGAGAAGCAACATGATATAGTGCTTGGATATCTTGCCTTGTAGCCATGAAGATGTCACTTCAAATTCTGTTTCTGACACTGTGACTTTGGGTTAATCACATCTTTTCAAGGCCTGAGGCAATTCTCTAAGAATATATATTTTAAAGAAGGCATTGACCTATAGTGGTAGAGGGAATTTCATCACCTAAGAGTTCCCTATACCAATGAAATCACAGGTCCAAGTTCTTTACTTCACAATAATTCCAAACATTTCTTCCAGACTGTACCCTACTTAGTTACAAAGGAAAAAAAATATTAAGCAAAAAAAAAATCACATTAACTGCATTTGATATATATTGAATATATAAGATAATATAATATAGTCTACAATATTTTATCCTATATAATCTGCTATCTCCTTACCTTGAGGGATGAAGTATGTTTTATTATCTGTTCTTAATGAGCTAACTCACTTTTAGGTAGAAAAAGGGATCAGGCATTTCTTAAGCACCTATTATGTGTCAGACATAATGCTAAACACTTTGCAAATGCTACCACATTTTGATCATATTTAATTTATCTCATTTAAGTTGGTTCTCTTTTAATAATTCTTTTCACTTACGTTACTCTAGTCATTGGATATGTTATTCTTTTAGATTTGCTTATTTCTTTTCACATGAGTTCATACAAATCTCCAATGTTTCTCTAAAGTCCTCATATTCCTCCATATTATATTGAATTGTATTCATATGCCGTAGTTCCCCCCCTTCCCAATAGGCACACACTTTGGCTTTGGTTCTTCACTACCTCTTAGGATGCTATTATGAACATTTTGATAAGGGCAGGCTGGTATTTGAAGAAGCAGAAGAACAAGAGACCAAATTGCCAACATTCATTGGATTATGGAGAAAGTAAGGGAGCACCAGAAAAATATCTACCTCTGTTTCATCGACTACACTAAAGCCTTTGACTGTGTGGATCAAAACAAAATGTGGCAAGTCCTCCAGATCATTTTACTTGTCTCCTGAGGAACCTGTATGCAGTTCAAGAAGCAACAGTCAGAATCAAACATAGAATAACCGACTGCTTTAAGATTGGAAGAGGAGTACAACAAGGCTGTATAGTGTCACTTCACTCATTTAATTTATATGGAGAGTACATCATGCAAAATCCCAGGCTGGATGAATCAAAAGTCAGAATTATGGTTCCTGGGAGAAATATCAACCATCTCAAATATGCAGATGATACCACTCTGATGACAGAAAGTAAAGAGAAATTAAGATACTTCTTAATGAGGGTGAAAGAGGAGAATGTAAAAGCTGGCTTGAAACTTAACATCAAAGAAACTAAAATCTTGGCAACTGGGCCCATCACTTCCTGACAAATAGAAGGAGAAGAAATGGAAGGACTTTGAAATTTTATATTGGGCTCAAAGATCACTGAAAATGGTGACTGTAGTCAAAAGACACCTGCTCCTTGGGGACAAAAAAAACCATGGTAAATCTGGACAGCATACTAAAAAGCAGAGACATCACCTTGCTGACAAAAGGTCTATATAGTCAAAGCTAGGGTTTTTTCCAGCACCAATGTATGGCTGTGAGATTGGACTCTAAGGAAAGCTGAGCACTGAAGAATTAACACTTTTGAATTGTGGTGCTGGAGAAGACATTTGAGAGTCCTTGAACAGCAAGGAGATCAAATCAGTCAATACTTAAGGAAATTAGTTCAGACTATTCACTGGCAAGTCACATATTGAAGCTGAAGCTTAAATACTTTTGCCTTGTAATGAGAAGACACAATTCATTGGAAAAGATCTGGATGTTAGAAAAGATTGAAGGCAAAAGAAAAAAGGCACAACAGAGGATGAGGTGGATAGATTATGTCATGGAAACAATGAACATGAATTTAGACAAACTTAGAGAAATAGTGAAGAAGTGCCTGGTGTCAACCTGAATTTTAATGAAAATAGTCAATACAACAAAATGGAGGTTTTTAATTGGGACAAGTGAGTTGCAGTTCAGGGTGCCACACAGCAAGTGCTGAAGTACCCAAGGAGGAAGGCTAGGAATAGGGTTTATAAAGGGTACTAAGGCAGAGAGAATGACTAGGCTGCAAGTAAGAGGGGTTGGTTGTTTTGCATAACAATCAAATCCCTATGAAAAGGCTTGAGAATCTACGGAGGGAAGAGTTTGGGAGGGGAGAATTTGGGAGATTTACCAAATAACCAAAGGCTGGAATGACAACTTCTGGTCAGCCCCAGGCAATTCAATGGCCTAGGAACCAAAATCGGGTCAGATTCAGTCAGTTCTCAGTCAACTGTGTTTGTTATTGGTGTGTTGTGGTCCACGAGGTAACAAACTCAGATATGACTGAACTACTAAACAACAACACAATTATATTTTTGTTTCTGTATTTTATTACCTTGGGTCTATTCTTAGTAGTTACATCATTAGGTTAAAGAGAAGAGACACTTTAGGAAATCAACAAGTTAGTGCCTACTGTATGCCAGGCTATGAGATTACTGCAAAGAATAAAATAGTCCCTACTCTCAGAAAGCTTATAATGTAATGGGAAATACAACAAGAATATACATAAGTGTAAGAAAAAATAAAGAAAAATAAAGATAATAGATAAAAATAAAAGAAAAAATAAAGATAATGGGTAAAACAAATACAAAGTTGTTCCAGATGGCGGACACTAAAAATTGAAGGTCACGTGTAAATTATTCTTCTTTTATAGGAAGAGAGGAATTCTATGAAGGAGAAATGAGGAGAGAATTCATTCCAGTCATGGGACATGGCCATTGTCAAGACACAGAGGTGAAAAATGGAGTGGTTTGTGTGAGGAAAAATTAGAAGAGTAAGATGCCATGTCTATAATTCCAAATTAGGTCATTTCACAACAGCAAGAATATATCAGTATACCTGAATGCCCACAGTCATCCAACATGAATTATCCCCATATCTTGCCATGACATGAGATGAAGCCTTAGATTTGCTTTAATGCTGTTAGTGATTTAAAACATATTTTCGACTTCCGCTTCTGGGAGCTAAGATGGTGGAGTAAAAAGGTAGTCACTCTCACCCTCCCCTATCAACCTCTGAAAACCCAGAAAATATCACTCCAGAAAAAACCCTGGAATAGCTGAACCAGAAGAAAGATGGGGTATAGCAGTGCAGTAGCCTAGGTAGCTAGAGGGATTAACAGGAAAGGCCCCTCTTACCCTGGGGGAAGGGGAGAAGCTTGAAACAGGAGTCACCCAGCCAGCTGGTGGGAAGACCCACTTTAGTTCACCAGGAGGAGATTCTGGTGCCTCGACATTCTACAGCAAATGAGTCTCCCAGTGCCTCAACAGAAATAAGGGAAGCAGCATTACAAAGGGCCCCAGGTGGATAAGCACCTGGCAGCATTCTTCTGAAAGGAGCTGAAGAAAGCAACCTAGAGGTGCCAAAAAGTTCCAGCCTTGTTGATTTAAGCCCAACACCAGGTAAGCTGTCCAACTGCCAACCAGGAGGAGATCGCGAAGCCCAGGTGGTTGAGCAGGCAAACATCAACAGCTGTACCTCTGAGTGCCTCAGTGAGGGTGGGGTAACTGGTGGAAACCACCTCAGAAAACCACCAGGTGCTTTGGCATTCTACAGCAAAGAAGTCTCCTAGTACCTCAACAGAAATAAGGAAGGCAGCACTGCAAGGGGCCCCAGGCAGATAAACACCTGGCAGCACTTATCTAAAAGGAGCTAAACAAAGCTAAAGGAAAGGAAAAGCAGGCAACCTAGATTAACCTGAAAGTCCCAGCCTTGCTGATTCCAGCCCGACACCAGATAAGCTGCCAGAACCCTACAGCCTCCAATTGCCAACATAAGAGGCCCCAGCTCCCAAAGCCAGTGACCAAAACCTAGGCTCCCAACACAAGAAGCTTGGGTCAGTGCCCTCTGCTCCCCAGCAAGAGAGCTTAATCTCTGTAAAGGCCAGGGAATAAAGAAACATCATGAGTAAAAAGAAGTGTATGATAGATTCTTATTATGAGAAGAGTGAAGATCAAGACAGAAATTCTGAAGAGGACAACACTGTCATGAAACCCATATCTGCAACATCAAAAGGGAATATGAACTGGTCTGAAGCCCAAAAAGCCTTCTTAGAAGAACTCGAGAAGGATTTTAAAAGTCAAATGAGAGAGGTAGAGGAGTCCTTTAAAAGTACAATTGGCCAATTGGAAAAAAAGTACACTGAAGAAAACAAGTCCCTAAAACATACAATTGGCCAATTGGAAAAAAAGTACAATGAAGAAAATAAATCCCTTAAAAATACAATTGACCAACTGGAGAAGAAAGTACAAAATCTAACAGAAAAAACAATATGTTAAAAATTAGAATTAAACAAATGGAAAATAATGACTCTATGAGAGAGCAAGAATCAGTCAAACAGAAACAAAAAAATGAAAAAATAGATGAAAATGTAAAATACCTCATGGGTAAAACAGCTGACCCAGAAAATTGATCCAGGAGAGACAATTTAAAAATTATAGGCCTACCTGAAAGTCATGATAAAAAAAAGAGCGTGGACAATATCCTTCAGGAAATCAAAAAGGAAAACTGCCCTGAAGTCCTAGAACCTGAAGGTAAAATAACTATAGAAAGAATCTATCACTCCCCACCTGAAAGAGATCCCAAATTGAAAACGCCAAGGAATATAATAGCTAAATTCCAAAATTACCAGATTAAAGAGAAATTACTGCAAGCAGCCAGAAAGAAACAATTTAAATATCATGGAACCACAGTCAGAATTACACAGGACCTTGCAGCCTCTACATTAAAAGACTGTAGGGCATGGAACATGATATTCCATAAGGCAAAGGAGCTTGGAATGCAGCCAAGGATTAATTACCCAGTGAAAATGAGCATGATTTTTCAGGGAAGGAGATGGATATTCAATGAAATAGGGGACTTCCAAACATTCCTGATAAAAAGACCAGAGCTCAACAAAAAATTTGATCTTCAAGTACAAGATTTGAGAGAGACATAAAAAGGTAAATGGGACAGAAAGATACAATATGTTGTTAATAAGGGCAAAATGTTTACATCCCTACAAGGGAAGATGACACTTGCAACTCCTGAGAACTCTATTGTTATTATACCATGTTAAAGGAGTATACACGAAGGGGGTGGATATAAGTTGACTTTGATGTAATGATAAAAAAAAATTTAATCAAGTGGGTTAAATGGATCCAAGTAAGTGGATTAGTCTGAGCTAAGAAAACGTACTGAGAAAGGAGGAGGCAGACAAGGGTAAATTACATTACAGGAAAAGACACAAAAACCTATTAGAGCAGAGGTAAAGAAGGGAGGGGGATGAGCATTGTTTGAACCTTACTCTCATCAGATTTGGCTCAAGAAGGGAATAACATAATCAGTTAGGTATAGAAATCTAACTTGCACTATAGGCAGTAGGAGGCAAAAGGGGAAAGAAAAGAGAGGGGAAATAGAAGGTAGGGAAGAAGCAATAAGGATAAAGGGGAAGAAAAGGGAAAGGGATAATAGAAGGGAGGTGGGACCATAGGAGGCACTGGTCAAAAACAAAACACTATGAGGTGGGGAAAGGAGAAAGGAGAAAGAAAAGCATAAACAGGGGGGGAAAAGGATGGAGAAAAAGACACAGATAGTAATCATAACTGTAAATGTGAATGGGATGAACTCTCCAATAAAATGGAAGCATATAGCAGATTGGATTAAAAACCATAATCCTACAATGTGTTGTTTACAGGAAACACATTTGAAAAAGAGTGACACATACAGGGTAAAGGTAAAAGGCTGGAGCAAAATATATTATGCTTCAGCTGAAGTAAAAAAAGCAGGGGTAGCAATCCTGATCTCAGACAAAGCAAAAGCAAAAATAGATCTTATCTAAAGAGATAAGGAAGGAAACTACATCCTTCTAAAAGGCACCATAGATAATGAAGTAATATCATTACTAAACATATATGCACCAAATGGGATAGCATCCAGATTCTTAGAGGAGAAATTCAAGGAGTTACAGGAAGAAATAGACAGCAAAATTATACTAGTGGGGGACCTCAACCTCCCCCTCTCTGAACTAGATAAATCTAACCACAAAATAAACAAGAAAGAAGTTAAGGAGGTGAATAGAACATTAGAAAAGTTAGGTGTGATAGACCTGTGGAGAAAACTGAATGGGGATAGAAAAGAATAGACTTTTTTCTCGGCAGTACATGGTGCATACACAAAAATTGACCATGTACTAGGGCATAAAAACCTCACAATCCAATGCAGAAAGGCAGAAATATTAAATGCATCCTTTTCAGATCATGATGCAATAAAAATTATATGTAATAAAGGGCCATGGAAAGATGGACTAAAAAATAATTGGAAACTGAATAATCTAATCCTAAAAAATGATTGGGTCAAACAACAAATCATAGAAACAATCAATAATTTCATTCAAGAGGATGACAATAATGAGACAACATACCAAAACTTATGGGATGCAGCAAAAGCAGTTCTTAGGGGAAGTTTTATATCTCTAAATGCTTACATAAATAAAATAGAAAAAGAGGAGATCAATGAATTGGGCACACAACTAAAAAAAAAAAACTAGAAAAAGAACAAATTAAAAATCCTCAATTAAACACCAAATTAGAAATATTGAAAACCAAAGGAGAAATTAATAAAATTGAAATTAAGAAAACTATTGAACTAATAAATAAAACTAAGAGCTGGTTTTATGAAAAAACCAATAAAATAGATAAACCTTTGGTTAATCTAATTTAAAAAAATAAAGAAGAAAGCCAAATTACTAGTATCAAGATTGAAAAGGGTGAAACTGCCACCAAGGAAGAGGAAATTAAAACAACAACTAGGAATTATTTTGCCCAACTATATGCCAACAAATTTGACAATCTTAGTGAAATGGATATATATTTACAAAAATATAAATTGCCCAGATTAACAGAAGAGGAAGTAAAATACTTAAATAATCCCATCTCAGAAAAAGAAATTGAACAAGTCATTGATGAACTCCCTAGGAAAAAATCTCCAGGGCCAGATGGATTTACATGTGAATTCTATCAAACATTTAAAGAACAATTAATTCCAATACTATATAAACTATTTGGTAAAATAGATAAAGAAGGAATATTACCAAATTCTTTTTGTGATACAAATATAGTGCTGATACCTAAACCAGGAAGAGTCAAAACAGAGAAAGAAAATTATAGACCAATTTCTCTAATGAATATAGATGCAAAAATTTTAAACAAAATATTAGCAAATAGATTACAGCAACTTATCACACGAATAATACACTATGACCATATAGGATTTATACCAGGAATGCAGGGCTGGTTCAATACAAGGAAAACTATCAGCATAATCCATAATATCAACACCAAAACTAACAGAAACCACATGATCATCTCAATAGATGCAGAAAAAGCTTTTGACAAAATACAACACCCATTCCTATTAAAAACACTAGAGAGCATAGGTATCAATGGAGTCTTCCTTAAAATAATAAATAGCATCTATCTAAAACCTTCAGCAAGCATAATATGTAATGGGGACTAGCTAGAAGCCAATAAGATCGGGGGTGAAACAAGGATGTCCATTATCACCACTGTTATCCAACATAGTACTGGAAATGTTAGCTTTAGCAATAAGAGAAGAAAAAGACATTGAAGGCATTAGAACAGGCAAAGAAGAAACAAAGCTATCACTCTTTGCAGATGACATGATGTTATACTTAAAGAATCCCAGAGAATCAAGTAGAAAACTACTTGAAATAATAAACAACTTCAGCAAAGTTGCAGGCTATAAAATAAACCCACATAAATCATCGGTATTTCTATATATTAACAACAAAGCCCAACAGCAAGAGATAGAAAGAGAAATTCCATTTAAACTTACTGTAGACATTATAAAATATTTAGGAGTCTACCTCCCAAAACAAACCCAGGAACTCTATGAACACAATTACAAAACACTTTTCACGCAAATAAAATCAGATCTAAATAGTTGGAAAAACATCAGTTGCTCATGGGTAGGCCGAGCTAATATAATAAAAATGACAGTTCTACCTAAGCTAATTTACATATTCAGTGCCATACCAATCAAACTACCAACAAATTATTTGATAGAGTTAGAAAAAATAATAACAAGATTCATTTGGAAGAACAAAAGGTCCAGAATATCAAGAGAACTAATGAAAAGAAATGCAGTGGAAGGTGGCCTAGCCATTCCAGATCTCAAATTGTATTATAAAGCAGCAATCATCAAAACTGCTTGGTACTGGCTAAGAAATAGAGTGGTGGATCAGTGGAATAGGTTACGTATGTAAGACGCAGTAGTCAATGACTATAGTAACATATTATTTGATAAACCCAAAGACCCCAGCTTTTGGGATAAGAACCCACTCTTTGACAATAACTGCTGGGAAAACTGGAAAAGAGTATGGCAGAAACTAGGCATAGGCCAGAATCTCACACCATATACCAAAATAAAGTCAAAATGGGTACATGATTTAGATATAAAGGCTGATACCATAAGCAAACTGAGAGAGCAAGGTATAGTTTACCTGTCAGATCTATGGAGAACAGAAGAATTCATGACCAAACAAGAACATTACAGAAAGCAAAATAGATAATTTTGATTACATTAAATTGAAAAGTTTTTGCACAAACAAAGCCAATGCAACTAAGACTAGAAGGAAGGTAGAAAATTGGGAAAGAATCTTTACAACCAGTCTCTCTGATAAGGGCCTCATTTCTAAAATATATAGAGAATTAAGTCAAATTTATAAGAATATAAGCCATTCCCCAATTGATAAGTGGTCAAAGGATATGAACAGACAGTTCTCAGATGAAGAAATTAAAACCATCTATAGTCACATGAAAAAATGCTCTAAATCACTATTGATTAGAGAAATGCAAATTAAAACAACTTTGAGGTACAACATCACACCCATCAGAATGGCCAACATGACAGAACAGGAAAATGATAAATGTTGGAGAAGATGTGGGAAAATTGGAACACTAATGCATTGTTGGTGGAGTTGTGAAATGATCCAACCATTTTGGAGTACAGTTTGGAACTATGCCCAAAGGGCTATAAAAATGTGCATACCCTTTGACCCAGCAATAGCACTTCTAGGGCTATATCCCAAAGAGATGACACAGATGGGAAAAGGACCAACGTGTACAAAAATATTCATAGCAGCTCTTTCTGTGGTGGCAAAGAATTGGAAGTTGAGAGGATGCCCATCAATTGGGGAATGGCTGAGCAAGTTGTGTTATATGAATGTGATGGAATACTATTGTGCTATAAGAAATGATGAACAGGCAGACTTCAGAAAAACCTGGAAAGACTTGCATGGTCTAATGCTGAGTGAAGTGAGCAGAATCAAGAGAACGTTGTACACAATAACAGCCACATTGTGTGATGACTAATATTGATAAACTTAACCCTTCCTGGCAATACAAGGATCTAAGACATCTCCAGAGGCCTTGTGATGGAAAATGCTATCCATACCCAAATAAAGAACTGTGGAAGCTGAATTGTTATTTTTTTCTCTTCTGTTGGGTTTTGTTTCCTCTTTCTGATGGTTCCTCCTATTGATTTTAATTTCTACTTACATCACTAATGTGAAAATATGTTTAATATGAATGTAAATGTATAGCCTATATCAGATTGTGCGCTGTCTTGGGGAGGGTGGTGGGGAGGAAAGGGGAGAAAAATTTTAAACTCAAAAGCATATGGAAGTGATTATTGATAAATAAAATAATAATAAAAACTAAAAATAAAAATATTCAAAAAAACTTATTTTCAAATGATAAAATTTGAAATTCTTTTTTTAAATGTTAATTCATATTCTTTGTCTATTTATTTGCTGGAGAATGGTTTTTTAGTGTTATACATTTGTATCTATTTCACATATTTTAAATATTGGGCTTTTATCAGTGATATTTGATGCAATAATTTTCTGTTCTACAATTGTTCTAATTATATTTTCATGGTTTTATTAATACCTTTTAAATTTTTATATACTAAAAATACTTTCTATTTTATGATCTTTTCTATCCCTTATTAAGTTAATCATCATCTACCTAGCCATAGTTTTGAGAGATAATTGGTCTTGTTTACCTTTAATATTCTGGTCATTCATCCATGTTTGAATTTATCATGGTATATGGTACAAAATCCTCATCTACATCTAATTTCTGCCAAAGTGCTTTCTTGTTTCCTGAGTTGTACTTGTCAAAAAATACTTCCCCCAGTATTTTTATTTTTAGGTTTATCAAATACTACTTTTAATTACTTTTGTTTTTTGCTTATCAAAGATATTCCATTGAATTACCTTTCTGTTCTATATTCAGTACCAAATACTTTTGATGACTATTCCTTTTTTAGTGTATTACAAAGTCTGCTAATACTATGCCATCTTCATTCAGTTGTTTTCTCATTATTTCCCTTGAGATACTAACTGGACTATATTCTTCCAAATCAATATTTTGTTATTGTTTTCTCTATTTCTATTAAGTAGTAATTCTATCAAGAGTAAAGAGTGAGCATCCTTGCTTTATTCATGTTTATACCAGGAAAGTTTCTGATATTTCTCCATTTCACATATGATAGCTCTGGATTTTAAATATATGCTTTTGAAAATATTAAGTGTCTTTCCATGCCTATGATTTTTAGGATTTTCAGTACAAATGAGATTTGTATTTTTCTAAATCTTTTTGTTGCGTACTTAGAAACAAACATATGAGCTTATTTTAGCCTTGTTGATTATAAAATTTATTAACCTAATTGTTTTCCTAATGTTGAACTATTTTTACATCCCTATGATAATTGCATCTTAGTCATGTAAATTATTTTCAATATATATTGCTATAGTCCCTTTATAAGGATCTTATTTTAATTTTTCACATCAATGCTCAGGGATAGTGAAATATGTTTTTCATTCTATGCTTTTTTTTCTTTTTGGTTTGGGTATCAGGACTGTCTCATTTTAAAAAAGGAAGTTTTATAGATTGGCTTATATTTTTTGTTTTTGAATATTTTTAGCATAGATTCTTTAAAAATTTAATGGGGTTCATTTGAAAATCAATCTAGTTCAGAGAGCTCAACCCCATTTGGAAGTTCATTTTTGGCTTGCTCAATTGCTTTTTTAGAGATTGGATTAAGAGTTGTTTTGTTAGTTTGGGTATTTTATGTGTATGTAGATACTATTGTCTTTCAGATTCTCAGATTTGCTGGTACATAATTATGTATATTACTTGATGATAATTCTCTTATTTTTTTTTCTCTTTTTCAAATTCACTGTAGTCTTAAAAGTGTTTTGGCAAATAAATTTTTATCACTCTTTTTCTTCATCATGTTAGTTAATGGTCTATCATTTTTCTTAGTTTTTTTTTTCAATTCTTAATCTGTCAACTTTGTTCAAAAATAGCTCCTACTTCTGTTTATAGCCTTTATCATCAAGACTCTACATTTCTCTAATTTCCAAGATTTCTTTACAATTATTTTAGAATGTTAATTGGTTTTCTAAATTTCTTAATTGCACACTTAATTCATTGATCTCATTTCCATTTTTGTAATGTAAATGAAAAGCACTTATGTGCTTACATACAAAGAACTGTACCATGGGTTGGAGATACAAATTTAAAAGCAAACCAGTCTCTGTTGTCAAGGAGGAAAAAATACACAAAAAAAATTTGAGCTGCAAGTCAGATACAAGAGCCCTATAGCCCTTAAAGGGTTGCAGTGGCAAAACAGATGATAGTGCATCCTTCTTATTTGAATTGATAAAGCCATTTCTGCTTCTGATATTGAACTGTTTGACAATTCCAAGGTCTTGGGTGGGTAGATGTAACTTTTCCTCTGACTTCTGCTATACCAGTATACCACAAGTTATTGTTTAACCCATTCATTATTAAGAATTTCATTTTGTCACTGAAGTCTGTATTATCTGGGTTTTTTTCCTGTATTTATTTATTTTGTTGTATTTGCTGTATTTATTATTATTTTTATTGTATTATCTTCTAGAAAGGATGCATTTATGGAACATTAATGCATTGTTGGTGTAGTTATGAACTGATCTAACCATTCTAGAGAGCAATTTGGAACTATACCCAAAGGACTATAAAACTGTGCATACCCTTTGATACAGCCATAGCACTACTAGGTATACCAGTATAGCAGAAGTCAGAGTGCCTGATGTATAGAAATAAATAATTATTAACTTTATAATCTATTCCCAGTAATGTTATTTCTTGATGAAGGCAGCAGGGCACAGTCATAAGTATTCTATAACTCTCATACATTGGTTGCAAAGCTTTGTTTTTCTCCTCATTATTTATCTCTTTGTATGTTAAGCTGTCTCTTATGAACTTATATCCCTCTGCGCAACTGTCTCCAAGTCTTGCCTTCTTGGGGTCCTAACAATGTCTTCACTTTCATTGGAGTTAGTAGTCAGGCAAGTGCACCTGTTATAGTAGCTAGTATCCTGAAGTGTCTATATCCCTATCTTTCTCTTTACCCAAACGCCCACCTTTTAGGGTCATATCTCATTTCTACATCTAGTGATATTTCCATACTGTTCCATTTCTTCTTGATACACTCTATCTACCAGCAAACATTTATTATGCATTTGCTATATGATAGACACTATAGAAACAAAAACATTAATGAAATGGTCCCTGGTCTTGCGTGTATTTACATTCTATTGGGGATCCAAACAGTATGTGAATTATAAGCATCAATAGATAATGAATACGATACTATAAACAAAAAGTCATTTTTTACAAGAAGTACTAGCACTTGGGGACGATGAGGTGAGCTCAGCAGTGAAGGAAACTAGAGATTCTAAAAGACAAACGTGAGAAAGTCAGTGTCTTTCAAGAATGAACAAAACCTGGGCAAAAGTATAGAGACGGGAGATTGAATATTGTATGTGAGGAGAAAGAAAATAGTTTGGCTGAACTAAAGAGTGTATGAAGGTTTGCAACGTACTTTGTTGTACAGGCTGGAAAGATAGGTTGCAGCCAAGTAGTGTAGGACTCTGTCTGCCAAATAGAGGAGACAATTGGATCCTAAAAGAAATAAAGAGCCACTGAAGTTTATTGAGCAGAGGACTAATGTGGTCAGACCTGGATTTAGGAATACTACCCAAATCGCCCTCCTCTCTCTCTGGGATCTGCCCTATCACCCAACATTCTATATGCACTCTCTCATAACCCCAAAAGGCAGGGAGAGAAACTGAAAGCCTCTCATCTTCTCTGAAAGCCTTCTCCTTTCAAGTACTTAAGAGTCCACATCTGAGGCATTCCTTTGTATTATTCTGCCATCTATAATATTTCGCTATTAAGGAAGGGATGAGATACTTTGCTCTGAAATATTATTTCATTTCTTCTTCTCATCTTCCCATGATACTGCTTACTCTTGACATTCTTTAGTCCATTGCAACTCTCTTTGCCTTTTCAACATTAAACAACCAATTACCCAGGAGATAGGTGTTATTATTATCCCTATTTTCAGAAGACGAAAATGAACTAGACAAAGGTTATCAGCTCTATGCAGATGATTCCCTATTCAGCTCTAACCTCTGCTCTCCTCCATTCTTACACCAACCACCTTTCAGAAATATCAAACTAGGTGTCCCACAGGCATAAGAAATACAACATGTCCAAAACAGAATTTTATCTTTCCCTTTGAAACCTCCTTCCAAATTTCCCCATTCCTGCTGTGAGGGTACCACTATCCTCTAAGTAACTCAGTGTCATCCACTACTCCTCTCTCACACTCATTCCACATATGAGCCTGTGCCAAGTGTGTGTGTGTATGTTATGTGTATGTGTGTGTGTGTGTGTGTATAATATATATATATATATACATATATGTAGATAGGTAGATAAAAAGATAGATAGATACGGATATGCCCTTCTCATCACCCATCATCTGGTAGAGGCCTTTTATCATTTCACACTTGGACTATTGCAATGACCTTTTGATCTCCCCTGCCTCAAGTTTCTCTCCACTCCAATCATCCTCTCAGTTACCAAAATGATTTTTATAAAAACACAGGTCTGACCATGTTACCTTGCTACTCTACAAATTCCAGTGGCTCCCTGTTACCTCCAGGATCACATGTAAAATCCTCTGTTTGACATTTAAAGTGCTTTACAATGTTGTCCTTTCCTAATTTTCTAGTCTTCTTATTCTTTACTCCCTTCCATGTGTTGTACCCTGGTCACTAGACCTCTGGCCATTCCTCTAACATGGGTCTCTATCTTCTGACACTATGCTTTTTACTGCCTGGCCTGCACATTTGGAATCCTCTCCCTCATCACCTCTACCTATTGGTTTCCTTCAAGACTCAGCTTGAATCCTATCTTTTAGCAAAAGGCCTTTTCAGTTCCTTTCCCTAACCCCAGTGGCTTTCCCTTTGATATTACCTTGCATCTACTCTATTCATATCTTGAATGTACAAATTGTTTGCATATTTCCCTCTCCTTTAGAATGTGAGCTCAGTGTCTTCATTCCTTACACTGGGTCCTGGGGTCTTTTCTGATTCTTGGGCCTTAATTCATCCTAGTTGTGGTCTCCTTCTGCAAAATTGTAAGTGATTAATTCCAAAAATCATTACCTAAAATTGACAGAGCTACTGGGGTCACAGATCTGGACTGGTCTTGAACTATCATGGTGGGGGGAAAGCAAAGGTATAAGCTTCAAAGGAAAACCAGAAAGAAACAAAGATTTTGTGATTTGATCTTTAGTTTTTTTTTTTTTATTTTTGATTTTCTCTGTTTGGGGTTTTTTTGCTAGGAATTATCTTGTGACAAGTTCTTTCATTTTTCCTTTCCCTATCATTGCTGAGGTTTCAACATCTGGGAGTGCTTGGCAACCAGGTAGCACATTGGATAGTGTGCCTGGCCTGGAGCCAGGAAGACTTGTCTTCCTGGGTTCAAATCTGGCCTCAGACACTTACTAGCTGTGTTACCCTGGACAAGTCACTTAGCCCTGTTTGCCTTAGTTTCTTCATCTGTAAAATGATCTAGAGAAAGAATGGCAAACTACTCCAATATCTTTACCAATAAAACCCCAATTGGGATCACAAAGAGTCAGATATGACTGAAACAACTCAACAACAGTTTATATATGTTGGTGTAGTAAGGAAAGAAACTTTCCCAAGTTTCCCATTCTACCATCTTCCCACAACTCCCCTTATTTCTTGACTTGGGAAGGTTAAATTATTCAAAACTCTTTCCTCAAAGATAAGCATCTCCTAATCACATTGATGTTGCTCTGTTCAAATCAAAGGTCTGTGATCCAATGGAAGCTCATGTCATCACCAATAGTTTTACCTCTGACTAGTTCACCAGTCAATAAGAATTCATTAAGTGTTATATGGCAGGCATGGTGCTAATGGATGGGGATACAAAGAAAGCAAAAATAGTTCCTGCCCTCAAGGTAAAAGTCTTATATTTATCTTACTGTACAGTTGTTAGACACTTCTGCTTCTCAAAGAACTTAGATGAATTGTCTGTTTTTCCCTCTTCTTTTGAATTCCTCCCCTACCAAAACCTAATTCAAATGTTATGGTACTCTAAAAAGTCTTCCCTGATTTTCTCTATTGGAAATGCATTCCTGCTTAGATGACTTGGTTTTGCAGATCTTTAATGCACTAATAATCTAATGTCCTATATTACTGTTACAAATGATGGAACACTAGAATTTTCAAAGAATTGATTCAATTCAATTTGGCATAGAATCATTAAGCCCTCATTATGTACCAAGTACTGTGCCTTAGTACTGAAATGCTAAGATAAAAATATCACAGTCCCTGCACTCCAGGAATTTACTTTCCATTCAAAGAACAACATGCATTTATTAAGAACAAACTATGTACCAGGCATTCTGCTAAGCACTGGTAATACAAATACTAATAGAAAAAAATGACAATATCTGCCCTTTTGGAGCTTACATTCTAACAGGGGAAGAAAACACATAAAAAGAAGCTGAAAGGGCAATCAGGGAGACAAAGATACCAGGCAGGGGTACCATGGAGAAAGTCTGGAGTGAAACCTGGAGAGGAATGAGAAGTGACTGACCTGAGCATCCTTGTTAAATGGAGATCCTGGGAGGAAGCATCCAATCAGAGTGAGAAGTTAGAGGATAGGGGATTATTTCCAATATATGAATTCCAGGACTGGAATAAGTTTTCTGGATGAAGAACTGAGACAGGATAGAGGATATCTATGCAGCCTACAAAGGAAGTAGACATGACTTTACATTAAAGAATATATACATGGGTAAGAAACTATAAACAATAGACAAATTAAATAAAAATTCACTTTGAGGAGAGTACTAACAACTGGAGAAATCTGGAAATGCCTACTGTAATAGAAAACATTTGGTTTGAGCTCTGAGGTAAGTCAGGAATTTTAAAGGCCAAGTTATGGAACGAGAGAATTCTAGATGTGGGACCCAGGAAGGACATTTTTGGAAAACATCAATTATATCAGTTTGGCTGGAAGTATATGACACAGATGAACATGAAACCAGTTTGGAAATATATGTTGGAACCAATTGTCAAGAGCTTTAAAAGCCAACTTGTGGGTTACCTCCCATTAGGAAGATTAAGAGAAGCATGATGAGTATTAGAAAGTCTCAGCATATTACTAAGGATGAATTGGTTATGAGTGGCAGAAAAAGACCTCATCAAGAACATGAAAGTTTCAAAAATACAATACACTGAAATACACTTAAAATGTTTAAGACTTAAAAGAAGGCTCTTTAATTCATTGTCTAGATTAGATCCTCTATGACACAGCTAGGTAGCACACTAGATAAAACCCTCAACCTAGAGTCAGGAAGACTTGCACTCAAAACCAGCCTCAACCACTAACTAGTTATATGACCCTAGGCAAGTCACTTAACCTTTGTCTACTTCAGTTTCCTCAACTGTAAAATAGGAATCATAATAGCACCTACTTCCTAGAGTTGTTGTGAGGATCATTAGTATTAGTATTTGTATTACCAGTGCATTAGCAGTAGTACTTGTAAAGTGTTTAGCACAGTACTTGGCACATAGCAGGTGCTTAATGAATGCGTATTACCTCCCTGCCCCCCTCTTCAATGGAGAATTTAGTGGTAGATATCAGCAAGACTTATACAAGTTGAGATGGCATGAGTGACAATCTGCAACACTGAAGGAATTACGCATCCATGATGACCCTTTATTGAGGTATTGAAATTGAAGTACCTATACTTTTTTACAATTAATTAATTAATTAATTTTTAGTTTTCAACATTCACTTTCACAAGATTTTGAGTTCCAAATTTTCTCCCCATCTTTCCGCTCCCCCCACCCGAAGACAGTGTGCATTCTGAATACTCCTTCTCCTTATCTGCCCTCCCTTATCATCCCCCCCTTCTATTATCCCCTTCCCCTTCTATTTTCCTATAAGGCAGGGAAGATTTCTATACTCCTTTATATATCTTGTTTCCCAGTTGCATATAAAAACAATTTTTAATATTCATTTTTAAAACTTTGAATTCCAAATTCCCTTCCTCCCTCCCCATGCACCCTCACTGAGAAGGCAAGCAATTTGGCATAGGTTATACATGTGTAGTCACACAAAACACTTCCATAATAGTCATGTTAGAGAAGACTATATTTCCCTTCATCCTATCCCATCCCCCTATTTTTTTCTATTCTCTCCTTTGACCCTGTCTCTCCTCAAAAGTGTTTGCTTCTGATTACCCCTTCCCCCAACTGTCCTCCCTTCTATCATCTCCCCTTCTCTTATCCCCTTCCCCTCATTTTCTTGTAGGGTAAGATAGATTTCTATACCCAATTGAGTGTGTATGTTATTCCCTCCTTAAGCCAAATCTTATGAGAGTAAGATTCACTCATTCCCTCTCACCTCCCTCCTCTTCCCTTCCACTGTATGTGAGATAATTTACCCCATTCTACCTCTCCCTTTCTCCTTCTCCCAATATAATCTTCTCTCACCCCTTAATTTTAGTTTTTAGATATCATCCCTTCATATTCAACTCACCCTATGCCCTCTGTCTATATATATATGTATATATATATATATATATACACAAATATATGTGAGTGTATGTGTGTGTGTGTATGTATATATATATTCCTTCCAACTACCTTAATACTGAGTCTCATGAGTTACAAGTATCATCTTTCCATATAGGAATGTAAACAATTCAACTTTAACAAGTCCCTGATGATTTCTCTTTCCTGTTTACCTTTTCATGCTTCCTTTGAGTCTTGTATTTGAAAGTCTAATTTTCTATGCAGCTCTAGTGTTTTCATCAAGAATGTTTGAAAGTCCTCTATTTCATGGAATATCCATTTTTTCCCCTGAAGGATCATACTCAGTTTTGCTGAGTAGGTGATTGTTGGTTTTAATGCTAGTTCCTTTGACTTCTAGAATATCATATTCTAAGCCTTCCAATCCCTTAATGTAGAAGCTGCTAAATCTTGTTATCCTGATTCTGTGTCAAACAATACCTGAATTGTTTCTTTCTGGATGTTTGTAATATTTTCTCCTTGACATGGGAACTCTGGAATTTGGCTACAACATTCGTAAGAGTTTTCTTTTGAGATCTCTTTTAGGAGGTTATCGGTGGATTCTTTCAATTTCTATTTTTCCCTTTGCTTCTAGCAGTTTTCCTTGATAATTTCTTGAAAGATGATGTCTAGGCTCTTTTTTTGATCATGGTTTTCAGGTAGTCCAATAATTTTTAAATTATCTCTCCTGGATCTATTTTCCAGGTCAGTTGTTTTTCCAGTGCAATATTTCACATTGTCTTCTATTTTTTCATTCTTTTGGCTTTGTTTTATAATTTCTTGATTTCTCATAGAGTCATTAGCTTCCATTTGCTCCATTGTGATTTAAAAGAAATATTTTCTTTAGTGAGCTTTTGGACCTCCTTTTCCATTTAACCAATTCTGCATTTTAAGGCATTCTTCTTCTCCTCATTGGCTTTTTGGACCTCTTTTGCCATTTGGGTCAGTCTATTTTTTAAGGTGTTATTTTCTTCAGTATTTTTTAGGGACTCCTCTAGCAAGCTATTGACTCATTTTTCATAATTTCCTTGCGTGTCTCTCATTTTTCTTCCCAATTTTTCCTCTATTTCTCTTACTTGCTTCTCAAAATCCTTTTTGAGCTCTTCCATGGCCTGAGATCAATTCATATTTTCCTTGGGGGCTTTGGATGTAGGAGCTTTGACTTTGTTGTCTTCTTCTGGTTGTATGTTTTGATCTTCTTTGTCACCAAAGTAAGATTCCATGGTCTGACTTTTGTTCCCCCATTGTTTGTTCATATTCCCAGCTAATCACTTAACTTTTTAATTCTTTCTTAAGATAGGGATCTGCTTCCAGTGTGGAGGGTGTACTGTCCCAAGCTTCAGGGGTTTTGTGCAGCTATTTTCAGAGATACTTCTAGGGACCTGTAAATTTTTAGTTCTTTCAAGGTTGTATGATCAAATGAGAGGTGTTTACTCATTTGCTGGCCTGTGCTCTGATCTGTGAGTGACCACAAGCACTCTTTTCTGCCTTGGAACTGAGGAGGATTCCCTCTCCACTGCTGCCACAAGCTCCCCCATGCCAGTGCTTCTCCTTATCCCAGAGCCACCACCCAGTACTGTGACCCAGATACAAGCACAGGCAAAGCAAGAAAACCCTGCCTCATCACTGGCAAAGAGATCCTTACAATCACCCTCTGATCAGCTGCTTGATGCCCCCACCATCTGTGGGCTGAGAGTTATGGAAGCAACCACTGCTGTTGTGGGCAACCTCTGCCCCAGGGCTGTGCCATGGCTGGTGCTGGACACTGTTCCTTTCTCATCCAGGTCTGATGGACCTTTCCCACTGACCTTCTAAGTAGTCTTTGGAATTTGTGGGTTGAGAAGTCTGAAAACGCCATAGCTGCCTGTGAGTCAGTCTTTGGAGGCCTGTTCTGGGTTTGTTCTGACTCTGTCTTTGCCTACCTGGCCTACACTGAACTGAACTCCTCTCTTAGCCTGGCATGACAGATCTTTCCTATCAACCATCCAAGTTGTCTTGGGCTGGGAATTTGCTTCACTCTGTCTTTTTGTGAGTTCTGCTGCACTAGAATTTGGTTAGAATTATTTTTTGCAGGTATTTGGAGGGGTTTGGGGGAGAGCTTTTACTCCGGCATCTTGGCTGTACCCCGACGTACCTATATTAGTGGCTTATATCCTTCTTCTAAATTTTAAGTTCCTTGAGAACAGAATTCTGATTTTATCTCAGTTTTGTATTTCTTAATGCAGTGCTTTGAACACAGAAAGAGCTTAATAAATATTTGCTGATTGTTTGATAAGGCAATCTTTGCCAGGGATACTTTCTCCATTAAGTAAACATATCCCTTTTCTCCTATTGGAAGGAGTCTTGCTCTGGAGGAAAACATCATTAAAGTTTGGGGGGAAAAAAAACAAGAATATCATGGCAAGAAAGACACATAATATTAAAGTGGCCCTCAGCAGTTAAGATGACTAAGATGTCAAAGGTCAGAATGAAGTAGATAGAAGCAAAAAAAAATGGAGAAAATGCAAGGTAACAAAAGAAACTGTCACTTTCTGGCTCAATGCAAAGGAATGAACAGCACATATGCCAAATACATAACATGGGCTGTTCTCCATAGGAACTGAAAATGTGCTCATTAAACTATGCATGAGCAGCTGAGAGACAGCACCCAAAATAAGTCAGGGATGAGAGAGAAAGAGAGAGACTAGAAAGCAAGAGGAAACCTGGCTCCTGGGAAGTCTCTCTAGATGGAGTTGAACTGGCAGATGTACAAAGATAAAGGGAACTTCTGAAGGATTGGCGGAGATCTTTCAGAACTGAATAATATCCACCTAATGTGATTCAGGGACTGGAAATGGGTCTGAGGAACTTCCTGCTGGTATCCTACTCCACACCCTTGTTATTTCTAACACAGACTATTAAAATAACTATTTAATTGGAGCCTTTTGCTTTTAGTCTTTTCTCTTTCTAATCCAGAAAAAAAATTCTAAATGCTCAGTTCTGACCATACTATTCTTTTCATTTAATAACTTCACTGACTCTATTGCCTACTGAATAAAATTCAAACTCCTTAAAGTTGACATTTAGGGCTTCTGTAATCTTGCCCAGACCACTTTTCAACCTTATTTTCTATAAATACCCTTCACACACACACCACTTTTCAACCTAACTGAACTACTCACTGTTCCCCAAATATACCCTGCATTTTCAGACCTTAGGTATAATGAAGACCAACAAACTTATTTTATGTTGTCAGGAACTGAAATCTGGATAAGGAAAATGACTTGTTTAAGGTCATATAGCTAACAACACCACCAGCACTTATACAACTCTTTAACTTTGAATGGAATTATCTAAAATAACTGGCCACAATTGCTGGATCAAGAAAGGGACAGACAAGTTTGAACATGAGAAATGTTTGTTTTAAGGAGGAGAAGGAAAGTCAGAACTGAGAGCAGAGTCCAACTTTGCATCATTCATGGTGCTCTGATAAGACGGTGTCTTACACTTAGTAGTCACTCAATATTTTTAAATAAAATCTTCCTATTCAAAGGCTGTGATTTTGCAAATCAACCTTAGAAAGTTGGTGATGATTAGTTCTGAAGGTTAAAAGACAGGGTATGTTTCCTGAGGGCAGGAACTCTCATCTTTGTATTTGTATCCCTAGCACCTATCATGGAGAAGGACAACTCAATTCAATATAAATTTATTAAGCACCTACTAGCTACCAAATATTTTGCTAAGCACTGAGGATACAAAAAGAGACAAAAGACAGTCCCTGCTCCCAATCTAATGTAATCTAATGTAAGCAATCTAATGTAAACAACATTAAACTAGTATATACAAAGCAAGCTACATACAGGATAAATTAAGAAATACTTTAAAGAGGGAAAACACTGGAATCAAGAGAGATTGGGGAAGGCTTCCTGTAGAAAGTGGGATTTTAGGTGGGACTTACAGGAAACCAGGGAGGTCAGTAGTCAGAACAGAGGAGAGGGAGCATTCCAGGTATTGGAGACAGCCAGAGAAAATGCCTGGTGGCAAAGAAATAGAGTGTCTTGTTCATGGAACAGCCAGGAAGCCAGTGTCACTTCCAAGAAGAGTATGTTTTAGGGAGCAAAGTTCAAGAAAACTGAAAAAGTAGGAGGGGATTAAACTATAAAGGACTTTGAATGCCAAACAGAACATTTTGTATTTGCTCCTGGAAGCAATAAGAAGCCACTGGAGTTTGTTAATCTCATATTGACACATAGTGTTGTTGTTTAGTTGTTTTCAATTGCGTCCAACTCTTTGGGACCCCATTTGTGGTTTTCTTGGCAAAGATACTGGAATGGTTTGCCATTTCCTCCTTCAGCTCATTTTACAGATTAGGAAACTGAAGCAAACAGGATTAAATAACTTTGCCAAGGTCACATAGCAAATAAATGTCTGAGGCCAGATTTGAACTCAGGAAGATGATTCTTCCTGACTACAGACATATCACTCTATCCACTGTGCCACCTAGCTGCCCCTGACACATGGTAGGTGCTTAATAAATGTTCATTCTTGACTGATTAAGGCAACAGCTTTTATTATCAGGCAGCCAAGGGAGATTTTGATGTATTTGAAAAATCTCTAGACTTGAATTCAAAAGAAATGAATTTGAGTCCTGGGCCCATTGCTCTTGTTAGATGTATGAGTTCAGGCCTCTCTGTCAGTGCCCTTCTCCAAAATGTGGTGATAACATTTTTGCTACCTAGTTCCTAGGACTATTGTGAGTAAAGAGCTTTGAAGAGCTACAGAGAAATAAACTATTATTTTGGTTACTTCGCTTTTACTGACATCCATTTTTACGGGTCCATGTCATGGGTTCACTAAGGACATCAATTGAAGAAACCTGTATTTGAATATAGGACACACTTTTACCCATAAATCTGTCTTATTGAGGTCTCTAGCAGAGTGCCAAGGAGCTCTATCTGTGGTCTTATTCTGTTTAACCATTTCAGCAATCATTGAATAACAGAATCATAGACTTTCAAAATCGAAAAGGTCCTTAACTATCATCCAGTCCAAACCATACCTTCCAAACGATCCCCATTGTAACAAATCGAAGAAATAGTTGACCAAGTTTTTCTTGATGACGTCTAGTAAAAAGAGATCCATTTTTTCCCAAGGCAGTTTATTCCATTTTTTCATAGTTCTAACTGTTAGAAAGTTTTCCTTAGCCCAAGCCTATTTGCTCTTTCATAACTTCCACATATTGCTTCTGCTTCTGCTCACTAGGAAATACTAGAACAAGTTTAATCCCCATTCCACTTACAAACCTTTCAAGTACTTGAAAATTGCTGTCATATCCTCCCTGGGATTTCTCTTCCCTAGGATAAACATACTCAGTTCCTTCAACCAATTCTTACGTGGCAAGAACTTAAGACTTTTGAACATCCTGATTGCCCTTCTTAGAACCCTCTTCAGTTTACCAATAGTTTTGCTTAAAGTATAAATGGCAGACCTATCAAATTGAAGGCTACTAAAATCTATGACAGGGAGTTAACATATTGAATGAATGACATAACTAAGTCTTAATATTACCTTGAAAAGCCAAAATGATGAACCAAATCTAATAACATCAAAATTTATAGTTCAATATAAAGATCTATACTTGTTTTTAGAGGAGGAGAGTTAAGGATTGGTAAATAATTTGGTAAAGGGTGGTGAAGAAGATGGCCCGAGAGGATGGAGTTAAGAGAAGCCTGGCTTGAGTTTCCTAAAATAGTGTGATGGGAGAGGCAGTCACCAGTCAGGTGAGTGAGACCCCAAGGTGAAAGTTTCTACAGGGTATGGTCTCTGGTGTGGGCAGCAATGTGGTTGGTAAAAAGCCTATAGAGGAGGTAGCTGGAAAGCAGGGAAATTTGAAGTTAAATTAACAAAATGATAGTGGGTGAATGAAGGATGTAGAACTGTATTCTACCAGTCAATCAGTCAACAAACATTTGCTAAGAGTTTTTTTTTTTAATGTGCTAAGCACTGTGTTAAACATTGAGACTACAAAGAAAACAGTCCCTGACCTCAAAAAGCTTATATTCTTATGGGGAGACAATATGCAGACTATGAACATACAAGAAATATACAGGTCAAATGGAAGGAAACCTCAGAGGGAAGTCACTAGCATTAAGGGGGCTGGGAGAGAAATTTTGCAGAATGTGAGAAATTAACAGATTTGACAGAAGCCAGGTCAGACCATCAACTCTAGGTACTACTTCTTAAGAAGGGCACTGCAGAGAAAGGAAAACACAACCATGAGGAGAATGGAAACAATTCATGAATGATACTTATGGATCAGCTAAAAGAACTGGGCATATGTAGCCTAAAGAAAGAAAATTCAGTGATGGGGGCATGATAGCTGTCATCAAACATCTGAAGGGTTGTCATATGTGATGGGGACAAAACTTTTCTTTTTGGCCTATTTCAATGTCTGATGGTAGTGTCGAAGTAATCTTGTATTTGTTCAGGCTGACCTAAGCACTTATAGATAGTCCCAGACCCGAAAAATTTGGGGGTATGGGTCCAACAGTGGACTATGTGTCCAAAGTCTAATGACCAACCTTTGGAGTGCTTTATCACTAACAACTAGTCACTGAGGGAGACATTTTTGGGCATAACTATCAACAAAGTCAATCTACATAGACATAGAAGGTGTGTGCTCTGTGCTATTGAAAAAGAATACCTAGACTGGGGAGAAAACTCCTCAGATTTTTGGAAGTATAGAGGTATTTTTTTTTATATGAGTGTATATTGTTTTTCCTTTCAAAGATTTCTAATTTTAGGGGTTTGACATACTGTGACCCAATACTGTAATTCAAATTTATCCCTGTGATTGAGAAAACTCAATGTTTACATCAAAAAAATGGATATCACTAGGGTGGTCATCAATACAAAGGGACACATTAGCAAGATTGGACATTATATGGAAAGAATGTTGGATTTTAAGTCAGAAAACCTGAGTTCAAAACCACATCTTCTACCTGCAAAACCTTGGGAAGTTGCTTAACTTCTCTTAACAGTTTACTTAACAGAAATCTTCAGTTTCCTCATCGGTAATTGAAAAGTTTGAACTACATACCCTATAAGGCACCTTTCATCTCTAAATTTATAATCTTATGATGAAAGCTGACACATTGGTTGTGGAATCTTCTTCCAACTTCAAGTCATTTCCAAACTCAACAAACATGTAAAGCCTTTCTATTTGTGAAGCATGTTGCTATCTGGTGAGGCTACAAAGTTGCTTTGTATATAAACAGATTAGATATATAGATATTAACACATATCTATTACTTTATATCCATCTACATTAATTACTATGTATAGATATTAATCTATATCTGTTTATCCTTACACAGACATCAATCAATTTGTGTCCTCAAGGAAATTATGGTCTACAAGTATTATAGCTAAGATTATAGGATAGGTTAGGATTCGTAAGAAAAAGTTAAAATGTGCAATTAAGTTTATATAAAATATACATTTTATTGTTATTAAAGTTGTTAAACTATATTTGCCATTAAGCAGCATAATTTTTTCAAGATCTGAAAGTCTTTTAATTTTTGTCACAGTTCAGATAGTTGGCACCACATGAAATTTAACTTTGAATTCCTTGATTTTCCAAATCTGAAACTCAAAGTGAATCTCAGCCAGAGTGCCTTAGCCTCCTGTGGTCTCCCCTCAAACTATAAATGGAAATAACATTTGAAACTAAGCCCAGATTTTCTTAAAACTTGTTCCAGACGCTCTTGAAATTCATTGAGGGTGCAATTCAAATGAAGGTTGTATGTTTCTCCACACCCTCTCTCAGATCTTGCTCTTCCAAAACATTTCAAATCCCTTTTACAGGTTATGGTCACTGCTGTTGGGACCATGCTTGCCTAGTCTCATACTGTTCAATTCAACTCATCATTGGCTGAATATCAAAGCTGAACGAGTTAGGTCCATGGCTTGCCAAATGACCACACTAACCTTCATTGCCTCTGTTTCTTTTTTTTCCTTCAAATCCTATGTTGCTATCAGCTTCTTGACCTCTTAATCCAGAATCCACTTATTATTATATTTTTTTTAGCCATAGCTGGCCTGCTTTCTCCTCTGAATATGCCATTCTGGTACCATGTATTGATTCATTTTGTTTTTCTAGGTCATCTCAAAATTTACCTTCAGTATGTCTCAAGTGGAATCAGTTTCACAGAATTTAAGACTTGGAAGGGAACTTGGCAGTCACTGAGTCCAAATCATACACAAAAGCAATTCCCACTATAACATACCTTTTAAGTGAACATATAGCCTATGCTTGAAGACCTCCAAGATGAGTGAATCTACCACCTCTTGGGGGCAGTAATTACACTTTTAGGTAGTTCTAATAGTTGGGAATATTTTCTCCTGAAATCAAGGCTTAATTTGCCACTTTTCATCTTCTAATAATTGCTCCTAGTTCAGCCCCATGGAGTCAAACACAAGTCCAATCTCTCTTCCACATAACAGTCCTTCAAATACTTGAGGACAGCTCTTGATGAGCCCCCTGCATCTTCTTTTCTCCAGGCTAAACACATCCAGTTCCTTCCATTGATCAGTTAGAACAGATTAGGAGGCATCACAATTGAATAAAAAAGAGCATTGAACTGGAAATCAGGAAATCTAGATTTTTCTTCCCACATTCAAGCCTAGAAGAATATCTTTGCCTCCCTAGGTTTCAGTATTCTCACCCATAAAATGAGAGGGGAGGGGTGACTAAATAATCTCTAAACAATCTAGGATTTCAAAAATATATGCAGAATAGATTCCCAGTCAGCTAAGGGCTCCTCAGATTCAAGCTAGGAGGAAATTCAGTCTATTTTCCTTCCTCCCTCCCTTTTCTTTTATAGATTCATAAGCTGAAGCCTAGAGAGTTAAGTAGTATGACTAAGGTCACATAAGAAGTAAATAGCAAAGACAATATCTGAACCCTCATTCTATGATTTTGGCTCAGAATCCTCTTTAACTTGCTGCAATCTGGCTTCTGATGCTCTCACACACACCCTGGATCCATTCCCTCCCATGATATCTGATCATCAGAAACTATCGCATGTCCTCAGTCTTCAGTCTCCTTGACCTGAATGTAATTTCTTACACTACATAGTGCTGTATACCTCTTTTCATGGTCAAGACACCTCATTATCAACAAAAGCATTTCTCCATTCTGTCTTTGAGAGAAATGAAAAGGAATGTGGAAGAAGAGAGAAGGAAGGGTCCCTTTCCAATATAATTTCCCTTAAAAAGTAAATTCCTAGAAATCCATGAGCACATCTGGTGTACAAATTGTTACAAGGCCTAGTAACTATGATCCCTGACTAACTCTGATCTCTTCAGTTCCCTCAGACTTTGTAAGTAGAATTTGTACTTGGTTCTCCTGCTTTTTACATATGCTATCTGTACCCATCTTCTGACTCTTGCATGTATTTTGTTAGCTTGGATATTCAATTCCTGAAAGACAGGACAATGTCTCCCCTCCTGGAGGATTGTACTAGACAAAGAAAAGAATAATCCTTTCCTCTTTTACCTAGCTTCTGGAATAACTATAACCCCTAAAAATATACTCTCAAAAGTTATCATGTTATCTGATCATCAAATTCTATTACCTCCTCTCAGTCTTCATTTTCCTTAACTGGAATTCAACAATATTGACCTCCTCCTATCTTTCTTCTCTGTTGACCTCAGAGACACAACACAAGAAAGGGTGTCTTCCTGATCTCACACTGGTCTTAGTCATTCACAGATTCTCAGAGATGGAAAGAACCTGAGAAGCCATCTACTTCAACTGGTATCTGAATAAAAATCATTCCTGGCTAGTGGTCATCTAGTCTTTGCTTGGAGACCTACAGTGACAGAGAATCTACCTTTTCCTGAGGTGTGTCATTTTACTTTCGTGTAGTTCTGTTGGGAAGTTCTGTTTGTTTGTTTGTTTGTTTCTTACCTCAAGCCTAATGTTGCCTTCTTGCAACTTTTATTGGTTGCTCCCAATTCTGTTCTCTGGGACCAAAGAAAATGTGTCTATATTCCCTTTTCCATGTAACACCCCTACAAATACTTGAAGGCAGCAATTATGTCCTCAATAAATCTTCTGCTGATTAAGCACACCTAATTTCCTGCTCCCAGTTGTCAGCACCTTATCATTAATCTACCCCAAAATGACCTTCTATTTACTTATTCATATAAATGATGTATACTTCCCAGTAGATTATAAGCTTCTTGAAGACAGGAACTGTTTGTTAGTCATTGTACTTTTACATCCCTAGTGCCTAGAACAGTGTCTTTCACATAGTAAGGACCTGTTGAATTTACTTGAATTGATCCAATCATATGGCATGAATCTTGATTGGGTTATACTCTGACCATTGAATAGCTCATCAATGTCTTTCCTAAATTGTGGTGCACAAATCTCTATCAATGAATGAAAAATTAAAAAAATAAGTATTTACTATATCAAGCACTATGCTAAACAAAGGGAATAGAAATACAAGCACACAACACATTCCTTGACCTCAAAAGTGTTTTCCCTCCAAAAGGCAAAGTCAACACATATAAGGGAGTGGCTTCCAAAGAGACTTGTTCTGATTTGGGAAACTACAGGGATGCTGAATGAAATTAAAAGACAATTGACTGAATCTCTATTTCCAGCAATGGTGAAGTTTATTTGATGATTCTTCCCAGTAATTTCATGTTGTGGTGAGAGATGAAGGGGGGGGGCGTTATGGAGGTAGCAGCATAGTAGGGGAAAAGGCTAGGAGTTCAGCTAAATATGCTGAACTAGATCTGACCAATCAGGAGATCACAGCTCAAGGGCAAAAACCAGAGGACTAGGTCCAAACTGGAGAGTTAATAAAATGTTGCAGGAGTGAACTAACCAGGGCAAAATACAACAGACCTGCTAGCTGCCTGGTCCTGATACTTTGCCTCTCCCATAAGTTTTCTGGTCAACTCATACTAAGTTTGCAATCCACTAAAACTCAAGATCTTTTTTTTTAATTGCTATCTACCTGTGTATCACTCAAAGTGTACTTGTGGTGTGGATTTCTAAAAACCCAAATGTGAGATTTTACATTTCCCCTATATAATCAAGTACTTATTGTATGCAAGGCACTATAAACTGCTGAGGATAAAAATACTAAGAAGAAAATTGTATCCGTACATCAAGAACTTATATTCTGATGGGAAAACAAGTAAAGAGGTAGATAAATACAGGCTAGATACAAAGAAAATAAATACAAAGCAATTAAATGAAAGACACTCAAACCGGTTCACTGTTCTAGCCTACCAAAACCTGTTTGAATCCAGATTCTGCCATCTAATGTGTTAGTTATCCTTCCCAGATTTGTGTCACTTGTTAATTTAATATACTTGCCATCTGTAATTTTATCTGAGTTATTGGTGAAAATGTTAAATAGCACAGAGTCAAATATAGATCCCTGGAGCACTGCACTGGAGACTTCTTTCTAAGCTGATGCTAAAACATTAATTACCATTCTTTTTGTCCAGCCAATCTATGAGTTCCAATCCAAGAGGTCCACTTAACAAGCACTTGTATCTAGTCCATTTTTGCCCATATTTTCCACAAGAAGAGGAGAGATTTAATTATATATTTTACTAAAAATTGAAGTAGACTATATCTACAGGACTCCCTGATCTGTCAGTCTAGTAACTTTATCAAAGAATAAATCAGATTAGTCTAGGATAACTTGTTCCTGGTGAAGCCTTACTAGCTCATTATACTTTTCTTTATTTAGTAATTGATTTTAAATTTTGCCAGGATTTGAAGGCACTCTAACTGGCCTATAGTTTGCAGATTTTATTATTTTCATTCTTTGAAAATCAAGACATTTGGCCTTTTCCAATTCTATTATAACAATTCAGTTCTACATGTTCTTTCAGAGATCACTAAATGTCTTAGCAAACATATCTGCTACTTCTTCTAGTATTTTACAATGATGTTCATCTGGGCCTGGTGATTAAACTCATCAAGAGAAACCAGGTGCTGTTTTAGTATTTCATTACTTACCTTGAATATATGTTCCTTATTAGCATTTTTTTTGTTCTTTCCAATTCAAAAGTCATTGTCTTAGGAAAAGAAAACAGAAGCAAAATGAGAGTTCTATCTTCTTTCCATCAGTTATATCCTCTCCCAATAAATGTAGGGTGAAAATCTCTGTTATCTTTAGCTTTCCTCAGCAGCCTTGGCTCATAATGATGAGCTTTAGAATTCTTGGCATTTTTCTTATTGAACTGTGCCATATTTTTATGTTTATTCTTTATTTGTCCTTGCTTCCAGATGCCATTTTAAAAATCTAAGTTTGTTGTTGCATTCCTCATGAAGTCACATCAGTCTCCATAGACACCTCTCTTTTTTCCTCTTCGTTGTAATGATTTATTTTCGTGTCTTTGGAATTTGATTACTCAGAGCTTCCCAATTCCTCTTGATATGATTTCCCTTGGAGACGTCAGGCCAAAGAATACTCTGTATCCTTCCTCTGAACTCTTAGAAATATGTTCTTCAAAAATCTAAGATACATGCTAGATTTTTCCCAGATTTTCTCTTTTTTTCTATCACAAAATCTTAAATGCAGTGTACATTCTCCCTATTGTCCCAATTATTTCTACCTTAGTAACCAGCAGCCTCTTTATTGGTGAAATACTGTTCCAAAATATAATATTTCCCCTTCAGTTCCTCTACATTTACAGTATGGAATTATCATGAAAGCAATTCAGGAAATGATTAGTGTCTGTTTTTGGCAGCTGTTGGAACAATTAAACTACCCAATAACTATAACTCCAATGTTCTTTGCCAGGATTCTGATTTGTTTCTCAGTCTCCTAATCTATTTCCTCTTTCTGTCCAGGTGGTCTTTAGTTTATCCTAATAACATCATATTTGTTTCTTCCCCACTTTGATTCCTGCATTTTCTTGTATACATATTGTTTCTTATTATAATAATATTAGTTTATCTTCTTCATTAACTACTATTGTCCTTGTTATCTTGAGGATCAAATATGAACTCCTCTATTAAAACCTTTTGTGATGTTCCCCCAAGTCTTTCCAGACTTACGCATTATTCCCTTTCATTCATTCTATAGTATAGTCAAATTGTCCTTCTTGACATTCATTACAAAAATATTCCATCTAAGATCTCTGTGCTTTTTCATTGCTAGTCCTTCATGCTCTGAATGGAATCCTTTACCTTAGAACCCATTCTTTCCTTCAAAACTCAATTTGAACATGCTCTTCTTTAGGAAGCCCTTCCTGTTTCTCCCAAGTTCCCAGTAACCTTCTCCCCAGTCACTGCAATTTTACTTTGCATACATTTAGTATGTAGTTCAGGCTATATGTCTATGAGCTACTCACCCAACTCCTATCTACACTGGCAAGTTGACTATCCAGAAGGTAGTTATTGCTTTTTCCTTCAGAGTTCTAGGGATGCAATTCCAAGGATCATGAGTCCCCACCAGTGTGTTCACCCGATTAATTTTTGATTATATAATTTAGATAGATGGACTTAGTTTTTCTTTATTTAATTTTTATATGTTTTACTAAATGTTCCCTAATTACATGTAAAATAATTTTAAATATTGATTTCTCAAAGTTTTGAGTTCCAAATTTTCTCCCTCCTTCTTTCCCTTCCTTAACCCCTTGAAAAGGCAAGCAATTTGATGTCAATTATATATGTTTTTTTTGAAGTATACTTCATTCAGCACATAGAGTTCATCAGTTCTCTTTCTCTGAAGGTGGATAGCATTTTTCATCATGAGTTCTTTGGAATTGTCCTGATCAGAGTAGCTAAGTCTTTAAGAGTTAATCATCTTTACAATATTGCTATTGCTGTATACAATGTTCTCCTGGTTCCCCTCACTTCACTTTGCATCAGTTCATGTAAGCCTTCCAAGATTTTTTTCTGAAACCATCCAACTCATCATTTCTTAAAGCAGAATAGTATTTCATCATAATCATATATCACTACTTATTCAGTCATTCCCAAACTGGTGAACAGCTCTTCCATTTCCGATTCTTTGCCACCACAAAAAAAAAAACTGCTATAAATATTTTTTCACAAATAGGTCCTTCTCCCTTTTTAAAAATTTTCTTTGAGAAATAAACCTAGGAGTGGTATTTCTGGGTCAAAGGGTATGCACAGTATTGTAGCCTTTTGGGCATAGTTTCAAATTATTCCACAGAATGGGTGGATTAGTATACATCTCCACCAATAAGGCATTAGTGTCCCATTTTTTTCTGATATACCCTCTAGCATTTGTCATTTTCCTTTTCTATCATAGGAGTCAATATGATAGTTATGAAGAAGTATCTCAGAGTTGTTTTAATTTGCATTTCTTTAATCAATAGTGATTTAGAGTATTTGTTTCATGTATCTATTGATAGCTTTGAATTCTTCTGAAAACTACTTGTTTGTGTTCTTTGACTATCATTTGGAAGATGGTAAATATGTGTGTGTGTGTGTGTGTGTGTGTGTGTGTGTGTGTGTATTATAAATTAGACTTGGTTCCCTATATATTTAAGAAGAGACCTTTATCAGAAAAACTTAATATAATTTTTTCTCAGTTTCTCATTTTCCTTCAAATTTTGACTGTGTTACTTCCCATGATTCTATTTCTTGTTTGGTCATTCCCATTCTCTGGTTCTTCCCTTATCCATAGATCTGACAGGTATGTTTTTCAATGCTTTTCTAATTTGCTTGTCATAGTGCCCTTCATGTCTAAATTATTTATCCATTTTGACCTTATCTTAGTATAAGGTGTGAGATGTTGGTCTATGTCTAGTTTCTGCCAAACTGCTTTCCAGTTTTCCCAGCAATTTTTGTCAATTGGTGTGTTCTTGCCCAAAATGTTTTATCTTTAAGTTTATCAAACACTAAATTGCTATAGTCATGCAGTGCATCGCATTGTATAACTAATCTATTCCACTGATCTACCACTCTGTTTCTTATTCAGTGCCAGATTGTCTTTGTTATTACTGCTTTGTAATACAGTTTAAAATCTGGTATTGCTAGGCCACCTTCCTTCACATTTTTTCTTCTATTCACTTGATATTCTTGGCCTTTAGTTTTCCAGGTGAATTTTTTTCTATCTCTATAATATATATGCATGTATATATATATATATATATATATACACACACATATATATATACACATATATATATAAGTACATATATATGTACATATATATGTAGTTTGATTGGTACAGCACTGAAACAAAGAATTAACTTAGAATTGTCATTTTTATTATATTTGCTTCTGACCACTGCCTTTCTCTCCACCTTTTCTTTTATCACCCCTCATTTCTCTTATCCTCTTCCCCTCCTACTTCCCTATGGGGTAAGATAGATTTCTATACCCAATTGAGTGTTTTTCTGATGAGATATTTCACATTTTCTTGTTTTTTTTTTCATTCTGTTGACTTTGTTTTATTGTCTCTTATTGTCTCATGGAGTGATTATCTTTCACTCATTCAATTCTAGTTTTTAAGGAATTATTTTCTTCAGTGAGCTTTCATAGATCTTTTCCCATTAGGCCAATTCTGTTTTTTAAGGTGTTATTTTCATCAGCAAAGTTTTGTACCTCTTTTTCTAGTCAGCTAATTCTGTTTTTTAAGGATTTTTTCTTCTGTGTTGTGTGTGTGTGTGCCTCTTTTACCTAACTGTTAATTGTCTTTTCCTGATTTTCTTCCCTTGCTCTCATTTCTTTGCCTAATTTTTTCTTCTGCCACTCTGATTTAAAAAATCATTTTTTTTAACTCTTCCAGGAATTCTTATTGGGCTTGTGTCCAATTAACTTTTTTTTTTTGAGGCTTGCTTGTAGGTATTTTGATTTCATTATCTTGTGAATTTCTGTCTTGATCTTCCCTGTCACCATGGTAGCTTTTTGTGGTCAAATTCTTTTTGTTGTTGTTTTCTCATTTTTTAGCCTATTTCTTTCCTTCTTTTTTAAAACAATGTCTAGCCTATTTCTTGACTTTTGAATTTATATTAAAGTTGACCTCTGTTCCCACCATGGGGAAGGGAGAATGGGCACAAGCCCAAGCTTCAGGCTTTTTCATATTACTATTTTTAGAGCTAGTTCTTGGGGTTTGGAAGTTTTCAGTGCTTCCAAAGAAATGTGATCTGGGGTGAGGTGCAGTCATTGCTCTCCTGGTCTTTGCTCTGGTCCTTACCCAAGAAGGGCCCCTGATCTTTTGGGACTACAATTCCTATTCCTAAGGGCCCCTAAAGTGTTCCTCTTCACCCTTGATTTGTGACACAGACATGAGTATAGGCAATTAAGTTGTCAATAGTACCCAGTCTTGAGTCCAGTGTAGCACAGGGGCCCAATGTAATCTCTTTCCGACCGTTTGCCAAGTTCCCTTACCACCTTTAAAGCTCCTGAAGCAGGTGCGGTTACTATCACTTAGTTCTACCATTCTTGTTACATCCATGTGGGCTCCAAGCCACTCTCAACTCCCATATCATGGATATCTCCTTCCAACTCCCTAAGTTGTCTTGAGCTGGAAGAATGTCTCACCCTATCCTTTGGTTGGCTCTGCCACTCCAGATTTCTATCACTATTTTAAAGTTGCTTGGAGGGAAATGTTGCGAGAGTTCAGCTCTTTCTTCTATCCCACCATCTTAGCTCTCACCATGGATTCTATCTGAGGAGTTTGGCTGTACTGCTCTCTCCTCTAGAATGGCAAGACAAAAGAATGCCCAGGTCTCAAATTTAGTTTCTATTTTATACAAGTGCCCACTGAGCCTGACCAAGTCTACTCAACCAATCTCAATAAAACTTTTGTAGGGCTATTTTCTTTTGTACAATGGCTTTCACTCCTTCCAAATGCATTAAGAATGTTTGGGGACTGAATGAATGAATGTATTTAGATCACCAAGGTCCCTTCCAATTGCAATATCCAATGATTCTGTGAATCCTAACATGAAGTTTAGATTATGTCTACATGGGTAAATTTAGATGGAGAGTTACAGTCAAAACAGAGGCTAAAAATTTCATAGAAACATTTCTTTTTTTCTCTAAATAATGTACATGTACCTTTAATTGCCTGTTTCATTTTTCTATATGAATCCCTCCCAGCCCTTACACTATTCCACCAACACATAGAAATCATTAGATACAGTATAGTATAGTGGGAAAAAAAAGAAGCTAAGAAAATTTCTGCATATATGTTGGTTCCAGTGCTATATCAGTAAATATTTAACAATCTGCTCTCTGAGGGAAAGAAAATGCATGACACACTTTTATATTCAATCTGCATTACTAACACTTTTTCGACCATCTTCTTAAAGTATAGACAATCAATAAAACAAAATAAAAAAGAATCAAGCTCTAATTTGTAGCATTTACCAATTTCCAAAGCAACTAAGGTAGCACAGTGATTAAAGTACCAGACCTGAAGTCAGGAAGACTTGTCTTACTGAATTCAAATTTGGCCTCAGACACTTATTAACTGTGTGACCTTGGGCAAGTCACTTAACTCTGTTTCTCTCAGTTTCCTCATCTATAAAATGATCTGAACAAGGAAATGGCAAACCACTTCAGTATCTTTGCCATGAAAACCCCAAATGGCGTCACGAAGAGTCAGACACAACTGAAATGAGTGAACAAGAGACAAAAGTTTCAATGCCCACATTGAAATTTTAATAATTGAGCTCTCACTAACTGGTAAGAGCTGGCTCCAGCACCATGGCCTCCTTCTACCATTTTCTAGGTATGTGATCTTGAGCAATGTTTTCATCTGTAAAATGAAGTTAATAACACTTCTATCTCTGCTCAAAGGTTGTTCTGAGAATCAGATGAAAACACGATGAGGAATATAAACTATTATTATTTCTGAGACTCTTCAAAGATGCCCTCACTTCTGATCATTATGGATTTGGTGATCCACAATAATGGATCTAGAGACAGTGGACATCATTGTGCAGTTAAAAAAAATGCTAGATTTGTAAGCAGAGAAACTAGTTTCGAATCCTGGTTTCACCACTACTTTCTAGCACACTCCACCTCCCTGGACCTTGTTTCCTCATCTATAAAATAAGTTCAAACTGCTGTAGATTATTTCTTAAGTCCCTTCTACATCTAAATCTATGATTCAGTGACTTGGATTTGAAACTCAGATTTGCTAATTATTAACTGGGTGACCTTGATCTAGTCACTTCTCTCCATGACAATATCTTCACATAAAATTAGGAAAATATACTAGATGAGCTCTACAACGTCTTGCAGCTCCAACTGCCATGATTTAGTAAACTCCATAATGGAACTACTCTGGGTGTGGTAAAATGCCTTCTAAAGCATTGGATTGGTCCTGCTGCTATTGTCCAAGTCCTGGAGAGGAGTTGGTTTGTTATCACATTGTCTGATTAGGGAAGCAGGGAGTAGACCCCTGAAAGAATAGCAGGTACTAGAGTATGCTAAAGAGTGCTCAGATCTAGAAGGAAAAAAAAAAATTCCATGCAGAAAATCACTTAGATTCTGCTGAAGCCACTGTATCTAGTACCCAATGCTGTACTTCATCTGTCTGCTGATGGCCTCCCTAGTGGGTTCAACAACCCTGAAAAATTAGAATTGGCTCAATTCGACCAACTCAGCAGTGCATGAGTACCAAGGGGCTTTTTCCTTTTTATTTGACTTGCAGGAAACCAACTTCAATGAGATTTTATAGTCTCTTGAAGCCTGAGGACTGTTTTTTTTCTCCTTTCATACTTTTGTCTTATAAATTCCTTGTAAAACCATAGAACAAAAAAAAATGATAAATTCCAAACAATTTGAGTTCATTCATTTACAATAACCTGATTGAGGGTGCTGGCGATGGCTCATTCTTAATGATTTTGTTCTAATTAGTATTTATAACTGTATCTGAATTCCAGTGCTTTACAGTCAGAATGTGGAATTTATTTACTGATTCAAGTGTGAACAAAATGACATGAAATATAAACATTGTGCAGATGCATACACACACACTTTTTAATATTTCTTTCATATTGTTTGATTTTGATCCATTTTTTTCTCTTTTTTGATTCATGCTGTGATAATGAGCCTTCTAAATTGCTATTTGTAATAAATTTTGGGTAAGATTATTCACTTTCCTTGGTACTTTTTATTTTCTGCAGCAAGTGGGGGACCCTACAGAGCACTGCAAATTAAGAGAAACAAACAATTCTGAGAAAAACAGACCTCCAGAGCTTTTGGAAGGGGATGGGATTGACAGTTTGAAAAGTTTCAAGTATGCCAAGTGGCCATCTTAGCACACCCCACATTCAGAGAAGGAAAAATATAACTCCAGGTGCTAAGATTGTCAACAAACTCCTTTGTTCCCAGGGAATGTTTTCATGATGTTTTGGTTATAATTATTGTTGAGTTCTTTTTTTTTTTCTTTAGACTAAGTAATGTGTTAGAGAATTTTGAGTGTGGCCAGGGATCTCAGATCACCTCTAGTTGGTAGCAAGATCTTTAAAGGTAAAGATCATCTTGTTCAATCCCTTCGTTTTACAAATGGGAAAACTGAAACTATAGGAGAGGCAAGGACTTGCCCAGGGTCATTCAATAAACAAGAAAGTTAGTGTTCCTCTTCTCCAGTGCTTTCTTTCTTACCAATCAACATATTTACCCTGCTTCACCTTCAACTCCCCCCCCCATAATCTCCTTTGGCAGTACTTAATAAAAGTTTATTGACTGACTTAGTGACTAACTAGCTAAAAATGGAAAATTATGCATGTGGGGGTATAACATTTAAGTAAACATTTTCTTGGTCCTCTTCTCTTTCATCTACCTAAGGCTCAATTTTCTCATCTGTAAAATGGGAATAAAAGTAGCGACTAACTCATGGGGTCTTTGTGAGGACTAAATGAGATAATATCTGTGAAGTACTTTGTAAATCTTAAAACACTATATAAATTCAAGTCATAACACCTCACATTTTTATAGAATTTTAAGACTTTCAAAGCAGTTTTCCTCATAGTATCCCTGGGTGGTGGGGAGTGTAGGTATTATTATCCCCATTTTAAACATTAGAAAACTGAAATTCAAAGAAAAGCAACACAGAGCAATATATTTATTCAATGTCAGAAAACCTAGGAAATACCTCTATCCTACTTATAGCCTTTTCCTTATTAGAAAGTCCTTATAATGCTTTTTTTCCATATGTACATGAGGGTAATTGAAGATTATTTTACCTTTTTGACCCAATGAGCCTATTCTCATAATATTAGTTGATTTGTCAATCACCTGACCAATAAAGTTGGCATAGACTAGCATTTACAATAATAGCTAGAGTTTGAGGTTTTCAAAGTGCTTTATGTGTACTATCTCATTTCAACATCACAAAAACCCTGGGAGGTAGAAGCTATTATTATTCCTGTTTTCCAGATGAGGGAACTATAGCAGGTAAAGACTGAGTCACCTGCCCAAGGATACATAGCTATTAAGTATCTGAGATCAGATTTGAACTCATATCTTCCAGACTCCAGGCTTGGTGTGCTATCTACTGTACCACCTAGCTGCCATAAGCAAAGTAAATAAATGGAATCTGATAATGCAAGACGTGCTGCCTTGACATGCCAGAAAAACCTCCACTTTTAGGCCGCTTTTACTAATTGGTGACTGCCTGCCCAGACTCCATTTCAGGAAGATAACGCCCAAGCTCCATTTACTTTACAATCTTTGACCTTCTTTTCCTTGGCCTTACCCCTATGCAGTTACCTGTCTCACCTCCCTGCTTTCCAGGACCCTTTTATGTGCTGTCTTGCCCAATAGAATGCAAATTCCTTAAGGGCAGAGACTATCTCGCTTACTTGTATGTGGCTCGCAGCTTACAGCAGAGACTGGAACATGAGCACTTAATAATGCTCTATCATCTCTCTTTCTGTCTCTGTCTGTCTGTCTGACTCTCTCTTTCTCTCTCTCTCTCTTTCTCTTTCTCTATCTATCCATGCACTCACCCTTCCATCAATCTATCTATCTATTATAAAAGGATACAGAGACAAGAAATAATAACACATCTTGACTCACTCTTCATAACGATAAGAAGCATTTGCTTATTCAGTGAGATTTATCTCATTACTTAGCATTCACCAACATTTTTGGCTGTGATAGGACTTTTGAAAGGGTTGAACTAGATGATCTTTAAGTCTCTGTTGGCTTTGACATCTATGATGATAACCATAAGGAATCACAGAATGATGGAGCTGGAAAAGAAATTACAGATTACCTTGCCAAAACTACTATTTTTACAGAAGAAGAAACTGTGGCTCAGAGATGGAAAATTATTTGCTTAAAGTCACCTAGCTATAAAGCTCACAGAGTTGTCATGAAGATTATGTGGGAGACAGTGTTTAAATTGCTTTACAACCATAAAGGGCTATGTCCATATTGTTATTATTTTCACACTGCATACATAAAACCTAATTTGAACTATGAACATAAGCTACTTCAAAGAAGGAACTGGGTACCTTCGGAAGCTACAATTACTCTGCCAGAATACTGCTTCCTTGTTTTTATACTGAAGCTGAATTGACATGATAAACATTTGTCTGGAGATATGTTGCATATGGTTGTGAGCACATGTATTTGAATATGAATAAAAATTATTCTCTGGTTGCCATTATTCTTCCAAATGCCTGGGCCTAATTTTTTTTAAAGACAAAACCTTTATGAAAGGGTCAGCCACCTGTAACTGCTTTGTCTTGAATATCTTCTTTATTTCTTAGCTAGCACTACAGTGAGAGAAATGCATAGATTGATTCATTTAATGAAATATAATTTAGAAATTCTTATTCATTTCCTCATCTGTGGGATAGATTTGGACTGTGTCAACTGCAGCGTTTTTGGTTCTGTGTTCTAAGATTCTGTGTTCTAAGGTCCCTTCCTTAATTTTTTTTCAATGATCAAACATTCATTTTTTTCTCTCTCTCACCACTTTCCAAATAAAAAAAAAAGAAAAGAAAGAAACAAATACAGAGAACCTCTATGTCACATAAACACTGCCAAGCAAAACATATTCCCATATTGGTCATGTCTATAAATTATTTCTATTCTATTTATAGAAACACAAAAGGTCAAGAATCTCAAGGAAAATATTTTTTAAAGTGAAAATGAAGCTGTTCTAGTAGTGCCTGATCTCAATTTTACTACAAAGTAGCAATTCTCATAATAATTTGGTATTGATTAAAAAAATGGATTGATCAATGGAACAAATTAACAAACCTAACAGCCTTGAGTTCAATAAGCACAGAGATTCCAACTATTGGCATAAGAACTTGCTATTTGATGAAAAAAAAAAAACTCCCAGAAAAACACCACAACAATATGTAAGAGATTAGGTTTGGACCAACCACTGTCTCATACTACATACCAAGATAAGATCTAACTGACCTAAAAATAAAATATTATATCATAAACAAAATTAGAGAAACATGAAAGAAATGATCAGATCTGAGATCCCTTCCAACTCTGACATTTTATGTTCTAAAGTATTGTGATGCATTAGCATGGTATGATCTAACATTCTATGTGCTACAGGTCCTTCCAACTATAAGACAATGTACTATAGTATATGCACACAGTGTAGACAGGACTAGGCACAAGAAACAGTTTAGTGGCTTGAAAAAAATAAAATTAGGGCTGAGCATCCTACCATACTCTTATAATACAGTTTAGGTTCTCAAAGACTCCTTTATTTTATGGAGGAAAACACACACACACACACAGACCTGTAAATGTTTTATTCCTTTGGGAAAAAGTTAAATGCAAGGAATAATAAGATAATTTGCCCAGCACCTGAAAGTCTGAAGGGGTCTAAAGGAAGCAGAAGCACTATGTAACTCTAAGTTATTATAGAACTTGGAGGAAATAATACATTTGGAAATGCAGGTGATTGATGAATAAAACATCACAAATCAACCTGGCTGCAACTACATTTTGGCTTAATCCTGCTGGTTTAATTGGTTCATTGCATCCCAGCTTTTTTTCCCCCATTATCTGATGCTGTTTTCATATGGGGTGGTTAGATACATATTATTCATGAAAAAAAATGTAACATCATCCTGAAAACATAGAACTGGTTATAGGATTGTTGCTTACTATAATAATTCTGTTTTGTGGAAAGATAATCCACCACCACCACCCCCAAAAAAACTAATAAAACAAATAAAACTTTTAGCACTCAATTTAGAGTCAAGACTTCTGTTCAAGTATTGCATCCTTTATCCAATCCAATCTAACCCAATTTAATGCAATCCAATACATGCATAAGGCACTGTGTTAGGCATTGGGAATACAAAGATAAATGTGTGTGACTTTGTGGCATTTCCTCTCACTAAGCCTCAATTTCCACATCAGCAAGACCGATGTGGTTCAAAGGATGTATACAAAGATACTGGAAAAAGGAGTGAGGAGATCTGCATTCTGTTCGGGGTTTTTCTACTAACTGGCTTTGTACATGTCATAGGCTTCAATCCAATACCACAAAGCTAGATTATGTGCTTAATTTGTGAAACTACTGAGCTAGGCATTGGTCAGGGACACAAAACCAAAAAAACAAAATGTAGCTCCTCCTTTACATTCCCCCTCAAATTCAGAATCTGAAATATAGTGGACAAGTTACTTAACCACTCAGTGCCATACAGTAGTTCTGTCAAATTTAAATAGAAAAAGACAGCCATTAAAGTGTACATAAGGATCTTTGCTTGCATATGGACTTAGAAAACAACATATTTGTTTAGTAGTTTTTCAGTTGTGTTAAGACTCTTCATGACCACATTCAGGGTTTTCTTGGCAAAGATACTGGAATGTGGTTTGCCATTTCCTTCTGCAGTTCATTTTACAGAGGAGGAAGCTGAGACAAACAGGATCAAGTGACTTGCCCAGGGTCACACAGCTAGTAAGTGACTGAGGCTAGCTTTGAACTCACAAAGATGAGTCTTCCTGATTCAAGGCCTAGCACTCTATCCACTACACCACTATTATCTATATTTTATTACATTTTTATTTATTTTGATAATTATTTCCCAATTACTTTCTGCTGTGGGAATCTCTCTGAGGTTATTAGATGGAGAAAAGGTGGTTACTTGCATTGGTAGAGGGAATTTTCTTCCTGAGGAGTTACCTATTTAAAAAAATCATAGGTATAATCCTTAACCCCTCTTATTAATAATTAGGGGCATCAGAAAAGACTATGGGCAGTCAGTGGCACCTGGCAAGAGCTTTGGAGGAAGTGAAGGCTTCTAAGTGGCAGAAATGAGGAAGGAGAATATTGCCAACTTGGGAGACAACTTGTGTGAACTCCTGGTTTCAAGAGATGGAATGCTGAGTTCGAGGAACAGCGAGTAGAAGAGTTTGGCTGGATCATAGAGAACAGAAAGGGTTATCGTGTGATGTGATTATGGAAGGATATCTTGGAACCTTATTATTAAAGGTTTTGAATGCCAACTTACATACTTGAGGCAACAGGGAGCCACTCAAAATTTTTTGAGCAATAGGTGACATATTTAGAACTAGTCTTAAGAAAATTTTGGCAGCAGTGTAGAGGAAGGGTTGAAGACAGAAGAAATTTGAGAGAGGGATATCAATTAGGAAGATATTATATTAGATCTGGCAAGAGATGATGAAGGCTGAACAAATTTAATTAGCTGAAATTGTGCCTAAACAAATTCAGTTGAGTGTTTTGTGTCTGTGTCTCTGTGTATGTGTGTATATGCGTGTGTTTGTGTGTGTGAGAGAGACAGACAGAAAGACAGAGACAGAGAGAGACAGAGACAGTGAGACAGAGAAAAAGATGATGATAGAGACAAAGAGAGAGACAGAAACAAAGACAGATAAACACAGACAGAGAGATGGAAAAAGAGAAAGAAGAAAAGGGAGAGAAGAAGATGAAATCTCAAAGAGTATTCCCACCAAGGATATTGGAAATGATGTGGCATAGTAACCCAGAAAACACTATCAAACATGTAAAGGAGAGTCCCAGAGGGGTCATCCCAGAGAATCCCAACCCCCTCAATCTGATGAGGTGTAGGGACAAAGTGATGATCTAGAAAGGCTGTCAGAGCAATAGACTCTGAGTTGTAGCCTTAGAAAGATATACATTATGATTCAAGAAAATAATGGAATGAAGTTAAGGACAGTAGTCACTAAGAAAAACAGAAGCTCTCATTCCTGGGAGGAAAATATACTGATCTTTTATTCCCCAAAGGTATCCATCATTCAACCAATCAAATTATGAAGAAATTATGGACCAGGCACTGTGCTATTCAATGGGAATATTGTTTTCTTTCTTTTTTAAATATATTTTATTTCATTATTTTCCAATTGCATCTTGAATTCCAATTACATATTAAAATTACAAAATTCTTAACACTATTTTTTTTTCAAAATTTGAATCCCAAATTCTCTCCTTCCCTCCCACCTTTTAGGAAGGCAAGAAATATGATATTGATTATAGGTACAAAGTCAGGCAAAACATATTTCTATATTATCCATGATGCAAAAGAAAACACACATACACTCAAACAAGAAAAATAAAATTTAGAAAAATATGCTTCAATCAGGACTGAGAGTTCATCAGTTCCCTCTCTCTAGAGGTAAGATAGCATTTTCATCCTGGGTCCATTGGAATTTTCTTAGATCATTGTCTTTCATAGTTGATATCTTTACAATGTGGTTGTTACTGTGCACAATGTTCTCTTGGTTCGGCTCATTTCACTCAGCAACAGTGCATACAAATCTTTTGAGGTTTTTCTGAAGTACTCTTGCTCATTATTTCTTATAGCACAATAGTATTCCATTACATTCCTATAGCACAACTTGTTCAGCCATTCTCCAATTAATGGGCTTCTCCTCAATTTCCAATTCTTTGTCACTACACAAAGAGGTGCTATATTTTTGTACATGTGGGTCCTTTTCCCTTTTTTATGATCTCTTTGGGATACAGACCCAGAAGTGCTATTGCTGGGTCAAGGGGTATGCACAGTTTTATAGCCCTTTGGGTATAGTTCCAATTTGTTCTGTAGGATGGTTGGATTAGTTCACAATTCTACCGTCAGAATATTAGTTTGTCAATTTTTCCACATCCCTTCCAGGATTTGTCATTTTCCTCTTCTGTCATATTAGCTAATTTGTTAAGTACAAGGTGGTACAGCAGAGTTGTTTCAATTTGCCTTTTCCTAAACAATAATGATTTACAGCATTTTTAGTATAATTATAAATAATGTTGAGTTCTTCTTCTGAAAACTACTTGTTCATATTCTTTGACTATCAATTGGGGAATGGCTCATTTTTTTTATAAATTTGACTCAGTTCTCTATATATTTAAAAATTAGGCTTTTATCAGAAAAATACTTGCTGTAATTTTTTTCTCAGTTTCCTGCTTTCCTTCTAATTTTGGCTGCATTAGTATGTCTGTACAAAAAGTTTTTAATTAAATGTTATCAGAATCATCCATTTTCCTTCCCATGAACCTCTCTATTTCTTATTTGATCATAAACTTCTCCCTCATCCATAGATCTGACAGATACATTTTTCCATGCTCCTCTAATTTATTTATGATTGCACTTTTTATGTCTAAATCTTTTATCCATTTTGACCTTATCTTGTTATATGGTATGAGATGTCAGTCTATTCCTAGTTTTTGCCAAACAGCTTTCCAGTTTTCCCAGCAATTTTTCTCAATGGTGAGTTCTTGCCTCAAAAGCTTTGATCTTTGAACTTATCAAACATAGATTACTATGGTCATTTGCTACTGCATATTGTGTATTCTATTCCCCTGACCCACCACTCTATTTCTTGGCCAATACCAGATTGTTTCGATAGTTACTGATTTGTAATATAGTTTGAATTATGGTGCTAATAGGCTACCTTCTTTCACATCTTTTTTCATTGATTCTCAATGGGAATGTTTTGTATTAATAAAGGCCCTGTTCCCATGGAGCTTACATTCTAATGAGGAGACAACATAGACATAATCAGTACATACAAGATGGAGAGTAGATGAAAGGTAGTCTTACAAAGGAAGGTATTAGCAATTTTAGATGCCGTGAATGGTTTCCTATGGAACATGGTGCTTTATCTTAAAAGAAATCAGGGATTCTACAAGATAAGGAGGGAGAGCATTGCATGAATGTAGGACAGTGAGAGTAAAGGCATGGATATGGAAAATGAGGCATAGATTGTGAGAAATAATCAGGCTAATATGAAAGACAATATAAATGTGAAATATGTATATGTGATAACAAATTCAAGGGTATGATCATTTCTTTGCGAAACTGGGGTACAGTAGATTAGGTCATGGTAGCTGTAGGAATTGAACAATTGTAAATTTGGCATATTTAAGGGAATAACCACATATTTGCTGAATTCCCTTAGAACGGGAGCAGCAGCTGGGATGGAGAAGAAAACCCCATGCCAATATCCTAAAGTAAAACTCCATTTGCCTCATGCTAAGTATAGGTATAGAAATTTGGCCAATGACTTGATGCCTTTCCTACTTAGCCATGTCAGTTGTACCTGGAAGAATTGAGGCATTGTAGAAACACATAAATTTTCTTTCAAACAAATAAAAATGGAAAAGATTTTTCTCCTCCTGTATGGGCTACATTTTTCCATAGGAGAAAAATGTGATATTTTAATGTCAGCTGGCCCTCACACCTGCAGAAATTATAAGCTTCATCATAAATCTCTTGGCATGTGTCTGTCATAACAAAGCAGTTTGAAGTGTTTTCCCTGCCTCATTAATAGTAAGTGAGTGACAATAACATACTACTAGTTTACGTTGCTATCCCTCGAACTAAATAGCCATCCTCTCAACTCATGATGAAACTCAACCCATAGGAAGAAATAGCTGATTGAGTTTTTTTTTCTTTCTTTTCTTTTTCTTTTCTCTCCTCGTAGCCAATATATTTCTGATAAACTGACTCTTACAGAGTACAGCAGGTGCTGGAATGTCATCCTTCCCAGGAGATTGTTCTACAGCATATCCCCAGGCTGAATTTTCTTCTCATTTCCTCTCTACTCATCTGTCATCCAAGTGCAGTCTAGAGGGCTCATTCTTGGAATGTTGTGAGACTTGAGTTCCAGGTGTGGCTCTGCCACCAAAAAGTTCGGTGGCCTTGGCCGAGTTGCTAGCCATCTCATATTCAGTTTCCCTATCTATGAAATATAGAAGTTAGGTTAGATTATCTATGAGCTCTTTTCAGTGCTAATATTCCTCAAGTGTTTTCAAGATACCTTCCTTTTCTAACATTCTACTTCTAAGTTGCCTAATGCTCTATTATTTTAGTATTGCTCAACGATTTGATGTTTGAAATACATTGTTAAGTGGCAAAGTTAAGGCTCAATAATCTAGTCTCTGAAGGGAAAAGGCATTTTATGTGTGTATTTTGTTGGTAATTGATTGTTCTTTAAACAACTTGGAATGCTTTCGCTCCTTACTTCTCACTACTGAGTTCCCTGGCTTCCTTTAAGTCCCAACTAAAATTCCACTGTCCACAGGCAGCCCTCCCTGGCCCCTCTTAATTCCAGAGCCTTCTCTCTTTCAATTATTTTCTATTTATCTTGTACTTAACTTGCTTTGTATACTTTTGTTTGAAGGTTGTCTCCCCTATTGGATAGTAAACTCCTTGAAGACAGAGACTCTCTTTTGCCTCTTTTTGAATTCTTAGGGCTTAGGCACTGTGCCTGGCACATAATAGAGGCTTAATAAATGTTTATCCAATGAATTGAATGAGTGAATGAACATTAATAATAATTCGGTTTATGTTTTTAAAACTCTGCACAGCTGGGAAAACTGGAAAAGAGTATGGCAGAAACTAGGCATAGACCAAAATCTAACACCATATTCCAAAATAAAGTCAAAATGGGTGCATGATTTAGAAATAAAGGCTGATACTATAAGCAAACTGGGAGGGCAAGAAATAGTTTACCTGTCAGATTTATGGAGAACAGAAGAATTTATGACCAAACAAGAGATAGAGAACATTATGAAATGCAAATTTGATAATTTTGACTACATTAAATTGAAAAGTTTTTGTACAAACAAAGCCAATGCAACCAAGATTAGGAGGGAGGCAGAAAACTGGGAAAGAATTTTTACAGTGTCTCTGATAAGGGCCTCATTTCTAAAATATATAGAGAACTAAGTCAAATTTATAAGAATATAAGTTATTCCCCAATTGATAAATGGCCAAAGGATATGAGCAGGCCATTTTCAGATAAAGAAATTAAAGCTATCTATAGTCACATGAAAAAAATGCTCTAAATCACTATTGATTAAAGAAATGAAAATCAAAACGACTCTGAGGTACCATATCACACCTATCAGATTAGCTAACATGACAAAACAGGAAAAAGATAAATGTTGGAGAAGATGTGGGGACACTAATACATTGTTGGGGAGTTGTGAACTTATCCAACCATTCTGGAGAGCAATTTGGAACTATGCCCAAAGGGCTATAAAAATGTGCATGCCCTTTGACCCAGCAATAGCATTTCTAAGGCTGTATCCCAAAGAGATCGTAAAAAGGGGAAAAGGACCCACATGTACAAAAATATTTATAGCAGCTCTTTGTGTAGTGGCAAAGAATTGGAAATTGAGGGGATGGCCATCAATTGGAGAATGGCTGAACAAGTAGTGGTATAGGAATGTAATGGAATACTATTGTGCTATAAGAAATGATGAGCAAGAGGACTTCAGAAAAACCTCAAAAGATTTGTATGGACTGATGCTGAGTGAAGTGAGCAGAATCAGGAGAACTTTGGAAACAGTAACAGCCACATTATGTGATGACTAACTTTGACAGACTCAGCCCTTCTCAGCAATGCAACAATCTAAGACATCTCCAAAGGTCTCATGATGGAAAATGCTAGTCACACTCAGAGAAAGAACTATGGAGTTTGAATGTAGATCAAAGTATACTATTTGCTCTTTTTCTGTTTTGTTTTGTTTCTTCTTTCTTTTGGTTTCTCCTATTGGTTCTTTACAATATGAATAATATGAAAATATGTTTAATAGGAATGTATAGGTAAAGGCCATATCAGATTGTGAGCCATCTTGTGGAGGGAGGAGGGAAAGGAGAGGAAGAAAATTTGAAGTTCAAAAGCATATGGAAGTGAATGTTGAAAACTAAAAATTATTTAATTTTTAAAAAATTTTAAAACCTGCCCAGGACTCTTTTTAACATATAATAGTAACATCCCTGCAGGGGTACGCTAGAAAACTTTTAACAACTGGTTCTATGGGGGAAAAAGCATACACAAAAATAAGGTACACAAGATACACGTTTTCTCCACCAATCAACAAAATGCTGTTAAGCTTTGATTTGTAGTTTGCTGATTTACCAGGCATAAATCCTCACCCTGAAAATTTAAGAATTGGCTCTGTAGAAGCAACTCTAACACTCTGTTGCTTCTCTCACTTCTTCAAACAGAAGGTACTGAATTACATTATGCTTTTATCAGAATAAAAGACAGTGCAAAAGGCTTGAATTTCAGAGACCTATCTATAGTAAGTATTTGCTGTGTTGCCCCATATAAATGCCATCAAGTGAATCTTGAGCTGAGTTTCCTTTTCTGTAAAATGGGGAGAGTTAATATTTGACCTACCTATATCACAGGATTGTTGTGAGGAATGTGTTTTGAAAGCCTTGAAGTGTTATAGAAACATGAAGTATTATTATGATGCAAGGTCATAATCATGATAATAAAGTAGCATCTTATGCCATACTATAGTAATATCCTGAGGGGGGTTAGTGAGATGTAGTTCTGTTTGCCATGAAGTGGCCCAAAATGATGTTAATTTTGAGTTTCCCTGTTTGATTTTGAGTTTTTCTATTTGGGCCCTCACTATCAATCAATCAATCAATTAGCATATGTTTATGAGATACTTAATTAGTGCCTGGCATGGTGCTAAGTACTGATTATACAAATACAATGATTGGAATCATTCCTGCCTAAAAAAGATCTTATATTCTAATGGGAGACACAACAAATATATATGCATATACATTTCATTCTCACATATATGTATACATATATGTATGCATGTATATAGACATGTGTGCTCATATAAAATAAATGTAAAGAGAATCAATACAAAAGTTATCAGTATGTGGGCATGCAGAAGCCACTTCCCTAAATACACATCACACACCTGAGGCTTCCTAAATTGTTGCTTGTGAGCTATAATTAGGAAACTAGACAACACGTTTGAATTGTGTGCAAAGTAAAATAGTTCTAAGTAAGAAAAATTAGAAGAGAAAGACATATTAGTATGTTTGAAATATTTAAGATCAGTTAGAGCAATGACGTTTAGACTATTTCTTCCTTAAATCTTGGTTAAAGCTACAGACCTTCAGATATCACAAGTACTATCACTGTTGTACCAGTCATTCTGGAACCTTTATTATGCCTGATTGATTTTGAAAGTAATACTTTATTGTTAGTAAATTACATCATAGAAAGTAATTTGGGTTATTCTCCGGAATTAAAATCTACATGAGGGAGAAAGGAACCCACAAGAAAAGGCCTGGACATAAATATTTTTATTTCTGTCTCTAGAGATTCAAAAATTAGAAATCAATCCATTTCCTTCTCCAGGCGTTCAATCACCCTCTTCTCATGAACACTGAGGAAAGCAAAATCAAATCCAGGAACATTTTTCTTGAGCTTTCAATATTGAGGACATACAGGAAGATCCATAAATATGGGTGACATGGAACCAAAATTATTAGTGCTTGTCAAGAGAAAACAATAATGTGATTGCATGTAAGAAACAGGGAAATACAGTCTAGCAAGTAGATAAATTTCCCTCAAACTTCTTTCCCCTAATTCCTCCCATAAGGAATAGCAGAGTTCTTCCTTTTTATTTCAATTCTAACATTTTTGTCACAAGTAAAATTATTTCAGAGATGTCAGGAACATTTACTTATGGTATTATTATCCAAAAGAAAAAAAAAGTTGTAAGCATGTTAGAGAGTCAGGAGAACTGGGTTTAAACAATAACTATCTTTGTAGTGCTGGGCAATTTATGTCAACTTTCTAAGTCTCTGCTTTTCTATCTGTAAAATGGGAATGATGGTGCTTTTACTAAGCTTCCTCACAAGGTAACTTTGAAAAAAGCTCTTTAAAAATCTGAAAGTTCTCCCAAAATGTTTTCAAGCCCCTTTTGCTAAAGGCATGCCTCCCTCAAACCTGCAATTAGTCATACCAATGCTTTTCTCTAACTAAAATAAGTGCATTCAATTCAATGATAAGTCAATGTCTACATGCACATGCATGCACGTGCGTGCACACACACACACACACATACCATATGTTCTTTTAGATTCATTTTCATATTTAACCTGTGTGAGGTCAACATAACCCATATCATCATTGATGGACATCCATAGAAGGAAAAGAGCAAATCTAGGATTATGACTCATTTAATGGATCTTTTTTTTAAACCAAGTAATGTGGGTGGCACTCTTAATACAATCCATGTGTGAGCTTTTTGATCTGAATCCTGCCACTCTCTCCTATGATTAAGTGGTTTCACATTTATTTGCTAAATTTGGTGATTGGGACAGACATTTCTCTCAATTTTCCATTGTGTTTATAGTTCAGACTATTCATCATTATGGTGTTCTATGCCCTGCATGGTTCAAATAGTTGATACTGGCAAATTTTACTGCCCACCTAACAAAGGGGATAATATTTTCAAAGTGCTTAGCACAGTGCCTGGCACATAATAGGTGCTTAATAAATGCTTATTCCCTCTCTTCCCCCTTCCTCTTAACATTAGGGTGTTTAGCCTTAGGGAGATAATAATGGTGGCATATGATTTGGGTTTTCAAATCATTGACCTTGGGATTTCACTCCTGCAAGTAGCTCCCAATGAAGAGCTTCATTCAAAACCTGCTCTGCAACTTCTAGTCCTTGGAAGTTACTTGGGTTAACAAAAGCCCAAGTGTCTTGATCAGAACCACACAACCTGTATGTGCCAGAAGTGAGTTTGGAACCTGTGTGTTCTTGTCTCTAAGTCTAGCTAGGACTAGAATCTGTGGATAGATATTAATGGGTGCTAGCTGTTACTTAGGGCACCTTTCAAATTGTTTTGTATTTAGTTTCAATGAATTTTGTACTCAGTTAACTGTGTGCATGAACCCCTGGTAGATCGTAAGCTTCTTGAAGGCAGGGACTTACTGGTTTTTGTCTTTGTATCCTCAGTGTCCAGCACCTAGAAAATCCTCCATAAATGTTTGTTGAATCAAATTGAGTAAAATAAAGAATTTCCTGACTTTTCAAGTTGGCCAAGAGTGTAATTACTCTGCAAGAGTTAGATCTCCCTTTCTCAAGGTCATAGGATCATAGACCTGGAGGTATAAAGAACTTTGTCAATTAGCTAGTCTATGCCTTTGAGAAAACTGAGACCCAGAGAGATGAAAAGCCTGGCTCCAGGGTCAGGAGGAATAGTTAGCACAGAAAATGATAATAGCTTCCATTTCTATAAGAAATGTAGTATTTAGGCACGTAACACTACTATGAGTCAGGCATCGTACTAAGTACTTCACAAATATTATCTCATTTGATTATCACAACAACATTGAGAGATAGGTATTATTATCATCTCCATTTTACATTTGAGGAAACTGAGGCAAATAGAGGTTAAGTAACTTGACCAAGGTCACAAAGCTAGTAAGTGTCTGAGTCTAGATTTGAACACAGGTCTTCTTTACTCTTGGTCTAGTTCTCTATCCACTGTGCCATCCAACTGCCAAGGAGTAAAGTTTAGGTCCTCTCTACCCTTGGTGTAACATTCATTCTTTCTGTTGCATCTCACTGTGACTCAATCAATAGCTGGATGACTGATTGTTGAGCAATTAATATAGGGGGTCCATGGTGATCAAAACCAATTATCCTCATAATCTAACATTCATTCTTTCTGTTGCATCTCACTGTGGCTCAATCAGTGGCTGTATGACTGATCGTTGAGCAATTAATATAGGGGGTCCATGGTGATCAAAACCAATTATCCTCATAATCTAACAGGTAGAGGGGAGGTTGAAGATGAGCTAGCTTCTGAGATCCCTTCACATTCTGGAAGCATGATCTTTTGGAAAGAGTGTCAGATTTGGAGTCAGAAGAAGTAGGTTTGAATCCTATTTCTGTGGTCTTACTCACTAGGTGCTATAGGGTAAGTCACTTAAAATCCCTGGACCCATTTTTTCATTTGTAAAGAAGGAGACTGGGCTAGATGATGTCCTACAAGGTCACTTTCAGTTCTACATTTATGATCCTATAACGCTATTATCTAGGAAGGACCAAGTAAGTAATAGTCTGGCTTTAGGTTAAATCCTTCTGATGAATGAATGGCATATATGCCCCCCACACACACACATACACACCCTAGTCTGGTCAAGAGAATTGATTGAAACTGCCTGCCTACTGCCATCCAGTATTTTGTCTATTCATTTGTTGTTCTTGTGTTCAGTTGTGTTCAGTTCATTGTGACCTCATGAACCATACTGTCCATAGGGTTTTCTTGGCAAAGATACTGGAGTACTTTGCCATTTCCTTCTCCAGTGGATCAAGACAAACAGAGTTTAAGTGATTTGCTCAGGGTCACACAGCTACTAAATATCTGAGGCAGCGTTTGAACTCAGTTCTTTCAGATTCCAGGTCCAGGGCACTATGCACTGAGACATGTAGCTGACTCCTAGGCAAACAGAGGTTAAGAGACTTGCCCAAAGTCACACAGCTAGTAAGAAAAATGGATAATGATGTCAAAAGTGTTGGAGATGAATTGTTATTCAGTACTGAGATTACATCTAACCCTGTTTTCAACTTGATGAACAAGATGCCCCCAACAGGCATACCACATGGTGTTTCCATCCCCTCTCTACTACTTCCTTTTGTGTTTTGTTTCCTTGACATTAGGTTATAAACTGCTTGGGCAGAGACTGTTTCTCTTTTTATTAATTGTATTCCCAGTGTTTAGCACCATGCCTGAAACACAGTAAGTATTTAAAATGTTTATTGGATTGGATTATTGCATCAGATTGCACAGATACTGATCACTTAGGGACTAGAAGATTATTTGTAAGTGGATCCTGAAGCCTGGAATTCTATCGTGCCAGAATTCGTGTCAGTAAAGGAAAAAAAAAAACACACCCCTGCGCATGTGTACACACACAAACACACACCCAGACACAGACACACACACACATACACACACTTTTAACATTCCTGAATTTTTCTTTTTTTCTGTAAAAACATTTGATACAGCTTAACAATCACCATTTTATTTTCTAATCATTTTTACATTGGTATAAGGAGTAAGTCTTGGAGTCTTAATTAGATTCCTGCTCTGTCCCTCAACTTTTCTTCTCACAGTAATGAGTCCTAAGGTTCTTAAAAAAGTCTTCCAGAACATGCTGTGATAGAAAGACATATATTTTAAATGACATTTAATTCACTCTCTTAATCACTTCTGACAAACAAGGCTTTCCTTTCTTAAAAACTTCTTTAATAAACAAGGCAGCTTTGGCTTTCTGGAGAATGATAAATGCTTAACTCACAGAATGAATGACAGGAATGATTCAGCCTAACTACTTAAAGATAAGACAGATACACCTTTGATTATATTGTTAAAGGAAAGGGTTTTACCAGGAGCTAAGAAAGATTAAATAACTATGAAAATCTCTCTTCTTTATCAAACACTGGGCACATTCCAGATCAGTACTACAGGTCATTAACAGAGCTCAATAGATCAAGTTGTGTTTTCTAATCTATATTATTCTTCTTGTCTCCATATCAAAAATTTGTTATTATATTCCCTTCTCAGGGTACATTTCTGCTTAAGTTGCATCACCTCTGACTTTAATTGAGTTCAGAGGTAGAACCACATAGCTTATAGAGAAATGATTCCACTCAGGGACTTAGAAATTTTATTTTATTTACAATGAAATGCAAAGTCAATTGTTATTAATTTCAAATAGTGTCCAATTCAAATCACAGTGGGATTTGGCTGAGGCACTACTTAGGGATATCCCTTGGTCCCAATCCCTGTAGGAATGGTCCTCCATGGGAGAAATGATATGACCCATATTTATAAATTAGCTTGCTTTAAAGCATCACAACCAGGTCATGCCTCAGAGAAGCTCACACATTCATATCAACTATATCCAACATGACTTTATTAATGCTTCTGAGCCCCTCCAAATCCAATTCTACCTAATCCCTTCTCCTGTCTGCTTTGTCCTATGTTCTTTGGAACAGTGATAGAAACCATGCTGAAATTATATATGTTCATTTCAGTGGTCATCTTTCCATGCACTCTGATCAGATCACCAATTTCAGATTTACTTAGGACAACAAATCAAAATGCAATTGTATGAATAACTTGACCATTGCCCACTCTATCAACCAATTTTCTGAGAATTTGATTAAGCTTGAAATAAATATATTGAAATATTCGTGAAGAATACTGAGTCTGAGGATATGTATAAAAGGCATTTATATTATAATGAAGAGTTTTGCTTCTAGAGACTTTAGCATGCTAAACTGTTTGGTGATATTAAAAGAATATAAAATGTTGATTAACCATACCTTAGACTTATTTTCAATACTTCTTATAAACAAGGTAAGGTGAGATAGAGAAAAATAAGCAGTTTATCTCCATAAGTACTGACTTGAGGATATCTATCATTTTTGTAATGGAAGAATTTATCTTTTTTTAGCACAGGAGAATTTATCTTTTCCAGCTATCAACTTTTTCACCTATTTCTGATTAAGTGCAAAATCATGGGTGGTTAAAGAAAGCTCAGTAATCAAATAATAACACATTAAAGTGGTGCTTGGTGGTTTAATGGATCCCAGGATTTAGAGATAGGAAGTCCTTTAGAAGATAATCCAGTCCCATGCCCTCATTTTACAGATAAAGAAACTGAGCCCCAGATAGGTGAAGTGACAACTTAAATCGAAAAGCAAGTATTCAAATGCATACTTCTTGTTTCAAATTCATTTCCCTTTCTATATAGTGAGCTGTCTTACTTCATCTGATCATCACATCAGCTAATGGCACAGTGGATAGAGTGCTGGGCCCAAAATCAGGAAGACCTTAATTTAATCTGGCCTCAAACACTTACCAGCTAGGTGACCCTGGGCAAGTCCCTTTACCTCTGCCTGCCTCAGTTTCATCAACTATAAAATTAGGATAATAATGGTACCTACCTATCAAGGTTGCTGTGAGAATCAAATAAAATAATATTTGTTAAAAAAAAAAGCTAATTTCAAAAATAATTTAGTGCAGTACCTAGAAACTAGTAGGTGCTATATAAATGTTTATTATTCCCTCTTCTGCCTCCCATCAAGCCTAGGAGTAAGGTACTACAATTCTTTTCATATCCACACAACATGAGGAAATAGAGGCACAGAAATGTTAAATGGCTTGACTAAGGCTCATAACTCCCCTGAATCACTGCCTTGTCATGGCGGAGGGGCTTTGTGCAGCTCAGTGAAGCTATGAGCTATGCCCTACCCAAGATGAAAAGGTCATAGTAGAGAGTTCTGACTCAGGTGAAATGACAACTTAAATAGTGAAATAATTATCTAAACACAAAGCTCTTGTTCCACTGGAGAAGGAAATGGCAAACTGCTTCAACATCTTTGCCAAGAAAACCTCATGGACATTTTCAAAATGACAGAAGATGTGACCCCATGGGTCAGAAGGTGTCCAGCACATTACTGGAGAAGTGCAGAGGACAATTACAAGAAGCTCCAGAAAGAATGAAATGTCTTAACCAAAGCTAAAAGGAAGCTGAACTACAGATGTGTCTGCTGATGAAAAGGAAGTCCATGCTGTAAAATCATTATTGCATAGGAACCTGGAATGTAAGATCTAAGAACCAAGGAAAGTTGGATGTGGTCAAACAGGAGATGGAAAGGTTAAACATTGGAATCTTGGGTGTCAGTGAACTTAAATGGATGGGAATGGGTAAATTTAATTCAAGTGATTATTGCAGATATTATTGTGGGCAAGAATTCCTTAGAAGAAATGGAGTAGCCCTCATAGTCAATAAAATGAGAAAAGCAGTTCTGGGGTATATTCTCAAAAATGACAGAATGATATTTGTTTGAATACAAGGAAAATCATTCAACATCATGGTAATACAATAGTCTATGCTCCAACCACTAATGTCAAAGAGGCCAAGGTTGATCAGTTCTATGAATACCTACATCATCTTCTAAAAATAATACCAAAAAAAATAGAGGATTGGAATGCTAAAGTAGGAAATCAAAAGATAATTGGAATAATGGATAAGTTTGGCCTTGGAGTACAAAATGAATCAGGGCAGAGGTTAACAGAGTTCTGTCAAGATAATTCACTGGTCAAAGCAAATACTCTTTTTCAACAACCCAAAAGGTGACTCTATACATGGACATCACCAGGTAGAAAATCTAAAAATCAGATTGATTATATGCTTTGCAGCCAAAGGTGGAGAAACTCTATTCAGTCAGTTAAAATAAGACTGGGAACTGAATGTAGCTCAGATCATAAGTTTCTTGTAGCATCAGAAAAATTAAAGAAAGTGGGGAAAACCATCAGACCATATAGGTATGACCTTATAAATATGAAGTAGAAGTGATGAATAAATTTAAGGGATTAGATCTAGTAGATAGAGTAACCAAAGAACCGTGGACAGAGGTTCAAAATATTGTACAGGATGCAGAAACAAACAAACAAACAAACAAAAAATACCAAAGAAAAAGAAGAGCAAGAAAGCAAAATGGCTGTCTGAGGAGGCTTTACAAGTAGCTGAGGGAAGAAGAAAGCAAAAGATAGAGGAAAGATATACTCAACTGAATTTAGAATTCCAGAGTATTGGAAGGAGAGATAAGGTTTTCTTAAATGAGCAATGCAAAGAAATAGAAGAAAACAATAGAATGTTAAAGACAAGAGATCTCTTCAAGAAAATTGGAGATATCAAGGGAATGCTTCACTCAAAAATGGACATGATAAAAGAAAAAATGGTAGGGACTTAACAGAAATACAAGAGATTAAGAAGAGGTGGCAAGAATACACAGAAAAACTATACAAGAAAAATCTTAACATCACCAATAGCTATGGTGTGGTTACTGATCTAGAGCCAGACATCCTGGAGAATGAAGTCCAATGGGCCTTAGGAAGCATTGCTAAGAATAAGGTTAGTAGAGGTAATGTAATTCCAAATGAGCTATTTAAAATCCTAAAGATGATGCTGTTAAAGTGCTGCCCTCAGTATCCCAGCAAATTTGGAAAACTCAACAATGGCTACTAGATTGGAAAAGATCAGTTTCCATCCTAATCCTAAAAAAGGGCAATGCCAAAGAATGTTCAAATTACCAAACAATTACACTCATTTCACATACCAGAAAGCTTATACGTAAGACTCTGTAAGCTAGGCTTCAGCAATATATTAACCAAGAATAACCAGAAAAGCAGGCTGGTTTTCAAAGAGGCAAAACAACTATAGATTCAGATGTCAACATCTATCAAATTACGGGGAAAGTAAGGGAGTTCCAGAAAAAAAAAATCTACTTCTGCTTCATTGACTACACTAAAGCCTTTGACTGCGTGGACCACAACAAAAATGTGGCAAGTCCTCAAAGTAAGTACCAGATCATCTTACTAATCTCCTGAGGAACCCGCATGCAGGTCAAAAAACAACAGTTAGAACCAAACATGAAACAATTAATCGGTTTAAGACTGGAAAAAAAGTACAAGGCTGTCTACTGTCACTTTATGGATTTAACTTATATGGAGAATATATTATGCCAAATGCCAGGTTGGATGAATCAAAAGCCAGAATTATGGTTGCTGGGAGAAACATCAACCATCTGACATTATGCAGCTGATACTACTCTGATGGCAGAAAGTGAAGAATTAAGACACCTCTTGAAGAGGGTGAAAGAGGAGAGTGTAAAAGCTGACTTGAAGCTTAACATCAAAAAAACTAAGATCTTGGCAACTGGTCCTATCACTTCCTAGAAAATAGAGGGAGAAAAAATGGAAGTGCTGTCAGATTTTATATTCTTGGGCTCAAAGATCACTGAAGATGGAGACTGCAGTCATGAAATTAAAAACTGCTTGCCCCTTGGAAGGAAAGCTATGGAAAATCTGGACAGCATACTAAAAGGAAAAGACATCATTATGCCGACAAAAGTCCTTATAGTCAAAGTTGTGTTTTTGTTTCTTTCTTTCTTTTTTTTTTAGTAGCAAAGTATGGTTGTAAGAGCTGGCCTGTAAGGAAAATTGAACTCTCCGAAGCAAAGTTTTTAAGTTGTGGCACTGGAGAAGACTTTTGAGAGTCCCTTGAACACCAAGGAGATCAAATTGATCAATACTTACATTAATTCAGACTATTCATTGATAGGTCAAATATTGAGGCTGAAGCTTAAATACTTTGGCCACATAGTGAGAAGACAAGACTCATTGGGAAAACCCCTGATATTGGGCAAGATTAAAAGGCAAAAGGAAGAAGAGGACAGCAGAGAATGGGATGGATAGTGTCATTGAAGCAATGAACTTGGACAGATGTTGGGAGATAATGGAAGATAAAAGTGCTTGGCATGCTATGGTCCACAGAATCATAAAGAGTCAGACATGACTGAATGATTGAACAACAAAGGATCACACAGTTGCTAAGTAGTAGGGCCAGAATTTGAAATTATCATCTTGGTTATTTCCCTTCCATGCCAACCATGCTACTGCTACTGCTGCATGTTCATATCAGTACCTCTAGAGACCAACGATGCCCTAGAGGAGCTAAGCTCCTCAGTTGTGGAGCTCCCACCTTGGAGCTGTTCTGCCCTGATTGGTAAGACCCATTTTGTCTGTCCAGACCCCAGATAATCTGACTATGCTCCACTTTGGCCATCTTTCTGCCATAATACTCTGCTACTACTGCCACAGGACCCTCTAAATAGTACTTCTAAATATCATATCTTGGTAATAACCCCCTGGACTTTGGAACTCCTGCCCTGGGGCCTGGCTGTACTTGTGGATGAGAGCCTACTATGTTTAGCAGGTCCCAGATCCCCCTGCCTCTCTTCCCCCTAGGCATTTTCCTCACCATGCATTGTGCATGCTTCCTTCAGCCCCCAGCTTTCCATCAACATATTTCTTTGGAAACAGTATCAATCAGCTTTATTACTGCTTTTTGGAAAGGGCATGACAATGGACTATTCTTGGGCTCCCCTCACCAATCCTGTGACTTTCCAGAAGAAAGCACTCTTCCCTAGCCACCACTCTCATATGTGTGTTGTCTCCAACTATTAAAACATAAGCTCTGTGAGGGCAGGGACCTTTGTATTTGTACTTAGTTGTTTAATATAATGCCAGAGATACAGTACAATGTTACTGAATTCTTTTTTTTCCCCATTCATTTATCCTAAATCAATATCTATTTTTCTTTCTATATACTGCTACCTCCCAGTATGAAACTTATTTGAAAAATTCCTTTACTCACATGGGCAACTACATAAAGGAGGTAATAACATTTTTAAAATTGGGAAGCAACTTAATGTTAAAAAAGGAAATATTTCAAAGGCAGTATATCAAATATTGCTAAATGTTACTTTTTAAATTACATTTTATTTTTTAATTAAAAGAAATCTATTTTCCTCCCATTTATACCCTAATGAAAATAAAAAGAAAATCTTTGTAACAAATATGCTTATTCAAGCAAAACAAATTCCTTCTTTGCCCTGCCAAATATCTATGTATCAATCTGCAGCCTGAGTCCAATATCTCTCTGTCTAAAGGCAAATAACATACTTCATAATTGTTCCTCTAGAATTACGAATTGTCATTGTGTCAAACAAAGATTTTACAGATTTTAAAGCTGTTTAGTTTTATAACGTTGTTATTGTATAAACTGTTCTCATTCTGCTCATTTCATTCTCCATCAATTGACAAAAGTCCTCAGAATTGGTCATTTTATGATATTGATGTTGTAGTATAAATCATTCTGTTCCTGCTCATTTCAGTATGTATCAGTTCATATAAGTCTTTTCATCTTTCTTTGAAATCATCTTTTTTCCTCATTTCTTATAATCCCATATTACTTCATTATATCCACATGATACAATTGTTCAGCCATTCCTCAATTGAAGGACATACACTTAGTTTCCATTTTTTCTTCATCATTGATGAATATCTCTCTGATATCATCTCCCTTTCAAATCTGAGAGATGGAGATAGAGAGAGGCAGAGGGAAACAGCAACAGAGAAGAAAAGGGTCAAGGAGAGTAAGAACATTTGCTAAGCATTTTCTATAGTTCAGACACTGTGCTAAGTGCTAGGAATGCAAATATAAGCAAGAAAGACAGTCCCTAACATCAAGGTGCTTATGTTCTAATGGCGGAAGATAATACATGAAGGGGAGGTGGAAAGGGGGTGGGAAGGAAAGGGTACTTGCATGGTCCAGGTAGACAATTACCATTCAGGGAAGAATAACATTGTGGGGCTAATATGTCTCCAAAATGGCAAGGAAGATAATAATAGCTAACATTTATTCATATGGTGCATACTATGTGCTAGGAGGTAGGTGCTATTATTATCTTTATTTGACAGTTGAGGAAACTGAAGCAAATGGAAGTTAAATGATTTGTCCAAGTCACGCAGTCAGTAAGTGTCTGTGGCTGGGTTTTGAACTCAAGTCTTCCTAACTCCAAGCCTGGCATTCTATGAACTGTGCCACTTAGATGCCCTCACTGAAAAAGGGAAAGTCCAGAGAGTAGAGTTGGGAGTAAAGCAGTGTATGACTGGGGTCCCTTCAGAAATAGTGTGCTAGACAGCCAGCCACCAATCAGGAGAGCAAAGCCTCAGGGAAGAAGTTTACCCAGGGTGGCAAGGAAGCTGGCAAAGAGAAGGGAAAATAAAGTCTGGAGAGTACAGACAGGAGTGAGATGATCAGGTAAACTTCATCCTACATTCCTTTATAAAGAGTAAGAATGGAAATAGGGATTTAAATAATGAATAACTCTCCCAGCAGGGTTTACTCTGTAAACTGGTGTTGCTTGACACCAACACTAAATACTCAACTTACTGTAGTCATCCTCCTGCTCAACTTAGCTGTATTTATACATTTAAAACCCATTTGTCCAATACGTTTTCAACAAGCAGACGGATTTGGGATTTTCTGTCTTAAATGCCTAAGCATTGTGGGGAAATGGATCCTGATATTTCTTTTTTAGCTAGATGATAGTTTGCTAAAGAATTGTTGGAATCATGTCTGAATATAAAGCATTAATTGTAAACAATTTGTATTGGAAAGATTCTCCTTAAACCAGTGCTAGGAATGGTTGGCCAATAGTCCTTATTAGATAGCTGATTAAGTGACCAAATGTACATTATAGGACACTGGGCAGTGATAGATAAGGGAACACTATAAAAGAACTGAAAAAGAACACTGTAAAAGAACTGAAAAAGAACACT
>NW_020954642.1:10265231-10367927 GCF_900497805.2 Vombatus ursinus
TAAAAGAACTGAAAAAGAACACTGTAAAAGAACTGAAAAAGAACACTATAAAAGAACTGAATTGGATAAGAGATGGCAAAGCAGTGAAAGATAGGTCAAAATATGATAATTTCCTTGATAGCTGGAGTTTCTAAGAGCCTGAGGTTAAGAAGCCAGGAAATCAAGTGAAAAACTTCATGGGATCATTGACAAGATCTTGAAACCAAAGGGATGTATGTTTCAGCCAAGAGTATTCTTAGACATTCCTATGAACCATACTATGCAGATTACTAATGGACTAAACCAGCCAGAATCAGTGGTACAAGTCTAAGATAATGGCAAGGTTTTGTTTCAAATTGGGTTTGAGTCCTGGATCAAAGCACAAATTAATCATTGACCATGGTCAAGTCATTTTAGCTTTCTAAGCTTCAATTTCATTATTTGTAAATTGACACTTCTTGGCACTACTCAAGTCAGAGAGGTGTTATAAGGAGAAGGTAAAACATAGAAGAATTTAAAATGTGAGTTTTTATTGTTAGTGCCCTTACTACACAATAACTTGAAGCTAGAAGAGGTAATTTTATGAGAAGGTTCCCTGTTGCCTCTAGGAAAAATTACAGAATCTTCTACTTTGCTTTTAAAGCCCTTCAATGGTTTGTCCATTTTATGTTCCAGTCAAAGCAGACTATTTCCCAGCTTTCCAATTTCCCACCTCTGTACCTTTTCATAGGCTGTCCCTCATGCCTGGAATATACTTCTCCTCCTTTTCAAATCATCTTATGTGTTGCCTCCTATAGGAAGCCTTATGCTCCTTTGCTCATTCCTTTAGCTATTAATCCTCTCTCCTCAAATAACCACATAGGGAAGGGGAAGGAAACAAGCCTCTCTTAAGCTCCTAGTATATGTCAGGCACTGTGCTAAGCACTTTATAAATGTTATCTCATTTGATAATACACATATTCACACATACCTGTTATGTTACCCAGAAGACCATAAGCTCCTTGATTTTTTTTTTCTTTTTTTCCCCCTTTCAATCCCCAGTGCCTAGCACAGTGCCTCACACATAGTAGGTACTTCATAAATATGACTGGAATGGATTGTAATGATTTCAAAAATACTTTATGTTAATTGTCTCATTGCAAGACAATTACAGTGTATTTCAAAAGTCTTGGTGTTTCAAGCTTTAACAGCTCATATTAAGCTTTAATAGATGTATGTAAAGAACCTCAAGACAGGTGGAAATAAATTCACGGATAGCATGCATCAGTGGAAACATAAGTTGGCTTAAGATAAAGCCCTACCTTCTAAGGAAGAAATTGTGTTTGGATAAACCATTAGTCTCATATGTTGGAATATTTCTAATGGTCTTCTTAAACAAAAAAAGATTTCTAAAAAAAATTTTGTCTTTTTTTTCTTTGCATTCAACATAAAAATGTAATTGCATGTTTTAAAAGCTGGAAAGAATCTTAAAGATTTTGGTCTTTTCTAGGCTTAATTGTGTTTATTTCTCTTCCTCCTGTCTCCTCACTGAGGGAATAACATGATCTCATGGAAAGAGTAAAGGACTCATTTAACAACATGTCTGAGTTTCAGTCTTGACTCCAACATTTGCTGTGAGACTGTGGGCAAGTCATTTAACCCCATCTCTTAGTTCCTCCACTGGCAAAAATTATGACCCTGACTTTTTCATTGGATTTTTCTAAGGAAATAACTTTGAAAACATGTTGGAAATAGAAGATAATGAAAATAGGAGATAATGTTTTCAGGATTTTTTTTCCATTAAGATCCTCCTCTAAGGTGCTAGAGACATGGAGGTGATTCTGGATTCTTAATGGCTATGCCAAGGAAATAGGATCTAGCAGTTTTTACTAAACTAGAAAGGCTTTTAAGACTAGGCAGTGAGATGGTACAGTGGATAAAATACTGGGACCTAGAGACAGGAAGATCTGAAGTCAAGTCTTGCCTCACACTCTCACTATCTGTGTGAGTCTAGACAAGTCAGTAATGTCTGTCTGCCTCAGGTTCCTTATATGTACAATGAGGATGACAATAGCACCTAGGATTGTTGTGAGGATAAATGAGATAATATTTGCATAGTACTTTGCAAATCTTAAAGCACTATGTACACGTTATATATCCAATTCTCATCTGTGGTTCCAAGAAGTTGTAACATACACAATTGCCACACCCAGGTAAAACTGTCTCAGCAGATGCACCAAACCAGGTTGAGGATAATTGACAGGTCTCAAACCTGTCAGTGGGTTAGGGGGATGTCTACCCCAAGTATCTGAAGGCTTCCTCCGACAGAATGAGAAGATCAGAATAATTTATTCCAATGGCCATGAAGGTGGCTAAAGCAGACACTGTGGATCACCTACAGCTTGGTTAGATATCAAAGACACCATGGTCATCCACTGCTCAGTCATCTTGATTTTTGTCTTGCCGCTGGACTTTTATGACTTTGGAAGGAGAGTGAGGCTGCTGATTTTGCCCCTCTGTCTCACTTAAATCTAATTCACACTCAAATCAAGACATTACCCATTGTATCATGATGTCATCATCATGTCCTCTTTGAAAAGGAAGGGCAAATAAAAACATATACATGTTAGGTATTACTAATTAACAACATAGCTTTTGTCCAAGGACTAACAGTTGGGAGGATCTCATTACTAGGTTGCCTGTAGAGTGATTAGTTTTCTCTGCCACAGCAATTCTTATATACTATGAAGTTTCAGAGGGTTTTACAATCTGCATTGATTTAGGGACTATATAAAAAGACAAAATTAATAGTCATTAGTATATTCATTCATAATTAGGATTATAATTATTCAAAAATACGAAGGCTTATCACAAATATGGCAGTAGAGGGATTATACTTTTTCTGGGTAGCTATAGACAGGAGATCAAAGATCAAAGGATGAAAGTTATAAGGAGACAGATTCTGGTTCAATATAAGAAATTAAGGGGAATATAATAGAGTGTAAAGAAAATTGAATTTGGAGTTTAAGTGACAGGGCATAGGCCCTGGAAACTCCCACCCTCCCAACTTCCCAGTACTTTCCCACATGGCCCTGGCATTCACCTGAGGCTATAATCTTCTCAACAGTCCTTACATTGTGGCTTTGACCCTGCCCCAATCTCCAATTCTCTGTTACCTATGACCTAGTCCAGCACTTCCTTGTCTGTTACCTCCAGATCACCCCCAGCCTCTTCCCCCCCTTAATTCTATCTAGACCCCTTCTATTACCTCCCAGTCATCCCAGACTACTTGGATTCCTAGATCACATCCAGATCTTCCCACAGATTTCTGTATAAAAGGTCCATCTTGCCTCCACTAAAGTGTTCAGATTCCTTAAGAGTCTGGCCCTCTTGTCAACACAAGGATCACAAATTCATGGATTCTTAAAATCTTGCCCACCTCAATAGATGTTTTTAATAAAACTTGTCTCTGACTGAAAGAAGGCTTAAGTCTAAATCTTTCAAGGAATGATCCATGTTTTCTGCCCTTGAATTTTGGGGTTCCCAGCACCCCTAGGCTGCAACACAAGGACCTAGGTTTAAATACTGACTTTTTTCCTATTTATTCAATAGTAACTTTGGAGAAAGGCACTCTATCTCTGTTGCCTTATTTGTAAAAAGAGAGAGGTGGACTAGATTTCAAAAAGTATTTCAAAGTTTAAGTCCCATGATAACCTTTATGATATGATAGGTTCCTATATTTTGAACCAAAAGAGACCTAGAGATTATTTAAAAGGCAGAAGAGGAGAGTGAAAAAGAGAGTGCTGAGTTTGGAATCAGGAAACCTAACTTTGAATTCTACTTACTGGCCCTGTGATGAAGAACAAATTATTTAATTTGCTTCTCATCCACCTTATCTATAGAGTAGAAATAATAATTGTTTCACTATCTTAAAGCACTACAAAAATGTGAAATTTTCATCCAGCCCAACCTCCTCTTTTACTGATTAAAATAATAGACTCAGAGAGATTCAGAGACTCCCCTAGATTACACAGCTGGTTAATTACATAAACAATGACAGGTAAATAGAAATACAAGAAATACAATTGAATACCCCCTGTTAAAACACATACTCTTCACACAGGTGTGGGTGGGTGTTATGCCAGGAAGGATATCCCTATAATAATGAGTTCTATATGAAATCTAAGGATAGTCATTACTTGTAAAAACAAATAAATAAAAACACTAGGGAGTTGCAAGTTGTTGTTTTTTTCCTGATGTTAAAAAAAAATGCCATAAACACAGAAACAAACCTAAAAACACCTGCTCCATGGTCACTGTTTCTAGGCAGCTTTCCAGAAAAAGAAACGCTTCAGTGTTATCTACTTGTGTCATCTACTCACTAGGCAATATCCAAACAAGGCAGATAGAAATTTCTCCAATACTCACCACTACAGTAATACATACACATGGGTACTGTCTACACCAGACAATCTTTGTTGAGATTACATAAATTTGAAGAACAAACATTTTCACTTCACACCTAGAAGACTTCATAATCATAGAAACTCGGAATGATACTAATTATTTAGTCATATTCAAATAACAAGTCCCATCTAATTATTTTGGGGATTGTATAGATACCACCTTACTCCCTTTTATTTTTTGTTAATTGCAAATACAAATTATAGATATGAAGATGTCTCCTAGTTGTACTTCAGCAAAGCTAAAGATATAAAAGGGGAAAAGACAGATATTGAAGTGTATGGGAGAAGGTCTTCAGATGCAAAATAAATATTCCACCCCTTAGACAAGCTTGAATAGCTCAATTGAATATGAAGAGGCCAGCCAGACAATAAGCTTTTCTCTAGGGTACAGACTGCATTTGTACATTTGTACTTAGCCATTTATCTGCATAACACTCTGAAAAGAGTCCAAGAAGAAAAGTGTTATTGGCTGAACTAAGATCGATCATCCGTCAGCCAAGAAAACATTTAGTAAATGCCTACTATGTTCCAGGCACTGTGCTAAGTGGTAGGGATACAAAGAAAGGCAAAAGGGAACCCTGCCCTTGAGGAGCTCACAATCTAATGGGGAAGAAAACGTGCAAATGACTGTACAAAAAGCTATATACAGAATAAATAGGAAATAATCAAAAGAGGCAAGGCACTAGAAATTAAGAGAAATTCTGAAAAGTATCCTGTGAGAAGTAAGATTTAAGCTAGGACTTGAAGGAAGCCAGGAGGTGAAGATGAGAAGGGAAAACGACCACCAAAAGCCAAGGAAAAGAGTCCCTAACTTAGAGGACTGGTCACAAACCAGGAAAGGTTATCAAACAGGAAAGGCTAGACATCTTCCTATTTGGAGGTCACAAACTCGATTTAAGGGTGGAAGGGGAAAAAAAAGAGGCTAGGTTTCCGCCAAACATAGGGTAAAGGTTATCACTGTAGTTGAAAGAGCCAGCCAAAGAGAATACTGTAACAATAGATGAAGAGAACATTGTACAACACAGTCAAAGCTACTGCCTTAAGGGGGGTGAGAGATCACAACTGCCCACTGAAGAACAATCCCAGGGAGTCCATTGAATTGACGTTTCCAGCAGAGATACTGTGTCCTGAGAAGAGCCGGGAAACTGAGCAACTTGCCTGGCCCAGCTGGGTGACAACGTGGTTTCCCCACCAAGTTTACCAGCCATTCAGCTGCTAAATGACCACCTATCAGAGTTCTGCAGCAAGGCTGAAAAACCAGCCTCGTCCTGCTGAGCAACAGGAACGTGGCGCTAGAGGTTATAGCTACACCTGAATCCACAGGAATTGTAGCTACTCCTGAAACTACAGTAGTTTTATATATTCCTTGTCCAAACTGACCACTGAGGGGTTTCAGGCCAATCAAGCCTGGGGCAAAATTAACTCAAACTTCCCTGGATCTGTTCCACATTGATCTATCTAGCTCATAATAATCCTGTTTAGTGGTGTGGGAGAGTGTGTTTGAGCGTGTTGGGGGGTAGGGTGTTAACTCAAGCTGACCTAGGTGTATTAGCATTCTACCCCACAAAGCAATAGTAAATACAAAGAATAAACAAAATATGAAAGAATTTCTAGAGAGAAAGTCCTTGGGGATCTAGCATCTGAGCAGGGCTTTAAAAGAAGATAGCAGTTCTTTGAGGCAGAGATACAATGAATACATTCCTAACATAAGGGACCACTTGTAACAAATTTAACTTTTTCACAGGTCTTTCACAACCATCATTATACGTCCTCATCACAGAAGGGTAAGTGCTATCATTTATTTGACTGTTGTTGTTCAGTTGTTTCAGTCATGTCCAACTCTTCGTGGACCCCATTTGGAGTTTTCTTGGCAAAGATACTGGAGTGGTTTGCCATTTACTTTTTTAGCTCATTGAACAGATGAAGAACTGAGGCAAACAGGGTTAAGTGACTTGCCCAGGGTCACACAGCTAGTATGTGTCTGAGGCTGGATTTGACCTCGGGGAGATGAGTCTTCCTGACTGCAGGCCCAGCACTCTGTCCATTGTGCCACCTAACTGCCCAAGTGCTATGATAGTCTTCAATATTTCAAGAATCCATCACTATGGCTACAACTTCCGCCAATGCTAACCAAAATTGCCCTTCTATGCTCTGCTAGACCACTTCATGATTTGTGGTGGATGAAATATTTCATTACTCAGCAATCAATCCTCTGGCAATGAGTCTCCTTCCAATTTAGCTATGTTGACCCTCTGGAGACAGACCACCTCGGCCCTGCCCATGAAGCTCTATTAGGTTCATAGCTTAGTGTGGTGGAGTAACGACCAGAACCTTGGTTCAGAGTACCTGGTTTCAAAACTCCATTTTCTGTTTACTCTTTTCTCATGAATAAGTCATTTCCTTCTTGGGGACTGTTCCTTCAGTTATAAAATGAGGGGATTAAACTATATCGTAGGATCATAGCATCACAAATTTTGTGTGAGAAGGAACCTTGGAGGGCATCTGATCCCAACTCCTTATCTTTCAGATAAGGAAACTGAGGCTATAGGAGTTAAGTGAACTGCTCGAAAGTCACACACGTAGTAAGTGAGAAAGCTAGAACTTGAAGCTAAATCTTCAGACTCCAAATTCAATTTTTTTTTCTTTTTTTTCATCACCCCTATGAGACATTGCAATTCTTTTGGTATCATCTTCTGGAACCTACTGTGACCTTCATGCTTAAACAAGGCATCAGAAAAGGACATTAGTGAGGCAATGAAGCAGTAGAACCTGAATTCAAATCTTGCCTCAAACATTTACTAGCTGTGTGACCCTGGGCAAGTTACTTAACCCCGATTGCCTCCCCCCGTCATCACCCCCCCCCAAAAAAAGAAAAGGACATTGGTGGAAAACATTCAATTTACAAATGAGGAAAAATAACCCCAGGAAGGCTGTTACTTATTCAAGGTCACAGAGGCTTCCTAAGCCTTAGTCTGGTGAGTTGTCCACCAGGTACCATGTTGTCTTTGTAACATGGTGTAACATTGTCATCTTCTTGACTCATAAGTTGTTTGTCTTCAGTATGATAAAGACTGTAAATATATCCACAGAGTTTGAGGCAACTCCAAAATCTTTCATTGGTGAGGAAGGCCCTTTGAAATGTGAAAAGTAGAGTTCCCCAGAGTAAATAACTCTATGCTCACAAAGATTCAAAATAAATGTACTAGTAAACTTGGCATCTATTTTTCTCCATAGAGAAGCTGTGAAATGTTTAACAGTCAACATCTCTTCGAATGTTTGGAATGTCTACCAAGTGTGGCTGTACCTATCTGGCAGAATTAGACCTCAGAAGGGAATTAGCTTTGCAAATACCAGCCAGGAAATGTGCTGGTTTTAAGTGCTTATGGTGCAGGCATCTTTATACTGGCTAATTCAGAGTGTCGCCAGAGCAAATTTAAAGGAGCAGGTAAATTAATTCATTTCCAGCCCAGAGCCAACTTTCGGTCTGGTTTTCCCTGGATGTTTGTATCTGAAAACCCTCTGAGGTTTCCAGCAGAAGAAAGTCTATTAATTTTCCATGTACTTGTTGACGAAAAAGCTATCAGGATTATGGGTTGAATATTTTGAGTGTAGGAAAAGTAAGGGATGCAATTAATCTCTGTGAACTAAAATATACCTCTTTTCATTAATCTTTTATTGTAAATGAGCAAAGTAATTGAACCAGTACCACACTGTCAGAATGAATGCAATGCCAGTGGGATATGCATGAGAGAGCACATACTGATTGAGTATTAAATATCTAACGGCAATAATTTATGGTTCATTACCGCTTTTTGGAGTTTCTTAGTTGCATAGTGCTTGAATTTTAAGTAGTCAGACTTTCCGGGGAAACTGCTTTCAGATGCTGAAGGCTGTAAATGCACAAAACCCTCAGACAATCTACTTAATTTGGATAGTTTCATACTTAGTTGAACCAGGCTTCATGTTGAAGATTTGCAGTTTGGCATGATTTTATTCAGGATAGAATGACAGCTATTTCAGGCACCATCTATCTTATTCTCTCCTCCCCTTCAAGGTTATATATGAGATGGTCTGGGGTGACTACTGGAAAGAGTGATAGGCAGGGATGTATTCATGCGTGGACCTTCAACTCCCTGCACATTCTGTAAATTCCATTCCAAAGAGTTGGTTGCCATAGTCAAGAAGGCAAGTCAGTTGATCTATGGGGGAGGACGGCAGCAGCTGCTGCAGATGTCCCTAATCAGGACACCACCCTCTCTCCCACTTCAACATTTCCCATAAACAATAGTTAAAATCAGGAAAAGCGTGAAGCCCTGGGTCATTGTCAGGCTGGCTTATTATGTAGTCCTTATTACAGGGGGTAAGCTGAGCATTTTAGGAGGGATAATAAGAGAACCAAGTGAGATCATTGTTTTTCTTTTTCTTTTCTTTTTTTTCTTTTTTTTGGGGGGGGAGATCAGCACAGTTCTGGAGAGTCTCATTATATGGGTGACTTCACCTGTGTGTCTGTTTGTGGCCCCTTTGTTGTGTGTGTCCATGGGAGACGCTTATTCATTGGACTATGCAGTGAGCTGCCTGAGATTATAGACATAGAGAACACCGAAAGACTGAATAATGATGACTCTGGAGGACAAAGTCAATTACAGCTACATCATTGGAACCATCTTCTGAGTTCTTCACTATTCTCTTAGGCCATCAACTGTCAAGGTGTGTAGGCTACTTGCCTTCAGTGGTCTAGGGACTCTTAAAGAATTGTCAACTTTGACAAAACTTTAGCTTTGACTCATCCTATTTGTCCCTAATTGTATCCTATGATCCCCCTAGGATACATTTTTGTTTCACATGAAAATGGAAAATTTTCTTCACTGGCAACAAAATATGGTCGATTGTAGCAATGGATTCAAATATATGTATTTTGGAATCCAAGATTGGTTCTATTCAGACCTCATGGCGTTTCAAAACAAACACTGGAAATAAAAACTACATAAACCTTAAATCTAGAGCATAAAGTAGCTGAGGTTGTTTATTCTGCTGTTGGATTTTTTTTTTAATCCAGTCATTCTAGTTATATTTCTGCATCCTGAGGTTCAGTTGATATTTTAGGCAAAATTTAGATTTATTTTTCATAACTGTGATGCCCTCTCCTCCTATGAATTCAAACCATCAAAACCACATAATTTTCCCTATACCATAATTTCATATAGAATGAAGTGATATACGCTTAGCTATATAATAAGATCTGAATTTGAACTTGGCACTTAGCACAATGCCTGGCACATATAAGGCATTTAATAATCACTAGTTGATTGAGTGAGTAATCTTCTGGGTTTTTTTTCCTCCACCAGAAATCTGAGAAAGACAATCTTTCACTTCATTTTCCTTTACAATTTTAATACAATCCGAACTCTGCCTAATGCCTTTAATTCATTACAAAAAGGTATCATGTTAGGTGAGAGAGTGTTATAGAGGCAGTTTTTGTGGTATATAAAACTGAATTGAGACTATTGGGGTATGGGCTGAGGGTTGTGCTGTATAGTTAGGGGAACTGAATTCTGTTCCTCAGAGTTAATCCTGAGAGGAATTAAGCCTTCATTTTAGTACTGATGGATCAGAGGGTTAGGGAGTAAGGACTGGTCTGGTCTCAGGCTGACCTTACAGTAGTCTGCTGAAGTTTATTATGTTTTAACAATGTTATTGTTATTAAAAATGAAAGTGCATTAAAAGCTTTAAGGTATCTAGAATGATTCGCATATAAACCACCAGGAAGAGTAATAGAGTGTTGGCACTGGAGTTAAGAAGACCTGAGTTCAAATTCTGCCCTAGATATTTACTAGATGTGTCACCTTGGGAAACCATTTAACCTCCCTTAGCCTGAGTTTTCTCATCTTTAAAATAGGCATAATAAATAATAAATAAGACAGAGATAATAATAGCACCTACTCACAAGGTCATTATGTATATCAAATGAAATAATATTATTATGCCTATGTTATTGCCTTTATCATATGCCTATATCTTTCAGGGGTGGGGAATGTGCAGCCTCCAGAACACATCCCGAGGCTGCAGGTTCCCCACCCCGGCATCATTATCTATCTAGTCATTATTATGAATATATTATCTGTTTTTGAAAGCCAAGCAGAAGAGTTTGAACTTTATGTAGCATGAAACAATAAGAACAATAACAAAAATAATAATTCATTTTATAGGTTTTATATATATATATGTTTGTGTGTGAATACATATATTTATGTGTGTATGTGTATATATGTATATGTATGTGTATGTATATATACACAAACATATATACATACACATACACACATATATATGTACATACACACACAGCAGAATTGAGACTTAAATTCAGATCTTCTTGACCCCAATACTCTATCTACCCTCTGCTAGTCAGGGTGACAATATGTGGAGTATGCTTATTCTTTCTTTTCTTTTAAAACTTAAATCCTTTTTATTATAGCATTTCTAAGCTAAAGTCTCAGTCAATTATAAAAGTGTAACCTTTTTTTCATTAGCCTTATGTAAAGGACAGATGATGCAGGGGATGGGGAAACTGCAGAGAAGAAAATAAGTCTCATAAATAATAACCAAAGGTCAAACACCAGAAAGGATCAAAGAACTGTCTTTAGATGATGTACTGCACATCATTCTAGACATCATAAGTGATACATTTTATCTGGTGAATTATGTCCAGTCTGTCATAACAGAAGACAGAATGAATTTGCCATTTGTCTTGAGACAGATTAATCCTTTTCCAATGGAAAAAATAATAAAACTAATTGAGAGAAAATTAGTCATGCTCTCAGTGAACATCAGTCAGAAGCCCTGAGCCCATAGCACTAGTGAGAGCCATAACAAGAGCTGGATAAATAACTAACACTAGCTGCTATAGCTAACTCACTGAGATGCTGCAGAAGCAGGGAAAATGTGCTTAAAAATCAATGCGGCTAGAACAAGAAGAGATATTGTCAAGTTGGGGATAAAATCTTTGTATCAAATATCTCAGATAAAATGCTGATGTCTAAAACTAGAGAGAATTCACACGAATAGATGAGCCATTCAGCAGTAAATAAGTGGTTGAAGTTTATGACCAAGTAGTTTTTCCAAAGATAATATCAAAAGTAACAACAACCGTATGAAAAACTAATTTAAATTATGGATAATAAGAAAAATTCAAATTAAAACAACTCACCTCATGCCAGTGAAATGGGGGGGGGATGAGAAATGAGAAAAATTGTAAATTATTAAAAGAGTTATAGGAACAGAGTCTCACTAACACCCTGTTGATGGAGTTATGAATTAGTTCTGACTATTGTGGAAAATAATTTGAAATTACGTGAAACAAGCTATTAAACTTTATACCAGCTTTGTCCTAGTATGTACCCCTTTTTGTTTTTGTTGAGTCATTTCACCTGTCTGACTCTCACACCACCCATCTTGGATTTTAAGTGAAAAGGATAAATCACAGGAAAATAATCTTTTATCAAGATTAAAAACAACCCTCACGATGGCTATATAGAGGTCAATGCAGAGACCAATCTCCTATCTCCTTTCTACCTCCAGCAACAATCAGCTTCAAGGATCACCCTGGCATTTAGAATCCTGACCTAGAATCAAATAAGAGTTTCAATCAGCAAAGACAGATTTAAGTATATTCATTATACTGTATTGATTAAAGCAGGATAACGAACTCAGGCAATTTTAGGTGGATTCCAACCAACAAGAGTAGACGCAAAAAGTCGTTTATGGTGAGCCCTTGCTTAAATGGATGATTAAATAAACCAGAACATAATGTCCAAAACAGAGCCAGGACAAGGTTTCAAAATTGAGCCTTCTGGGGGACAGCTAGGTGGCACAGTGGATAGAGCACCGGCCTTGGATTCAGGAGGACCTGAGTTGAAATCCAGTCTCAGACACATAACACTTACTAGCTGTGTGACCCTAGGCAAGTCACTTATAACCCCATTGCCTAACCAAAAAAAAAAAAAAAAAAATTGAGCCCTATGTTTGAATCTGTTCACTATGTGCTTTCAACAAACTTTCCTGTGAGGTAGATGATTTCATAAAATAAATCTCTTTGGGCCACAGAGAATAAAATATTCTGGGATGCAAACTCTCATTATGCTTACCTTCTTTATCCCCTACAAAACATCTTCTGACCCCAGGCAGCCTGACCCTTGTGCTGAACATTTCTGGCTTATCAGGGATCATTGAGTTCATATAACACAGTTAATACAGATCAAATTAGAATTTAATTCATAACATTAAGATGTACATATACAAGGTATTTAAAATAATAACTTATTTTTACACACTAACACATACATACGTATATTCGTATATGTATTATATGTGTGTGTCATGTTATATATACATATATGAATACACAGTTAAATTTGTATATTATAAAGTACTCCAGAAACATTATTTGTCAGATGTTCAGCACTTTCCCAATGTATCATGCTGCCTCTAATAATGGAAAGACATTCCAAAGAAGATTTTAAATAAACAAAACTTCCTTACTATTAGTGCTGTCCAAAAGTGGGATGTTTTACTTTGCATGGTAGTCAATTGTAACTCCTTAGAGATTTTCCAGCAAAGATTTGTTGACCATTTTCTCAATAATGTTGTAGAAAGTATTGGTGGGTAAAGTACAAGTTGGACCAGATGGCCTCCGAGATTTCTTCTAACACTGAGATTCTGTGATCCTTAATACCTTGGGCCCACTGAGTATTGTTAAAGATTTATGCAAAACTGAATAGAACCTTCCTATGGAAGACTTATTGGATTGATTTTTCCTTTTAAGAATATTTTTTTCTACTCACTCACCAAGCATTTATTAAGGACTTATTAAGGCCCAGACACTATGCTAAGCACTAAGGATAAAAAGAAAGGAAGAAAAAAAAAAGCATATTACAACCAAACTCCCCAAAATAGTCCTTGGCCCCAAAGAGCTCACTGTGCAATGGAGGAAACAACATAAAAGCAAATATGTACAAACAAGATGTATGCAGGATCAACAGTAGATAATCACAGTGGGAAGGAGCTAACATTAAGGTGGATCAAGAGTGGCTTCTTGCAGAACGTAGTGTTTTAGCCGGGACTTGAAAGAAGCCAGGAAAACCAAGAGATGGACATGTTATCAAGATGATAATGAGCTAAACAGGGAGAGTGTGACTTAGTGTATAGTGAACTAACCTTTAAGCCAGGAAAACCTGGGTTCAAGTCTTAGCTCTGACCCATATTGGCAGTGTGACTTCAGATAAATCATTTAAACTCTCAGTAAACAAGACAACCCTCTGAGACTACAAAAGGCAGACCCACATTGGTAGAGGGAGCTCCTCGCTCGTTAGTTCTCTATGTCAGTGAACTCACAGATCCAGTCTCAATAAGTTAGGTAAAATCTGCCTCTTCCATTTATTGCTCTTAGTCTTTCCCTCTAAGGCCAAGCAGAACAAATTTAACCCATCTTCCAAAAAACAAGTCTTGAAAAACTTGATGAAGATGATTATATCTTCCCTGCCTCTTCCCCCCCCCCTTTTTTTTAAGCAAGGCAATCAGGGTTAAGTGACTTGCCATAGCTAGTGAGTATCACGTGTCTGAGGCTGGATTTGAACTCAGGTCTTCCTGACTCCAGGGCCAGTGCTCTAGCCACTGCGCCACCTAGTTGACCCTTGCCTCTTCTCTTTTCGAAGATAAAGTAGAATCATAACATCAAAGGTTTTGAGTTGGAATGAAGCTTAAAGGTGAATTAGTCCTACTGCTTCATTTTACAGATAAGGTACTGGGTCCCAGGGTGGGCAAGTAACTTTCCCAATTCAATGAGGAATGAGGATTTGAACACAGGTCTTCTGACTCCAACTGTAGGGCCCCAAATTCAAGCAACAGACACTATATCATATTTCTCATATTGATGTATAACCCCATGAACTAAGGTTCCAAATCTTTGGAGCCTTCTTAGATTCTCTGACCTCTTGGCTCAAAGATTTGTAATAACAATATCATGCCCAATTATCTTTGCTGACTTTGCCAATCCCATTGTAGCTTAGCTTCTAATTTTAGCGTCATTTCCCTTTCTCCCTTCCTATCCTAGTAGCTCTGCATTTCATATAATATTTCATTATCTGAGTTGGTTTATGAGTCATCACAGCTCTGTAACAGAATGGATCATTATGATGGAGTCCACTAGCTTTGTAAAAACATATTTCTTTTGTAACAGCGTATTTTATGCTACGTACTTTAAACCATTCTTTTGAGAAGGGATCCATAGGCTTCACCAGATTGTCAAAAGGTCTATGACACAAAAAGGTCAAGAATTCCTGACTCAGAGTATTGCACTAGCCTCTTTAAAGATCCTTTCCATTTCTAAATCTGTAAGCTTATGATTCATTGAATCTAATTGGTCTCCTTGTTTCAAACCTTTCCTTCTTCAAGCTGCCCTGTTGCTGTCTAAGATATCCATCTCCTCCCAGTCACCTAGGCTCATAATTTTGGTGTCACTTTTCAAGTCTTACCATTTTCACCTTCAAATCATTTCTCCTCTATGTTCTCTTTTCTCCAGTCACAGTTAAGGCTGTTTAGGCTCTTATCACTACTCACCTTGAGCATTACAATAGCCTTCTCTTTGGCCTCTCTGCCACAAGTCTCTCTCCACTACAAGCCATACTCCATTCGCTAGCCAGAGAGCTATTCCTAAAGTGCAGGTTTGACCATGTCATTATTTCCTCCCCCATGTCAATAAACTTGAGTAGCTTTCAAGTTACTTCTAAGATTAAATATAAAGTGTTCTCTTTTGCATTTAAAACTTTTCAAACTCTGACCCCTTCCTGTCTTTTTAGTCTTATTATACCTTACTCCTCCTTCTACATACTCTAAAATGCAGCCACACATGTCCTCTCGTACTTAGAACAAGACACATCACCTCCCGAATCCTCACCTTTTAAATAGATATCACCGATACCTTTAATGTAATCCCTCCTCACCTTTACCTCCATTGCTGTTGCTGTCATTCAGTCATCTTTCAGTCGTGTCTGATCCTTTGTGACCCCATCTGGGATTTTCTTGGCAAAGATACTCAAATGGTTTGCCATTTCCTTTTCTAGCTCATTTTATTGGTGAGAAAACTCAGGCACACAGGGTTAAGTGACTTGCCCAGGGTCACATAGCAAGTGTCTGAGGTCACATTTGAACTCAAGAAGACGAGTCTTTCTCTCCAGGCCCAACATTCCATCCATTGCATCACCTAGCTGCTTTCCGTGACTTCCATGGCTTCTTTTAGTATCCAGCTCAAATCTCACTTTCTGCAAACAGCCTTATTCTCCATCTCTATGTCTTTGCAGATACACTCCCTATTCAATTCTGCTGCATAGAATCCATAGCTTCCTTCAAAGCACAACTCAAATACAACCTTCTCACCTCAGTTTCTAGTTCCTTCTCTCATAAATTCATTTGTATATATTTTGTATTTAATAATAATCTATCCATATGTGTTTATTGTTTGCCTCAGGCAAGCTCTGAATAGATACTATATTGTTTTTGTGTTTGGATCTTCACAACAACCTTGTGAGGTAGGTATGTAGGTAGTTTGGTGCTATGAAGGTCCCAATTTTACAGTTCAAGAAACTGAGGCATAGAGAGGTTCAGTGACTTACCAAAAATCACAGCTAGTAAATGTCTGAGGTAGGACTTGAACTTAGATCTTCCTAGCTCTAGGCCTACTGCTTTAGCCATTGCCTATAACTATGAGTGCTATAATTTCACTCTCATGTATTCTCTAAGTTACTGACTCCCCCTACTCCTGACCGATGGAGCAAAAGGAAACAAAGCTGATAAATAAACATCATATATAGATACAGATATAGATAATATATGTGCATATATGCATATATATGTATGTGTGTATGTATCAGTGTTCCCATTACTTCAACAATTAAAACAATCCTAGTCACAACACAGGTCATCCCTAAAATGTACAAAAACACTATCCTTTCCCTTCCAGCAGTGTGCCATAACCTTTCTCCTGTAGCAAAAGATATTCTGTTGCCTAAATTCTTATTGAGAGCCTGACTATTATGTCATTTTCAATTCCTCCCAAAGCTGAATACATAACGACTATATGTTAAAAAGAAATTGTGTGTTAGGGGGCCAGCATAACTTTAGATATAATTGAAAGTCTAATTTTCAATTAAATTCTAGCATACATGTTCATCCTGAAGGTTTCTTGGCATTAAAGGGCCTGAGCATCTGGTATGACTCTTGGGCCAAATACAGACACTGAGATGAGGGCCATTGAAATTTGATAAATACCGATTTCATTTGAACCAGTGCATTTGGTTATGAAACACTATCATTTCTCTATGGGCTCTTTTTGTTCTTAGATGCCATTTGTGTTTAGAAAATGAGGGATTAAATGAAGTCTGCCAGAGGTCCATTCTGACTTCTTTCCAGGTCCACAGTTAGAGAAATTAAGGATATACTCTATATAATTCAAAGTCACAACTTACTCCCACCTTCATTATCTAGTCCCATCAAAAGAAAATAAATTTGAGCTTTAACTATCCAGATAATTGTCTCAATTTCCCACCATACTTTCTACGTGTAGATGCAAGCCTTCTTGCTCAAAAAAGACTTTTTTTTTCCATTTCTCTTTTCAGTATTCTGACAACCTATTCATGTACTTGTTGGGCAGGTAGGCTTCTTTCTAACTACAAATCTATTGCTTATCTTCCCTTCATCTATTAGAGATCTTCTTTTATTCCCCCAACAAGCATTTTTCAGTCTCCATCAGGGATTTCTTTATTAAGTCAACGCTATGAGTCAGAATTTGCAGTTTCGGCTCATATGGTAACTTTTATAGACACAATTGAACTTTAGTTGTTTTTTTTTTGTTTTGTTTTGTTTTGTTTTGTTTTGTTTTGTTTTTCATAACTGATATATTTCCTCAGATCTAAAGTCTAATCTTGCTATAGAGATATGCTTATCAAAGAGAATCTCCCATTTTGGAGGACAAAATTTCACTCTTTACCCTTTTATATTTTCCCTAGTAAAGCAGGCTTTGATATAGTTATCATTAGACAAGGGTCTGTCGAAGTTAATTCTGAACGATATTGAAAGGTCAGTGCACAAACTTAGCACTCATATTTTCATGCCGATAACACGTGTGAACTAGCTGCTTCTTCCCTTTAACATACAGTGACCTTGTCTTTGGATTTAATGAGGAAATTATACATTCTGTAGTTACCTATTTAGCAAATGCCTCAGAATTGAAGGTATATCAAAGTGAAATGTCACCAGGAGGAGATGGTGGCCGCCTAACCATCTGGTACAGAGAAAACTGGAGCTATCAACCCACTGACCTGTGGAGTCTTTGCAGTGGCATGTGCTAAGGGCTCATGGGAGGATAGCGACTGGCAGAAGGACAGTGGCTGCCATGTTGCCAAAGGGTGCCCAGTGTGTGATGGCCTCAATAATGCAAATCCATTTGCAGTATGTGTCCTTTGACATCCTGTACAAAATGCCCAGAATGTGTTAACCAATAGGCTCAGATGAAACTGGGGAAAACCAGGGAGAGTACCTATTATCTTAATTACTGTCAGACCTGTTTGATCTGGTCTTGATATACCCACATGGCTGAGTGTTCAAAAGATTTCGGTAGTCGGCCACTCTCCTAATAAGCCCTGTTAATTTGGTAATGTGAATACTTCTTTGATTGTGACAGCAGGGGTTTCAAATCCACTCAAATTAAACTAGGCTAACCTTATCAAAACTTCCGAATCACAGGTTGCTTCTGGGAGCTCGGCTCGTACAGTGAAGGGAAGGAGAAAGGAAAGGGGAGGGAATTGGAGGTGAGGAGGAGAGTAACCACATAATCCATGATTTGGCATCCTCGTTGTGAGAAAATAGCATTGACGATGAAACACCAATCTATAAACATCAATCTGTGAAGATGAATTCAAGGCTTCTCATTTCTCTGAAATGAAGAATCGGGGGAAATGGACAATGAGCATAGCTAACTAAACATGTATGTAGCCATGCTCAAGGTAGTTCTCTCCCATAAAAGGCTAGATTCACACGGGCTGAATTACTCTGGAGAGGGGCCTGATAAAGGAAGGGAGATAGTCTTTTTTTTTCTTTTTTTACACACTGGATCATTATTTCTACCCAGGAATTCCAGGGAAAATATCCTTTAAAAAGCTGAGGTATGGCTCATTTCTAGAAGCTCTGCAAAACAGGGTCCCTTCTAGAAAAGTTTCTCAATGTACAAAGTGTATGTTAGATGAAGGATATCTATTTCCTCTAACATCAAATAAATGGTTAATATACAAAAGAGTCATAAACTGGCATTAGCAAAAATCAAAAACAAACTTAAAGCATAAAATAATAATTCATTACCATTATTATAATATCCCTGAAAGGTAAAGTCATTTTAGGGGACTGCTACACAGAAATTTCTTTCAGACCTGCACTCTCTGAGAAACTCAAAATATCTTCATCTTTTGGACAGAAGGGACAGGGCTGAGGTTTTATTAGTCCATTCAGCTGGAGATGAGGGGTCATTTTCTCTCCTGTGAGAAATGGTGTAAACTCAAGAATCATCTCTCAACTCCATGAAGTACCCAAGGATGAAAATGTCTATTTTTTTTTTTTTAGGATTGCTGGTTGTTGGTTGTGAATTTGTATGTAGAAGAAAAGACAGAAGAAGATGGAAAACAAAGACAGAAGAAGGCAGCCAGGGACTCAGGCTTGCTTGGGCAAATAAATGTTGATTATCATTGTCATATGCTCAAATTGCTAGGTACCATTGCTGCTGGAGTCAGGAGTGGGGCAGGTAAGGGAAAGAAATCTTTCCCCCTTCATTACTGGGAGTCTAAAGGAGAGGGAAGATGGACGCACTCCTTCCCCTCCCCAAAAGGCATATCCCAAAGTGAAGTGAAACCCTTTCCCTCACTCCTCTTATAGCTTAACAAGGGTAGTTTTTTTTTTCAAAAGACCCCATCCTCTATGATGCTCATCAGTCAACATATCTGACCCATCTCCCAATGATAGGGACCAATAAGTAATTGTTATAGCAACTCAGCAAAGAATAAAGGCATGTCTTTTAGCAACAGAGCAGTGTGCATGTGCAACTTTGGGTATCACCTCTGTTACATGTAATTCCCAATGTTTTCTATAATTCAGTATAAGCCAAGAAGCATTTGTTTGATACCTATTATATTAAAAAAGCCTTACTAAATGCTTAGGCTATTAAACAAAAAAAGCTCCTGACCTCAAGATACTTGCATTGTAAAAAGGATGACTAGTACCATAAAAATCCAAATGGCAGATGATTCATGTCAACTTCATTCATTCAATTTGGACCCTAAAACATTTACTAAGGACTTAACATAAGCAGGGCATTGTGCTAGTTTTTTAAGACACTGAAATGAATGAAATATGGTCTCTGCCTTCAAGGTGTCTATATAGAAGCCAAAACATTTCCCCCTATTAGTATATAGCAATATGCAATATGTATTTTAATGGCTAAAAACATGTAGGGAGTGTAAAAGGTAGTAATTGAACAACCTCAGTGTTTCACTGGTCTCCATGAAATAATCTATGAAAAGATCTTCACAGGAGTTCTTAATTCAGGGTTCATAAACTTGTCTTTAAAAATTTCATAAGGATGAAAAGAAAAGTAATTACATATGTACAAAATATGATGTGTTAATAAAGTGCATGTAGCTATGTTATATTAATTTAAATAAGTATATTAATGTGCTATTAAGACATGTATATATTTGTTTCCTATTTATATAATATATAGTTGGTTTACTTTTAATTCTATGCATCTTATTTTAAAATATTATTGTAAGAAAAGGCTCATATACTTCACCAGACTGCCAAAGGACCCCATAACCCCACCCCCCAAAAAAAGATTAAGGACTCCTTTTTGAAGAAAGTTTCCAGTGCATTGGGTAGATCGTCAAGAGGGGATTTCTGGAAGGACATGGATAAGATTTACAGAGGATAAGGAGGTGTGATCAGATCAAGAGCCAGACTGATGAAAAAGACCACACATTCACTGACATATTGAAGTATGAATGGGTCATGTAGTCATAGGCATTTAGAGTTATAAGAGTTCTCTGAGATCATCTGGACCAGCTTCCTCAATTTACAGAGGCCCAGAGAGATTATGGTCCTGTTGCTAGTTAGTTTCAGACTCGAGACAAGGAACTGAATCTCCTAGCTGCCTCTGCAATGCTCTTTCCACTTTACCTGCATGTACTTCTTCTATAGTTATACCTCTCCAGCTGCTCACTCTATTCCTGAACACTTTCCTCATTTCCTCCCAGATCTAGCCACTTTCTGCACCATCCTCTACTATCACTGACAAACCTTCAGAAATTTTTCCTTGTATAAACTCTCTGGCAATCATGTTAACCTTCTACCTGCTGAACTGCATGGGGTGGGTGAAGGAGGGAATAGGGGAAAGAGGATTGAAATTGGAGAAGAAAATGAGAAATTAGGATACCAATCCCTTTATAAACCCCTGCAAAGCATTCAGATTAATACCTGAAATGAGGAAGCTCTCTTGACAAGTCACTGTGGGGACTCCTGCCTATAGGTTTTTAGAAGCAATTGCCATGTCTCCAAGTTACCACAGAGTGGCAGTGTTTTAGAGCATAACTAATGCCAGCATTAGTGTTATGTGTTTCCTGCCTTGAGCCTTTCTATTTTTTTTGTTTAAATTGTGATTCTTAATTTTTCCACTAAATTCCTCTCCCATTAGAACTGTCCCGATCCCATTCCAAAAGCACAGACAACAATTTCTACTTAAAGTCATTGGTAAAGGGAAGTACAGCCCAACTTAATAGAAGTCAGGGGAAATTGAGTTTTTCCTTCCCACTTTTAGAGCCAGAAAGACTACAGGCTGATTTTTCTTTGTTGCTAGTTCTTTGCAAAGCCTAAACCCTAGGGGGTTCCCAGTGCATGACAATGTGTCTTAAACAGGCTACAGTTTAATCCTGGCAAGCTGCGGAAGAGGCAGAAACACAGGGGAAAACACATTTCTTTGTTCATTTGTCTAGTGTATATGGAGGCGGGGGGGGGGGGGGGTGTAAAAAGAGGAAAGTCCAAACCACAACCCCATACAGAAAGATTCTCTTTCTTGGAAAAAAACTTCATTACATTTGCCATTATACAGAAAGGACAGTCCCAGGAAAGATAACCCAAAAGGCATTTTCAAGGCGAAATCTTATTGTTGCCCAGTCATGTCTTACTCTTCATGACCTCATTTGGGATTTTCTTGGCAAAGTTACTAGAATAGTTTGCCATTTCCTTCTCCAGCTCATTTTACAGATGGGGAAACTGAGGCAAAGAGGATTACATGACTTGCCCAGGATCACACAGCTAGTAGTGTCTGAGGTTAGATTTGAACTTAGGTCTTTCTGACTCCACAGGCCTAGGGCTCTATCCACTGTGCCACCTAGCTGCCCTAAGGAGGTATCTAGGTTCTCTTGATTAACAAACAGACATGCAAAAGTAATTTATAAAACCTGATAGAAAGGCCAGTGCAGAACCTCCATCACCAAGATATTGTTGCCATGTTTTGGAACCCCAAACTGAGAGACGTGGTCTGATGAAATTTTATTTTCTGATTTGTGATTTTCTTTTCCCCATTAAAATCCTAACTGATCATAGTGTGGAAGTGACCTTGGACTTGTCAAAGATATAAACACTAGCAGGTACTTCCTACCAAGCTGGAAAGGGATGGAACCCGACGCAAGCAATTAAATCATACCAGAACCAGGCTCATTACCAGAATGTCAGTGATGATGGGATGATTTTCTTCAGCCATAGAACTTATTAGGATACAGAGAGATTTTAATTTATCTCAATAGAGAGATCCCCCACAGTGATGAAATTATGGATTTTCTTGATGATTTGAAGTGAGTTAATTTATTTACAGGAGTAGTCTTAAAATACAATAAAAAAAATAAATTGAGTTTATCCATACATGTAATGAACTGTTTTAATTGAAAATGATAAAATGACCAAAATGCAATATTTGGGCAAAAAAAATAAGTATTGGATAATACTGTATTTACCTTGCCATTTTCATGATCCATCTTCCATTGAAAATGGAAATGGATTGTTCTATTCGTAGTTGTTTGAAGAATTCCGTGCTAACTTTTATGTTAATAACCCCAGGGAAGGATTTGAAGACTTTGTGGCCAGAAACTTGGCAACCCCTTGTTCCAATCCTATCATACCCATGCTATGTTAGTTAAACTTACCACTTGGTATACCTATGTGGGTATAGATGTATATGTCTAGTGCACGTCTTTTTATTTAAATTTTTTTAAAAAATTAACAAACATTTACCCTTATTCCTACCTGCTGTACTACTGAAGGACAAAAAGAAAGGAAAACAAAACTCTTATAACAAATATGTATAGACAAGTAAAGCAAATGACTATATTGACTATAATGTGTTTTGTGAATAAGTGCAACATTTCTTTAGTCTGTAAGTATCCATCTTTTGTAGTTCTCAGTCTTTTGTCACACTAACATTCATAAGTATTTATGCATATGCACCTTATACTATACAACACTATTTTATTATGTTATACTATTGTCATATTATATCATATCATATTGTAGTATATAATCATATACATATATACATATCTAATGTTTACTTGATTCATTTTAATTCAGTTATTATTTGAAGAAAGGATTTATGGATTTTCAAAAAATTGTTTATGGGGGAACAAAAGGAAAGAATATTTTAATTTGCAATGCAACTAGAAAACCCACAAATGTAGTAACTATTTCTATTGGAATAAGCTATTCAAATTATGATTTGGATTTTATGTCAAATGAAAAAAATAAAACTACTTTTATTTTTTTAATGTGATGCAGAAATATTTAGGCTCAAATTATTTGGAACTTGCATCTAATTTTCAATTTTTTTAATGATGTTTTTAAATGATATTTAAGTGCGTGGTAACCTGAATCACTAGCTACATATTAGAGATATTTCTCATGTTCTATTAGTTATTTAAGGGTTCACGTGGTTCTTATCTGCATAGTTTGAACTTATGGCCTGATTTAAAAGTTCATCTTTCTTAAAAGTGTAAGGAGAAAAATTACATTTCACTACCACTACTAATTAAATCAGCTCCTAATGTGAGCATGGCCAAATGGCTGGATCTGAATCTAGGTTTTCCTGACAGTAAGCCTAAAATTGTTATCACTACACCTGGCACATTGTGATCATTTAATAAGTAATCATTAAACTGAATTGAATTTTTACCACCTTGAAGCCTCTTCCATATGTAGGCTGATAATGTACCTTACCCCAGCTTCACCTTAGAAGTAACTCTTCCTTTCCCCCAAATCTTTCTTCCTCTGGTAGAAGTTTTGTTGTTGAATCGTTTCAAACTCTTCGTGACCCTTTTTGGGGTTTTCTTGGCAAAAATCCTGGAGTGGTTTGCCCTCTCTTTCTCCACTTCATTTTACAGATGAGGAACTGAGGCAAACAGGGCTACCCAGCTAGTAAGTATCTGAGGCCCGATTTGAATTCAGGTCCTTATGACTCCAGGGCTCCTCTCTGTCTACTGAGCCACCTAACTGCACTTCTGGTAGAGGCTGGCTTGGAGTAAATGATCATCTCAGTTTAATACAGGTTGCATGAGCCTGGGCAAGACATTTAACCTCTACTTGTATCCTTCTTGGTCACTTATGTCCTCCGAGTCACTTGCTGGTAGCAATCTGCATTTGCGGAAGGAGTTCTCCAGGAAATTATAGAGCCTTCCAATATTCCTGTATATCAGACAACCAAGTGGCTCAGTGGATAAAACACTGGGCTTGAAGTGAGGAAGACATTGTCTTTATTAGGTTGAAATAGGACGATATTTTTTAAAGTACTTAGCACAATACCTAGCTCATGGTAGGCACTTAACAAATGTTTATTCCATTTCCCCCCCCCCATTAGGTGGCACAGCAGGTAGAGCTGCAGGGCTGGAAGTCAGGAAGATAGGATTTTTAATCCTGCCTCACATACTCATATGTGATTCTGGGCAAGTCCTTTTAACCTCTCTCTCTCATTTATTTCATCTGTAAAATGGGGATAATAATAGTGCTTAACAGACAAGATTGTTTTGAGGATCAAATAAGACTTCATGCATAAAATGCTTCACAAAACTTAAAGCACTATATCAATGTTAGCTATTATATCTTCTAGACACATAAAACTGTGCAACCGTCATTGAAAGATGTCATGCTCCAAATCAGAAAGGGCTCTTCAGCACTGAAATTTTGCCAGACACTTTTATGAGTTTTAATAAATTGTAATCTATGAGGCTGTATTAACATCCTGGCTTCCTCAAATTGTTTTCTTGATCTTGTACCAAATGTTTTATTAAAAGTAAAACCAAGTAGCAGCTAGATTTCACAGTGAAGAGAGCATTGGACCTGGAGATAAGAAGATTCAAGTTCAAACCCTCCTTCAGACACTAGCTTTGTGACATTGGGTTAAGTCACTTACCTTCTGTTTGCCTTAGTTTTTTCATCTGCAAAATGGGGTTGTTGTGACAATAAAATGATAAACTATTTGTAAAAGTTCTTTGCAAACCTTGAATCACTGTATAAACACTACTGTGATTGTTACTATAATTATTATTACTATCATTAGTATAAAGAAACAACATTTTTATGCACCTATTATGTGCCAGGTATCGTGTTAAGTGCTTTACAAAAATCTTCTCATTTTATTGTTATCTATATTACCTGAGATGTTTTTTCAACCTTTGCCCACCTCTGCTCTACTCTTGAATTAAATATATTTAGAGACATGAAATTTTAGGGCTGGAAAGGGAGGAACCTTAGGGACTATCTAGCCCAAAATCTTCCTTTTACACTTTATTTAAATACAACTTACATCTCTGTACTGGCTATTTTTTGGAAGCATACTCAAATTTTAAATAATCATCTAGTCTTTCCTTGTTTCCCCTCTGAGTATGGGGAGAAAAAAAGTCAGGCTGGCCTTGTATTTGAACTCTATTTCCTTACAACTTTGACATTTTCCATTTTTCTTCAAAATCCTTTTTTGCTCTGAAACATCCCTTATCTTCTTCATAAACTTGATTAACATTTGCAAATATTCCCTTATGTTCTTTGGTCAATAACTTGTTGAAATTCCCTTTATTCTTTCTGTATTGGTTCAAGTTTCTTTCCATCAGTTTATCCACTAAAAGTAGATTTAAAGAGTGAGTCCCACATTTCAGCAACTTAAAACTGTCACTATTTTCATTGTCCAAGATGATTAATAGTCTTCCTTTTCCTTGATGTCTCTGTTTCCCTGGGCATATTTCTGTCTAATTCTTACAGCTGTGAAATTTTCATTCCTGGAAAACATCAAGGAAAAAAAATGCTTCTTCCTAGGTGAAATAAAAGACATTCCTATTAAGGTTGTAAATTATTCTGGGAACATTTATTTGCATTCTGTCTCTTACAAGAAATTCCTGTCTTTGAGATTATCTCCTTGCTTTTGGATTCATGTTTAAAAACTTCTGAAAAAGTTATAGGTTATGGGAAAAGTCTTATGTACTATTCAGTATCTAATGTAAGCATCCAAGTAACTTTTATCTGTATGGTTTATATTTATGTTCTGTTTTAAAAGTTGATTTATCTTAAAGGGGTAGGCAAAACTCATACATAGCATTATTCCTCTTAGGTATATCAGCTGCTGATGTTGACATAGGTGGGAGGAGCTACTTGGTTGTTAAAACCTCACCTTACCTGGGATGTCATGTTTTTAATGTCTTATCCTTCACAACCACTAAACTACTCAGCTACCATGTCCTACATGAAGCCTTCCCTGAATGACAAAGGCTTATTCAGAATCATAGAAAATGAAGCCTGGGAAGCACTTTAATTATCCTTTAGTCTAAATACTTCTTTTTAATGATGAAGAAACTGAGTCCTAGAAAAATGAGTGACTTGTCCGAGATCATTGAGCTTATAATGGCGTAAGTATCCAAAACTAGGGCTTCTGGCCTTTGTAATTTTACTCTGTCTTTGTATTTGTATCCCCAGAGCTTAGCATAGTTCCTGGCATATAATAAGCATTTAATAAATACTTACTGATTTATTAATTCCTATTATACTACCCTGACTAAGGTACAGTGTTCTTTCCAGTATGCCAAAGAAGAAAATTGTTGCCTTACTTTTGTGATGTTTAAAAAGTTTGAGGGAAATAATTTTGGGTAATTAACCCTTTTTATTAATAATGCTAGCATTTTATTGGTAAAATAGGTCAGTGGCATTCTTGAATGCCAAAGACAGTCATGGCAGCAGGCTCACAGCTTATATGCCCTTGGAAAAGTGAGTATTCCTGAGGGTAGCAATCAACTCTTATTTGTTAACAATTAATGAGAGAATGAATACTACCAGGAGAAATGGGCTCATTCCAATGAGGGGCTGAGAGAGTGATATCATGTCATTCTTGGACGAAGAATCTATCTCTACACCCAGACTACCTTTATAAGACAAAGGATCTATGCCTCCGCCCAAGCTTGCTTGAGTGGAAAACAAGGGACAGAAATTCACCTAAGATTAGCAGTTTGAACTACTTGGGTGGAATAGCAATACCCAGAAGGAGGAGAATGTTAATCTAATCTTCTTTCACCCCTGTCCTTGAGAGATTGGGTTTTGGACAAGCAACTAGGACTACGGACAAAAGCTTGGGTCTCCCTACTTTTAATAATTGATTATTAATATTAAAGAGAAATAATAATTTCTCTCACTTTGCCTTTTTCTCCATCTCCAAAGTGTCATTTCCTGAAAAGCAAAGAAGAAGTCTGCTCAATTTCCCAAAGATTCATAGAACATTCTGGAAAACAGGAAATATAATGATAAAAAGAAAAAAGGGAAAATGTATCTATGTTTGTTTAATTTTTTAAAAAATGTAAATTCAGGCAGGAATGTAATCTTGTGTTTAATCTTTCTTGCCATACACCACTCAAGACTTTTATGGGTTTTCAATAAATATTAATTAAGATAAAGAGGATGATGAACAGCCATGTTCCTTTTGAAAGAACCATAACGATGGTTCTCCCTTTTGTAAAGAAAGATATCTTATTTGTAACAATAAGGGCACATAGTCCAGAAACTTTGTTCCTGAAGCAAATTCAGAGTTCAGCTCACACATTCCCTATCCTATTACATGTGTCGAAACACTTCTGCACATTAATCTTATTTTATTGAGCTTATTCCACTGCTCCAAATATTCTGTTTTCTGTCTTCTTTATATGTTAGAAATACTCACCTGGGCTTTCTTTCTTACAATTATTTTAGACTTTTATATTCACATTTAAACTTTAATATTCAAGCAAGACAACAGAAAAGTAATCCCCATACAATTGTACTGTAATTTTGTCTCTGCTACTATTTTTGATTTTCTCTTAGGCAGAATAACAGTAATGGGCCACAAGGAAATAGCCAGTTTCGCAATCCTTGGCTGCCTCACAACCTTATCCCTTTAGAGATAAACAAGGCTAGAATTGGAAGAGGCAGTAACCTACCTTAAAATTCATTCAACAAATACTTATGGAGTAGTCAATTGAGCAAGGCCTGGTGCTCAGAAATGGGTGACAAAAAAGTGAATAATACATGGACCTCGTGGTCCTAACTGAGCTTACCATCCATCTAGCAAATTATACATGGTGAAGAAAAGAGACATCTCATATCATTTGACAAGGAAACTCTAAGGCACAATTGAAAGAACAGAAACATACACTCATCAGTCCAATTGGACATGGACACAGAGGCAATGACTCAATTCAGGAAATGACTCAAGGAGTACGACCCTTGTGGCAGAGAAGAGGATTCAAGACAGAGTTAAACTATAATCAAGCCCTAGGTATCGAGAGTCAAACTACAGAGGGGACTTGATAAGTAGAGAGAGGATAGTGAAGCCACGAAGTACAGGAGTTGTAAATTGCCTACCCATGCTCTACGTGTATGTCTCATTACCATTGTATCCCATTTATTCCCTCCCATTCTCCCACAGATGCCATGTGTATTTATGAGAAAGTGTGCTCCTGATTAATTGGGGATGGGGATTGTTTTATGGCTCCATCTCAGTAAATGCCTTCGCTTTGAGCTAAATATGTCTCCTACCCAATTCTGAAAACATTTTATGAACTATCAAATAGTTAACCAAGGGAGGATTATTCAGCAAAGACACAGCATTAATTCAGTTGAATCTAGCTTCCCTGTGTCTGCATTGGTAGTGACTGCTATTCAGAATTAAGGAAAGGTCATTCCTACTTCCTCTTGTGCATACTTTTTAAACTTAGGAAGCTAGATAGCTCAATGGATAGAGTGCTGGGCCTAGGGTCAGGAAATAATGAGTTCAAATCCAGCCTCAGAAACTTTTGTCTGGGTGACCCTGGACAAGTGACTTCCTTTTTTTTTTTTTTTTTTTTTTCCGCTTTTTAGTGAGGCAATTGGATTTAAGTGACTTGCCCAGAGTCATACAACTGGTGAGTGTTATGCGTCTGAGGCCACATTTGAACTCAGGTCCTCTTGACTCCAGGGCTGGTGCTCTATCTACTGCACCACCTAGCTGCTCCCACTTCACTTCTGTTTGCCTTAGCTTCCTTAACTATAAAATGGGGATAATAACAGTGTCTCCTTCTCAGAGTAGTCATGAGGATCAAATAAAATAATAATTATACAACGTTTAGCACATAAATTTATTATTAATATTTTATTGTTGCTACCACTTGGGCCACCAGTATACCAATATCTTGAGGTTTTTATCACTTGAGTCAATTAAGTCTCAAATGTATATTTTAAAACCTTTTCGGGGGAGGTGGAGGGGCAGGGGAATTGGAGCTAGCCTAATTCATTGTTGTGGCTATTGTATAGTTGTTTTCAGTCATGTAGGATTCTTTGTGATCCCTTTTGGGGTTTTCTTGGCAAAGATACTGCAATGGTTTGCCATTTCCTTCTCCTTCTCTAGCTCATTTTACGGATGAGGAAACTGAGGCAAACAGGGTAAACTGATTTGCCCAGGGTCTGGTGAGTCTACTACAGCTAGTAAGTGTCTGAGGCCAGATTTTTAACTCAGGACTTCCTGATTCCAGGCCCAGAGTTCTATCCACTGCACCACCCAGCTGCCTAGCCATCTAACCTAGTTTACATGGCAGTATTTCTCACCACAAGTGCTAAGCAATAATTCAAGGCAGAATGTAATGAATAAAATAAGACTGATATGAAGTTCTAGGGGAATTGCGAGGAAAGAGTGGTAGTATCCAGTTGGAAGAAACAAGGGGACATCCTGAAGGAGGTGACATTTGAGCTTAGCTTTAAAAGATGGGTAACCAGGAAATAAACAAGAAGAACTGACAGGAAAAGTCAGGGTAAGAATTGGAGTAGGGAGGCAAGGAAACATGGGGCGTGTTCAGATGAACAGGCCATTTTTTTTCCTATAGTTTTGAATGAGTGAAGAGGAGTAAGTAGAGATATTGCTGAAAGAAAGATCGGAGGAGGGGGATAGGCAAGAGGCCTACAAAGCAGTATTTATGGAAAATGATTTGGTAGCCAGTGATGGCCCTAGGGTTGTTGGTGCCCCAGGCAAAATGAACATTTGTTCCTTTAAGATATACTATTTCTTTCAGATATACAAAGTTTGGCTCTGCTTAACATATGGACCTCCAGGCTATACCCTTGGTTTGACAGAGCCTTGGGCTAGCCCTCCAAGCCCCTGGGTGAAGTATGAGGCAAAGCTGGAAATGCGGAACATATAAGCCAAAATAAATCCCCTCCCTTCTGGGAGATTTGTTTTCCTTTTTGTATCTCAAACAATTTTTTTTAACCTATGATAAATATGAAAATATAAAAATCCATTGGGGGGGGCAGGCAGGAATATAACTTTTTTGTAGATAAATTTTCCTCTAAAAGTTTAGTATGTTTTTCTTTGATATATTTTTTTATCTATCCAATATAAGAAATAACTTGTCGAAAGTTTTCATACATGAATAGATAAGACACATGAGGTAACTGATAGAATCCCAGAGTTAGAGACAGCAAGACATGAACTGAAATTCTGCCTCAGATACTTTCTAGTTGCATGACCCTGAGTAAGTCATTAACTTCTCTCAATCTCATTTCTTCATTCTAAAAAATGGGAAGAATAATAGCACCTCCTAGTTGTTGTGAGGATCAAATGAAAAAAAAAACATTTGTATTTAAATGCATATGCATTATACATTTATGTGTGTATAAATATGTACATATTATGCATATATGTATATAGCATGTATATGTATATCTTATTGTACATATATAGCATGTACATGTAAAATTTTCATTTATATATATGTTATATACAAAGCTTGAAAAGCTATGCATATATGTATGTGTGTATAAATGGATGCATTCATATGTATACACATAGATGCCATATATACATGCATAACTTTTCAAACTTCAGAGCACTATATAAATATTAGCTTTTTAAAAATTTGATTATTATAATACTTTGCTCTGGTGCAAGGAAAGGAAGATCTGGGTTCAGATTCCAGTTTGGCCATTTACTATCTGCATTGCCTTGGGCCACTAAATTTTTGTTTGTTTATTGGTTTGTTTTTTACCTCTCAGAGCCATGGTCTTCATCTGTAAAATAAGATGAATAAAGGAAATGACCTATAATTCTCCCTCCAGCATTAAATCTATGATCCTCTAATCCTAAATAAAGAAATAAAGTATTGAGATTGCATACCTTGTTGAGTCAACTACCCACTCACATAGATTACAGCCCCTTCTTAGTAGATAATAAACTCATTGAGGGCTGGAACTATTCTTTATCTTTGTATTGTCATTGCTTGGCACAGTGTCTAAGTGCCTAGTACTACTAAGTGCTGAGCAAATACTTGTTGGCCTGAATTGAATTAAAAACAAATTGATTTTTTGGTGGCCAACCTTATGGTGAAGAGCCTCCTTTCAGGTAGATTGGTTCTTATTCTTCAATGGCCGATGCATTTCCTATATTCATATCCACTTTTGAAGCCTCTATGACTTTCTTCTTTGCTCCAGATAGAAATTTTGAGGCTCTATCATGGAACCCTGGTCTGCCTCTGAGAGCCTACCAGAGATCTGTCTTATCTAACAGGAGCAATTTCTGTGCTAACCAGAGAGAAGCTGAGTGTCATGTCAGACAAATCAAGCTATAAAGCTATTCTTAAATACTTATTTTGTAAATAGGAAACAGAGTGAGCAGCCTTCTACTGTGACGTTTTATTGCCCAAGACAACCCCCTTGTCAGGTTTAGTTTAACCAAAGCTACCATTACAACTAGACTGAATGAAACAACAAACACTTTTGTACATTGGAGTTCAGTCTGAGTGAGTTCACCTGCCTGGTATAAAATGCATTTTCTATTAGTTTGTGTGGCCATAAAGACTATAAAAGGATTAACAGTCATCCCAGTAGAATGCTCACCCACTGTCACTCTCAGCTTATTATGTGGGAAGGAAGAACAAAAAACTCATAGTAACAATGCATTTTTAATAGAATCTCAAGCTGGCCTTCTCATAAAGAGCTGTGGCTAAATACAGATGTGGCTGCTGGGAGATTGTATATAGGTGGGCTGGCTGAACAAAAACAAGGCAGGGGGACATTTATCCAACACAAATATGTGGGTTTCTCAGGTATAAAACCTATTGATTTGCTACTGTGTTACTAGATCTGTTTTCTCAGAGTGCTACCTATATTTCCTGCACAAAACACTTTCTGGAAAGCAACACTGCAGATAATCAAACAGTAATGTTGGAGAGGAAGGAGGATGTGTAGGAGGAAAGATTAATTCACAGGGTATTATTGCAGAGACAAATGATAACATCACCAGAAAGCAAGAGAGTTAAGTTATAAATGTGATATGATAAAATAGTGGAATATTTGAATTTTTTTTCCCCAATCTATTTAGGCCTGAACTTAACCCTCTCAGCCGTCCCCACTTATATCCTACAGGTCTGGAATACATTGCAACATTCATTTTGCTTGTAGTGGCTATATTTTACTATTCACAGATTCCTCAGACCAGCTAAAGACCAATCTCCAAGCAGCATCTGAGGTGATAAGCCATGCATGAGTGCAGAGGACCAGGTTGCTCACTCATAAGTTAATTGATCAATAAACAATTGTTCAAGATGCAATGCTTTTCAATGGGAAAAGAAAAAAAAAACCTTTTGAATTCATTTTCACGGCTGCCTCTCAGCATCCTTGAGGATCCAAAGAAATTAGGTGCCCTTTAATCCCAACATTACTGAGGGCTCTGACAGCAGAACCAATTAAATGTGAAACAGCTTCCAAAAGAAATTTACTATTTCTAGTGGGTTGACATACATCTATCAATCTATTTACTTTATTTATTAATTCATGGGCGTTTTGTTTATTTATTAGGCTGGTAATTTTGTCTAGTTTCTGTTAATCATGGAAGCCAATAGATTTTGAAGAAAGAAAAGACGAAACTCATATCTGCTCAATAGCTCCTGCCCCTCAAGAAATTCCCTCCCTCTGATTGGAGGAGGACATAGAGAAGAGCTCTTCCAGATTTTCCATTTAAAGAGGGCACCCAAGGTAGCCATCTCATAATTTCTCAACTGGCTTTAATCTGGACTTCATCATGAAGAGGGGACATCTGCTATAAAACATCCCTGACTGGAAGTCCTCTGGCTTCAATCTAACAGCTTCACTTAGTCAGTCAACAAACATTACTAAATGCCTACTATGTTCCAGGTACTGTGCGAAGCAGTGGACATACAAAGAAAGACAAAAGATAATCTCTGCTCTCAAAGATGACATAGTTTAATGGCATGAAAATGACCAAGTATGACTATGTAGAGGTAGCTGGTGACATAGCTGGTGACACAGTGGACAGAGCACTAGGCCTGGAATCAGAAAGTTTGTTGTTGTTGTTCAGTCATTTTTGTCATGTCTGACCTTTCATGATCTCATTTGGAATTTTCTTAGCAAAGATACTGGAGTGGTTTGCCATTTCACTTCTCCAGCTCATTTTATAGATGAGGAAACTGAGGCAAACAGGGTTAGGTGACATGCCCTGGGTCACACAGCTAGTAAGTGTCTGTGGCCAAATTTGAGCTCAGGAAGAAGAGTCTTCTTGACTCGATTCACTGTACCACCTAGCTACCCCTCAAGGTTGAGTGACTTACCTAGGGTTATACAGCCAGGGAGTGTCTAAAGCTGGATTTGAACTCGAGTCTTCCTGACTCCAGGCCCAACCCTCATCTACTGTGCCACCTAGCTGCTAAAATCAGGAAGACCTGAATTCAAATCCAGCCTCAGACATTTACTAGCTGTGTGACCATGGACAAGTCACCTAACTCCTGTTTACCCAGTTTTCTCAACTGTAAAATGGGAATAATAATGGTACCTACCTCACAGAGTTATTGTGAGAATCAAATAAAATATTTGGAAAAAGCACTTAGCATGATGCCTGGCACACAATAGATTCTATGTGAATGCATATTCTCTTCCCTTCACTCCATGTACAAACAAAATACATATATAGGATAAATTGGAGATAATCAACAGAGGGGAGGCACCATAATTAAGGTGGATTGGAAAAGCCTTCCTGTATAAGATGAGATTTTAGCAGGGACTTGAAGGAAATCAGGAAGTAGAGATGAGAAGGGAGAGAATTCTAGGCATGTAGGATAGCTAGTGAAAATATATGAAGTTCAGAGGAGTTTCTTTCCTGAGGAACAACAAAGAGGCCAGTGTCACTGGCTCACATAGTATGTTGGGGTGAGTAAGGTATAAGAAGACTAGAAAGGTTAGAAGAGGCCAGGTTATGAAGGGATTTGAGTGCCAAAGAGAAGAGGGAGCCACTGCATTGATTAAATGGGGTGTGTGATCTGCTCAGACCTGGGTATAGGAAAATTAATCTGATAACTGAGTGGAAGATGGGTTAGAGTAGGGAGAGACTTGAAGTGGGAAGACTAACCAGCAGTCTATTGCAATAGTTCAGGAGAAAGATAAGGAAGACATGCACTAGTGTGATGGTAGTGTCAAGAGAAGAGGGTAATGTTAGAGATGCTAGTTAAGGTGAAATCAACAGGACTTGCCAACTGAGTGAAGATAGGGGGGAACAGATAGTGAGGAGCTGAGAGAGCCTGGGTTACTGTGAGGATGGTGGTGCCCTCAACAATAATAGGAAGGTTGAGAAGAGAAGAGGATTTGGGAGGAAAGATAATGAATTCAACTTTGGACATTTTGAGTTTATCATATCTAGAGATGGAGAAGGAAATGACAAACCACTCTAGTATCTTTGCCAAGAAAACCCCAAATGGGGTCATGAAGAGTTGGACATGTCTGAAATGACTGAACAAAAACAAATGTCTACAGGACATCTAGTTTAAGGTACCCAATAAGCTTTCAAAGATTTGCAAAATTAGAGCTCAGAAGAGAGGTTAGGGCTACATAAGTACATTTGACAATCATTAGTGTAGAGATGATAATTAAATCCATAGGAGCTGATCATATGACCAAGGGAAACAGTAGTGGGAAAAGAGAAGAAGGCCCAGAATAGAACCCTGAGGAATGACCACCATTATAGAGAATGACCTAAATGATGATCCAGGAAAAGAGACTTAGAAAGTGCTGTCACATAAATAGGGAGAGAGATCCAGGATAGAGTAGTGCCACAGAAAACTAGAGACAAGAGAATATTGAGAAGAAGAAGGTGGCTGACAGGATCATAAATTGATTGAAAGGTCAATAAGGATGAGAATTAAGAAAAGGCCATTAGATTTAACTGTGAGGGATTGTCTGATGTTGGCTACATGCCACGTGGGGGTTGTGGCAAGATGGGGCAGGGACAAGATATTAGGAAGTAACCGGAGCTCACGCTCCCAAGGCAGGGGGCTGTGCCATGTGGAGTTGTGGTGAACTGGGGTAGGAACAGGATACAGGGAAGTAGCCGGAGCATGTGCTCCTGAGGCAGGGGGCTGTGCCACGTGGGAGTGGGACGGCAGAGAATGAGCTCCCTTTATCTAGTCCTCTCCCTAGGTGCAGCGCTAACCCCAGACGTCTCCTTCCGGTATCTGATCCTACAATCATTCACTGGTAAGCGGTCTGAGGAGGAGGGGCTAGGAAGGTATATAGGGGCAGTAGGGGTCGGAGTTCGCTCTCTCTTGCTCCTGCTCTCTTGCTCTTGCTTTCCTGCTTGGCCTTGCTGTGATGGCCTCTGAATAAAGTTCGAGTGTTTGCACCTCCCGATCGGCTCGTCTCTGTGTTTATCCGGGTGGGCTCCGAAGACTGGTAAGTATGACCCTGGCAGCCTGCTCCTTATAGAAGGAGAGTGCATGGCATGACCGGCACATTTAACAATTAAGAAATCACTGGTAACTAGAGAAAGAAGTTTCATTTTTATATATTTACAGTGTGCTATCAAGTAGGATAGTTTTGGATTCTTTGTTTATTTTTATTTTCTTTGAAGGGGTTCTAGACATGATTATGTCTTTTGTCTTTCTTTGTAACAATTATCACAGTACCTAGGACATAGTAGGTGCTTAATATAAGTTTATTGATGGTTTAGGACTGACATGATTTGAACAATAAGTATAAAAATCACTGATATAAATTTAAAGCTTTTAAAAGTGACTACTTTTTTATCTGTCAAATCTATCAAGGAGGGAAGAATTTATGACCAAACATTATGAAATGCAAAATGAATAATTTCGATTACATTAAATTTAAAAAGTTTTGCATGAACAAAACCAATGCAACCAAGATTAGAAAGAAAGCAGAAATCTAGAAAACAATTTTTACAGCCAATGTCTCTGATAAAGGCCTCATTTCTAAAATATATAGAGAACTGAGTAAAATTAATGAGACTACAAGTCATTCCCTAATTGATAAATGGTCAAAGGATATGAACAGGAAATTTTTAGATGAAGAAATTAAAGCTATCTATAGTCATATGAAAAAATGCTCTAAATCACTATTGATTAGAGAAATGCAAATTAAAACAATTCTGGCTAGATGGCTCCAGCCTTGGAGTCAGGAGGACCTGAGTTCAAATGCAGCCTCAGACATTTGACACTAGCTGTGTCACCCTGGGCAAGTCACTTAACCCCAATTGCCTCACCAACAAAAAAAAAAGGCATAAAACAACTCTGAGGTACCACCTCACACCTATCAGATTGGCTAATATGACAAAAAGAGAAAATGATAAATGTTGGAGATGATATGGGAAAATTGTAACACTAATGCATTGTTGGGGGTGTTGTGAACTGATTCAACCATTCTGGAGAGCAATGTGGAACTATGCCCTAAGGGCTATAAAACTGTGCACGCCCTTTGATTCAGCAATATCACTACTAGGTCTGCATCCCAAAGAGATCATAAAAAAAGGGAAAAGGACTCACATGTGCAAAAATATTTATAGCAGCACTTTTTGTGGTGGCCAAGAATTGGAAATTGAGGGGATGCCCATCACTTCAGGAATAGCTGAACAAGTTGTGGTATATGAATGTAATGGAATACTGTTGTTCTAGAAGGAATGATTAGCAGGTGGACTTTAGAAAAATCTGGAAAGATTTACATGAACTGATGCTGAGGGATGTAAGGAGAACATTGTACACAATAACAGCAACATTGTGCAGTGATCAATTTGATGGACTCAGCTCTTCTCAGCAACACAATGATCTAAGACAATTCCAAAAGACTTATGATGGAAAAAAGATATCCACATCCACAGAAAGAGCTATGAAGTCTGAATGCAGATTGAAGCATACAGTTTTCCATCTCTTTTTTTTTTTTTTGGCTTTTTCTTTCTCATGGTTTTTTCCCTTTTGTGCTGATTCTTCTTTTACAACATGACTAATGTGGAAATATGTTTAATATGATTGTACATATATAGCCTATATCAGATTGTGTGCTGTCTTGAGGAGAGAGGTGGGGAGGGAGGGGGAAAATCTGGAATTCAATATCTTACAAAAGTGAATGTTGAAAACGAAAAATTAATTAATTAATTAATTTTAAAAGTGACTACTTTTAAGAGACTTTTTAATCAAGCAACTACATTTAGTAATCATTTCTAAATTTAAGTAACAGTGCTAGGAAAGACCCACACCTGAGGAAAGGAGCTGGTCGACAATTGCTGAGAAGTAGTGTTCAGCATGTACCAGAAGAATCAGGAGATGGCAGTAGCACAGAATCCAAGAGAAGAAAGAGTGTCTCAGAAAAGCGGGTACTCAACAGTGTCAAACAATGCAGAAAGGTCAAGAATGATAAGGGTTTAAAAACAGCCACCACATTTAAACAGGTAAAAAGTCAATGGGCAGCATTTGACAGAACAATTTCAATAAAGTAATGGGTCAGAAGAAAGCCAGATGTTAACAATCCATGCTCTATATATTTAAAATTAATTCCCATTAGTTTATAGGCTCATCTCCCATGTATAATCCATATCAAATTCTAAAACAAATATATACATATATAATAAACATTACATGCCATATGTGTGTATATATTTATGAAACACTCACATTTTTAAGTGACTTATTAACATCTCCTCATCACCCTACAACAAACTCCTAAGGTGGTACTACTGGTCTCATTATACTTTTGTTAACAATAAGGAAACTAATGGTCAAAGATAGTAAATGATTTGCATAAGGTCCCATAACTTAGTGTCAGAAGTGGGATTTGAACCCATGCCTTTCTGAATACAGGTCCAGCACTCTCTCCTCTATGCCTTCTTGCCTCTCTTCAATATTAGTAACATTAATAAAGATCACATGATTAGCACTGGATGATAGTATACTCCTTTAAACAGCTGCACAAAAATATTATTGATTCATTCTGTAGGTAAATATTATTGACCTATTTCCGGTTGCATCTTCCAACTATCTTGTTCAACATTTTAATCAATAACTTGGATGTCAGTAGTGTCAAAAGTAATATATTTAACATATCCATGGATCACCCAAATCTCAGAGGTGTAGTTAATACATTAGATGATAGTATCAAGATTCAAAAGCTCTTGGCAGGCAAACAATCAACAAGGATAAATGTAAAATCCCTCACTTAGGTCCAAAGTATCAACTACATAAGGATGCAGAATACCAGTTTATGTGAAAAAAAAAGATGGATCAGTTCATTATATTAGTAAGACTGGCATAGTGGAAAGAAGGATTCAGCCTTGTAGTCAAGCAGACTTACATTCAGGCTGTGTCTCTGACACATGCTCTGAGCAACTTTCTAAGACTAAGTTTCAAAGAAGGTTCTGGTCTATGTTGCTTCTAGTCCCTATGATCAAATTGAAACATTTCTAAAGTTGGTGGGTGGGTTAAAGACAGACATACAAAGAGAAGAAAGGGGTGGGAGGAAGGAAGGGAAAAAGAGAGAGGGAAAGAGAGAGAGGCAAAAAGGAGAAAGAGGAGGAGGATAGGACTTGAAATCATGTCAAATAAATAGGGAGCAAGGGATTCCTAGCCTGGACAAGAGAAAACTTAAAGTAGACCTGATGGCTGCCTACAAATGTTGCAGGAGTTTTAGCATTGAAGAGGAATCAACTTTGTCCTCCTTTGCCACAGAGAACAGAACTCAGAGCTATGACTAGAAGCGACAGGGGAAAAAATTTCTGTCCCATAGAAGGAAGACTTTCAGAATCAGCAACAACAAAACAATGAGAGATAGCCAAGAGCAGGATGGCTTACTATAACATGAAATTGTGAGTTCCCTACTCCTGAAAGTGTTTTAGCAGACACTGGGTGCGAATGTATCTATATTTATATGTGTTGGGTGTACATGTTTAGCAAAGCCTCCTTTGGTGAATAATAATAACTCATATTTTACACCATTTAAAGTTTTATAAACTACTTTCCATACAAAAAACCCTGTGAGTCAGGAAATAGAATTATTACCTCAAATTTATAGATAAGAGAACTGAGGTGAAGAGAAATTTAGATAATCAATATCAGAGGCAGAATTTAAATCCAAGACTCCCAGCTGCTAGTCCAGTAAGGACACTCCTTGCTCTCATAATTCCATCTTGGAAATAGCTCTGTTTTCATCAGGCAAAATGTGTAGGAAAGGTAGCATGAGGTAATACAGACATACCTCAGAGATATTGTGAGTTCAGTTCCAGACCATCACAATAAAGCAAATATAGCAATGAAGTGAGTCACAGAAATTTTTTTGCTTTCCCAGTGCATATAAAACTTACGTCAACACTATACTCTAAGTGTGCAATCGCATTACGTATAAAAACAATGTGAATACCTTAAATTAAATTATTAATTTAATTTAATTAAAAATACTTTATTGCTAAAAAATGCTATCATCTGAGCCTTCAGTGAGTCCTAAACTTTTTTGCTGGTAAAGGGTCTTGCCTTGATGTTAATGGCTGCTGATTGAATAGAGTGGCAGTTGCGGAAGGTTGGGGTGGCAGTGGCAATTTCTTAAAATAGGACAATAATGAAGTTTGCCAAATAGATTGACTCTTCCTTTCACTTAAACACTTAGAGGCCGTTGTAAGGTTATTAATTGCCCCATTTCAATATTGCTGTGTCTCAGGGAATAGGGAGACCCAAGGAGAAGGGGAGAGATGGGGAAATGGTGGGTTGCTGGAGCAGTCAGAACACATAAACGCTTATTGATTAAATTCGGCCAACTTATATGGACTCAGTTCTAGCACTCCAAAACAATAACAATAGTTAACATCAAAGATCACAGATCACCCTAACAGATATAGTAACAATGAAAAAGTGAAATATTGTGAGAATTATCAAAATGTAACAGAAATACATTGAGAGCGCATGTTATTGGAAAAATGGCACCGATAGACTTGCTTGACAAATGGTTGCCACCTTCAATTTATAAAAACATGCAATATCTGCAAAGTGCAATAAAGTGAAGCACAACAAAACAAGGTAAGCCTGTATACAGGAAGCTGATTTTGGAACCAGGAAAACCTGAGTTCAAGTCCCACTCCTGACACCTACTAGCTGTGCCACTCTGGGCAATAATTAACTTCTCAGTGCTTTGTGTAACTATAGAAGATTATAAATTGTAGAGAAAGTAGCAACCTGAGGAAGTTTCCTCACCTGAGAGTTCACCAATGAAATCACAGATCCAATTCCTATTCCCTTCTAAAGTCTGGCAGCTTTGGGAGTTGCAAATACCTAATTACTACCATATCCCCAGCCCACCATGCTGCAGAGGAGATACTTTCACTAGGGCAAGCGGTATAGGATGAACTGAATTCTCAAGATCTTTGTAGCTATGCAGTAGTCAGTCAATAATGTTCAATAAACATTAAATTCCTACAATGTGCCAGGCATTATGCTAAGTCCTGGGGATATAAAGAAAGGCAAGAGGCAATCCTTGCTCCCAAGGAGGTCACAATCTAAGGGTGGGGGGGACAACATGCCAACAATGATGCACAAACAAGCTATTTACAGGATAAACTGAAAATATTCAAGAGAATTAAGGAGGACTGGGAAGGGCTTCTTGTAGAAAGTGAGATTTTAGCTGGGACTTGAAGGAAACTAGGAAAGCTGGGAGGCAGGATGAGGAAGGAAAACACTCCAGCCATAAGGGACAGTCAGAGAAATTGTCCAGTTGGGAGATTAATCCTTAGTAGCGATCATAGGCTATAAAAATGACCAATCTAATCTCTAGGCTGTTTTTAAAAAGAAAATTTATCAGAATTAAAGTCAGATGCATTGCCTAAACTGTACAAGACTCATTTTGTACTCTGAAAAATACAAAATGGTTGCCATTGATGGGCAGGCAAACTGTGTCTGAAGCCTCACAGAATTGAAATGTCTATAGATTGTGAGAGGAAAATTCAATTTGCCTTTAAATGAAGTTTATAGATTGGTTCTACCATACCTATAGCCCAAATTAAGTCATTTAAGTTTAGGAGTTAAAAGTTTTTTAGGAGTTAAAAGAACTGTACAATAGCTCCATTAAGACCCTGTACTTGAAGGTGTGACTATGAGGCAGTGAAACTGACTTCAATGCACAGGTGGTATAAGTAATAATGTTACAGCCTACCCATAATTCATATAGTCTGAGTAACAGGGAGGTATGCTCTTAGCTACTTGTGAAAGGGACCCTCAAACCCAGTATTGTGTAGATCACAAATATAAACTATGAATTATCATGTTTTTTCATCTTACCCCCTAAGGTTTTAAAAATAAATTATTTCTAAACTTATAAAATGAATGTCTCTCTCCCTCTACACACTGCCCTGGAAAGTAATGTTAAGCACAGTTTTTATGGGCAAAAAAATGTCACATGCGTGTATATGTTTGTGTGTATGAATGCATATAAATACACATATATACATATACGCATGTGTACTTATACACCCATATACATATATATGCTTATTTTATATATATATATATATATATATGTTTATGTGTGTACATTTGTGTTTACTTCTGTATTTTATGCCTCTGGAGTTTAATTGATCCTGGTGTTCTTCTATTGACTCAGATTGCATTCCCTCCAAATCTTAGTGGATGGTTTCGTGAGTTACTGTAGCTTAAAGCATTTGTCCTTTGGCACTCAGCATTCAAGAAAAGAGACTACATTTAGCTAGGCTGGTACTCAGGTAGCAGGCCCACACTGTGGGCTTAGAACTGTAACTAGGGTAGAATGATGAGGACTTTTTCCAGGGCAATATTATTTAGAAGGCACCAAAATATAATGATTTTAAACTATTGATTTTTTAAATGTATTATTTTGTTTTGGTAACTTCTTCAACAAGTTAGCAAAATTTATTAGTTAGACTGAGAAGTTATCAGATGGTATATATCTAATGGCCTTTCCCCATGCCCTCTTTTTTTTACCTCTCTGTAGCCTTTGACACTGCCAATCACTGTCTTCTCTTTGATAATAATTTTCTAGGGCTTTTTTTTTTCTGTGACAATGATCTCTCCTGGTTCTCTGACCTAGTGGTAGCTCCTTCTCAGTCTTCTTTGCTACATCTTCACCCAGGCCACACCCATTAACAATGAGTAACACTACCGAATGTTTAACAACCAGCTGTCTGAGGAATGCAGGATACACTTTTAACTTTAAAATGCATTATTAATATTTTTCTATTACTTTTTTAAGACTAGACAGTCTATAAAACAATAAACTAAGCACTGGTTTTAAGCATTTGTCTATTTCTGAAATAGAAAGATTTGTCTATTTCTGATAAATGATCAAACTGAAAATTTTACCATCTGCTTTTATAATCTAGTTTGAGCTGGCTTCAGCACACCCCTGGGGGACACCAAGCCTGTGTGCTTGGCCCTCTTCTCTTCTCTCTCTCTACTATTTCGTTTGACAATCTTGTCAGCTCCTAAGAATCCAATTGTCATGTCCATGCAGATGATTCTCAGATCTTACCCAGCCCTCAACCTCTCTGCTGCCCTCCAGTGTGTTATCTCCAACTGCCTATCAAACCTCTCAAACTCAATTTTCATAGATATCTTAAACTCAACATGTCCAAAACTGAACTCATTATCTTTTCTCCATACTGTCCCCTCACCTGTACTTCCAAATTACTTCCTTCTTCCTTTCTTCTGTGCTTCCTCCCTTCCTTCCTTCTGTCCTTCCTCCCTTTTTCCCTTCCTTTCTTCCTTCCTTCTTTCCTTTCTTTTCTCTGCCCTCTCTCCCTTTCTTCTTCCTTTCTTTTATCTTCATTTTTTCTGTCCTCCCTCCCTTTCTTCTTTCATCCTTCCTTCTTCCCCTCTTTCATTCTTCCTTCCTTCCAGTTTTTTTCTTTCTCTTTATCTCTTTTTATTACTGGGGGAAACTAAGGCTCAGAGGAGTGAAATTACTTGGTCCTGGTGTCACAAATATTAAGTATTGAAGCTAGGACTTGAATTAAGATCATATGATTCAAATGATTGTGGTTTTTTTTGTATCATACTCTACTGCTTCCCTCTCAGATTCACATCTGGCCCTGTAGTTAGCTATGTAGGAGTTAAAAAAAAAAAAGTATCTGTGATGGTGTTGAAGTGTGTGTAGATTCAGTGTCACTCATTTAATAAGACAAGGAAAGAAAGACTATTACCTGTCAATATCTACTGGGGGATAGAGCAGAAAAAACAGAAGTCACTTATGAGTGCATTTTGTCCCTTTTCTCCGAGTTCTCTATTGACTCATATTGAGCTCTACATGGGATCTTGAGCTCAGCGAGAAGAATAAAAACAACCGCTTACTGGCAGTTTCTCCTTTTCCTTCTCCCAGTTGCTTTAATTTTGTGATCCAATTGGTGTTAGCAGGTGGGCCCATTCATCATTCTTACAAACTGACTCCATATGGTGCGGTCCTATTTCCTAGTTTCTGCGTGGGCGATGAAAGAACAGTGTTTGCTGTATTTTTTAAAAGGACCACTTATGACAGTGTCAGATAGTGTGTTCTTAGGCTCTAAAAAGGATGAAAGATTAAAAACACAAACAACCTCCTTCTGCTAAATAACAGGTTAGAAATGAGGACAGAAGACATAACTCCAAGCCAGTAGGAATCATGTCTCATTAGTTCTTCTTTGTATCTATTTGGTGTTTATTCTGGTACCTGCCCAAAGTTCTTTGTCAGGGTACACAAGAATGCGTGGCTAATGTGAACAATTATAATGGAAACTCAATAACTCACTGGGAATTGAGCAATTCTATATGCATCCTGTGATGGGATCAATATCTACCACAGTTACCCATCCTTCCCTGCCCCCCTTCCCTTATATCATGACTAGTTCTTTGCTTAAAAGGAAAATAAGCTATCCCAAGACTTGATTGATCCAAGGGGCAAGGGCTTAAGGTTGGATTCTGTTGGGCTCAGGCCATATTGAACTGCTTCTTGGTTACCTGAAGGAATAAGAAGTCTACCAGGGGAGTCTTCAGAACTGGTAGATGAATCAAAGCCTAATGAGCCACCACACCCTTCTTAATTGTAGATACTGGTTACCATATGGAGAGGAGGAGTGGTCTCTTCCACTGGAGCTAAGCCCTGTAGCCTCATTAAGTATTTTTTCTATGCTACATCTAAATAAACTTCCCTTTTTTGCTAACTGTTGATGGATTTATCAGTTTCTCGTTTTTTGGTGTTTTTTTTTTCCAGTATCTAACTTAAAATTCCAAGGGACTGGCTTGAGTGAGGCCGAACCAACAACATGTACTCTATACCTCTTTCATCTTTCTTTCCTCAAAAAAAGAACAATAATACCAATAGAACCCACTGAAGAATTTCTAACTTGTGTTTAAAATCACAACAGCAAAAACAGGAGACAAACTCTGCAAGTTCATCAGTACAGGTACTCCTCCTACTGGTTTTTATTGGAATCCTACTATAGCATCTCATTTTGGAATTCTTATCCATTTCTTTCCATTTATTCTCGAAAAAGAATATACCCAATATTTCGGAGATCTTCCTAATGTTCTCTGAATATGTCAAGGATATCGCTGCATGACATTCAGAAACTCCAAGGATATGTAAATTCATTGCTCTGTCCAAAGATCACATATTAAAAGTACCACGGTCAGATTAATTTGTATAGACAGCATAAGATTGTATGAATTCTAGGTTGCTATGACACACATTCTACCATTCTTCCACCATCACTGTAAATGCTAAAGGAGAACTCACAGAAGTGAAAGTCGCTTTATATCTTTATGCCCCTTCATAAATCACTGTGGCCCCCTAAATCCATTGCTTGGTGGCCAACCTCTTCACGTTTAGCCAGCATGGCCCTTTGGAAGTAAGCACATTCTGTCATTGCACCTGTACCATTTCGGCTTGGTAGGATCCGCCAAAGATTTTTATCTATTGGTATGGCCATCTCTATGCCTAGAGAATATATCAAAGGAAGACTTTTATCTTTTATTTATCATTTCACAAATAAAATGGAAAAATGAGAAAATATTCTGATGGAGAGACTATTGTACTTTGTGGTGATTCTTATGAAAGTTTTCTTTCAGATTCTAGAAATAATGTGAAATTAGAGTTATGGTTAGAAAAAATGCCTCTTTGAGAGATATGACATTCTATCATGAATGTTGTATTATTCCCTTGGTTGTAGCTGGTTATAGGGCATAGGACAGTCTAGCCAAGAGATGGAGCCAATGACACTTAATGGCACACTTTAGTATGAGTAGGCTGGCCAGGTCTGGAAGGGGAAAGTATGTAGAGTGAATGTTTCCCTTGATGAGGAGCCAGAAGCAAGACGTGGTCATTTGAGGCAAAAGCATCTGTTCTCAGAACAGCTTATACACAAAGAAACATACAAGAAAATTCTGAAAACAGACAGTGCCTCCAAGACTGGTAAGTATGGGGTGATGACGTTTGGCAGCATGATTTAAGTAGTCATATAAAATGTAGTCTAAAATCAAGCAAAAATTTGAGAAACTAAAGAAGCTTACGCATACAAGAATGTTTACAAGATGTCTCACAGTAGGTCCATTGGTTCCTTATGACCACCAGGATCAACTATAAACTCCATTGTTTGATATAATCTAGCCCTTTCCTATTTTCCCAGCCTTCTTATACCTTCTCCCCTCCATGCACATAGTAAGTGTTTCATAAATATTTGACTGACTAATGGACTCAATAGCAACTATGTGGCATAAGGTATAGAGTACTAGACTTAGAGTCTGGAGTTTGTTTTTGTAGTTCAGTCACTTGAGTCATGTCTGACTCTCAGTGACCTCATTTGGGGGGTTTTCTTGGCAAAGATCCTGCAGTGGTTTGCCATTTCTTCCTCCAGGTCATTTTACAGATGATGAAACTGAAACAAACAGGGTTAAATGACTTTCCCAGGATCACATAGCAAGTGTCTGAGACCAGATTTGAACTCACGAAAACAAGTCTTCCTGATTTGTGCCACTACCTGTCCCTAGGCGGGAATACTGAGTTCAAATCCTCTCTCAGACACTTACTAACTGCATGACCCCAGGTTAGTCACTCATCTTCTCCCAAGCTCAATTTCCCATCTTTAAAATAGGAATAGCGGCAATAACGACTATCTCACAGGGTTGTTGGAAAGATCAAATGAGAAAATGTATGTAAGGTACCTTGTAAATTTTAAAGCACTAGATAAATGCTAGATACCGTCACCATCATAAATAACATTTTCACGGTGCTCACACTGGAACTCTAGTGGCTGTTAATAATAATTATATCAAATTCTGTATCAAAGTCAGCTGTGAATATCCCCAACAACACCTAGCATTTCCTAAATGGGAAATAGATCCTTTATTTGCAGTAGGGGAAGATTTGACTGTATGAATATTTCAAAAGATCTGAGATTTCATCAAAGCAGATCACAGATTCTCCTCACCTGAGTAAATGGATTCCATGAATTGTTATGTGAGACAGAGAGATAAAGACAAAAAGACAGGGGCAGACAGGCAGAAAAGAAAGTCTTTAATGTTTTGTTTTCTTTTGTTTTCGCATCTCCATGATTTGCTAAACTATGAAGTTCCATGGGCACATCATTTATCTCAATTTTTTCATCAATAAAATGGAACTACTTACCCCCCAATCTGTTGTTGGGCCCAAATAAGAGATTGCATGTTAAGTACTTTGCAAACCCTAAAATCCTTTTTATTATTATGAACTGTTCAGCACTCTTAACCATTATTAGTGTTATTGTTATCCTTATCATTATTTTAATAATGGGGGTTTACGGCCTAGATTTTAATTATGAACACAGCTGGGAACCTCTGGAATAATGAGATAACACTAATGTAGATGAGAGGCTCAAGCACTTCTCACTGCCAAAGAGCACCACCAGTAAAACACACTAGCTACTGGAGCCTGGACAAGCCACTTCCCTCTTTGTGCAACACAACTCTCTAATTGCCTAAGTTACAGGGAAATTTCATATAATAATAACAATATGCTACCACTTATATGTCATTTTAATGCTTGCAAAGCACTTTGCAAATATTATCTCATCTTATACTCGAAACCCTGGCGGATAGGGGCCATAATTATCCCCATTTTATAAATGAGGAAAACTAAGCACAGGGAAGTCACATCAATTGCTCAGGTCACACTACTAGTCAATATCTGAGGCAGAATTTGAACTCCATTATTTCCTACTCTAAATCTGGCACACTATCCATTAGCTCAGTTTGGATTGCTAGTGTTTACACACTGGAAATTTCCAACACCAAAAAAAATCACAAGTGTAGATTATCTCACACACACACACACACACACACACACGCAGTGGGGAAGAAAGCTGCTACCCACTCAGCTAATCCTCCTACCATGTGACCCCAGTTTTTTCCTACTGTACTTTCATTCCTTACATTATTAATTTCCCTTGTATAATTCACATTTTATGCAGCACTTTAAGGTTTACAAAAAGCACTGTTCTCAGAACAGTCCTATGAGATGGGTACTTTGAAGTTTCATCTATCCACATTTCATGGATAAGGAAACGTAAGCTCAGAGGAGTTCAGTGACTGGCTCAAGGTCACATAAGAAGTAAGTATCAAACCTAGGTCTTCTGATTCCTAGTCTGAGGCTCTTTTTCTTGCAGTATATAGTGCCCTCTTCAGTCATTGTTGGGGAGAGGTGGAGGAGGGCAAACTAGAAATTGCTGTGGATAAGGAAGAATTTTTGGTTTCTTTCAAGGCAAGGTAATACAGATGGCTCTTTCCATACTGCTTTCTAAGACACATATTGTCTTGGCTCTATTAGGGACATTTGCTTCACACTGCATTGTTTTAACACCTGCTATGTTTTTTTTTTCCTCCCAAGGTCCAGGGAAAAGGAGAAATATATCTATCTATCTATCTGTCTATCTATCTATCTATCAATCTATCTATCTACATACACACACACACACATACATACATACATGTATGTATATGTGTGTATAGGTTTAACACCTTTTTTTTTTCCCCTTCCAAGGTCCAGGGAAAAGGGGAAACACACACACACACACACACACACACACACACACACACACACATATATATATATATATATACACATATATCATATATACATATACACACACATGCATTTTTTTTTTTAATTTCATGGGAGTTTTTAGCACATCCTTGTCAGACCATATCTTATGCTTCTTTGCCTATAGTACCACAGCATCCTCTCTCCATTCCCCAGCCACAGGTTGCTAGTCTAACACTCAGGCATCCTGAGACTATAATCACATGAATAGTGGAAAAGCATAAATAAGGATGTTTGTAGAGGATAATAATAGTCACATTATTAAGCAGAATCTCCCTAAGGCGTTATACTTTCTGACTTGCAATATGAACAGAAACCTAGTTAGATTCCTCCCATATGAGCGCCATAATGGCAAAGGCCAGGTGTTATTTATCATCATATCTCCATCAATGTCTATGACAGTGAATGGCACATAGTAGGTGCTTAATAAATGTCTGTCAAATTTTAAAGTTGGCAAACAACCTATGGGTATGCTTGGAAAGAGCTGCAGGGGGCCAGGGGGAGGGGAGGGGGAGGGAGTGGAGAAGAAGGGAGGATCCTCTAGAGATTATAATAATAGTACCTACCTCACAGGATTCTTGTGAGAATCAGACAGAATAATAACACATATAAAGTACTTTGCGAACCTTAAAGTTCTATAAAAATGCTAATTAATCATCTTGTTCTTCTCTTTCTTATTATTTTGGTTATTATGATTATTATAATAATTATTATTTCCCCTTCCCAAGTAAAGGAGCTATTAAAAAGTCTCTGCTCTCAAGTAGCTTACATTCTACTAGGGATATAATACATAAACAAAGAATCAAAACAAAATAATTTGAAGAGAGAACACTAGTAATAAGGAGGTGGAGGAAAGCTTCCTGTACAGAAGGGGTTCTGAACCTTTTTGTGTCATGGAACCCTCAACAGTCTGGAGAGCCTATGGACACTTTCTCAAGATAATGCTTTGTTGCCTACATTCACAATCGAAGGAAATGCTAGATTTCAGTTAAAGGTAAGAGAAAAAGGAAAATATAAAATATTTCAATCTAAATTCATTAGCAACCTTGAAATCTGCCCATAGACCCATTAGAAGAGGTCCATAGATCCCAACTTAAGAACTTACTGTAGAAGGTGCCTCCTGAGCTGAATCCTGAAGGAAGCAAAGAGTCCTAAGAAGGTGAGAGAAGTCCTTATAGTCTATTCCAGACATGAAAGCCAGCCTAGGCAAAGGCAGAGAGGTTGGAGATGGAAAGATGAAATTAGAGAACAGAAAGTAAACCAATTTGTTAAGGGAGTAATGTGCAATAAATCTGAAAAGATAGATTAGAGCCAAATGGTGATAGGTTTTGAATGCAATAGTCAGAGATTTCTATGTCCTAGAAGCAATGGAGAGCTACCAAAGATTCTTGAGCCAGGAAGTGGCATGGTCAGACTCATTCTAAACAAGCCAACAGGACACTTCAGAACAGTAAAGAAAGATACGGACTAATAAAGAGGTCTCTGGTCTTGACAATTAGGAGGTCATTGGTGACTCTTCAGAGTGCATTTTCAGCGGAGAAATTAGAACAGAAATCCAATTGCCGTGTGTAGAGAAGGTAGAGGGTGAGGAAAGGGGAGCTTTGGGTAGAGACAACTTTTTAAAAAAAACAACAGTAACAAAAATTGACAGTCAAAGACATAGTAGGTGGATTCAGTAGAGGGTTGAAGCCTTTTTCTTTTTAAGTACTGAAAATTGTGCATATTTATTAGAAGCTGGGAATGAGCCAATGGAGAAGAATAGATTGAAGATGAAGACAGAGGGGATGGTTATTGGAGAAAGGCCATCAGGTGGGCAGGCTGGGGGGAATCAAGGATGCAGCAAAAGGAATTCCCCTTAGAAAGCATAGAAATACTCCTTACTCCATGAGTGGAAAAAAAGAAGAATCATGATTTTGAATTTTTTCTTGTTTTTATTTTATTTGATTGAGAACATGACTAGGCAATTGTGCTCCTCTCAGATGGCCACACTTCTCTTGGTCATTTAAGATTCTAAGTTATCTGGTACAAGTGTTGGGATTGCTAGAGGCATGGTGTGGGGAACTTCTCCAGGGGAAAAGGATTTAAACTAGATATTGTGGGAAAAATAAACAGGGAAATGCTTCATTTTTAGGGGTTCCTTTTCATTTGAATTCTTTATTTTTTCAGCAAAGAAATAGAGCTCTGTCTGAACCCTTCATTCTATTCCTTAGACACCTGCCTGTACTCAATTCAACAAGCATTTATTAAGTGCTTACTATGTACAAAGTGTTGTTTGAGGAGCTGGGGATACAAAAACACAGAGGAAACAGTCCCTGCCCTGAAGGAAAGCATTCTGTTTGTGGGATATGATGGGCTGTCATGTAGAAGAGGAATGATGCTTGTTCTGCTTGGCCCTAGAGGGCAGAATGAAGAGTACTGGATGAAAACTAGGAAGAAAAAGATGCAGCTCAGTGAAAGGGAACATTATCGAAGAATTACAGCAATTGAAAACTGGATCTGAATTTTCTTTAGTGGCTGGTAGTGATCATGGAAACTTTTAAGAATAATAGTTAACATGTATGAAGTAGGAAACTGGTCAATGAGGGCTCAATCCTTATAGTGTACCTATTTGGTGAGCTTGCTTCTGAAAGGGGCCAATGATGTAGAATGGAAGGTCTCTGCTCTCTAGTTCAGAGCATATGCAAGTGTTCTATCCTTGTACTGGAGCCACTAACCATGTGGTAAAGAAATGGACTTGATTGCCTGCTGAGCCAGGAACTGTCATTCAAATGCACTAACATGCCAAAGCAAACTCTCTCTTTCTGTCTGTCTGTGTCTCTGTCTCTCTGTCTCTTTCTTTTTGTCTGTGTGTGTGTGTGTGTGTGTGTGTGTGTGTGTGTGTGTGCCTATATGTCTCTCTGCTGGCAGTGAAGGAAGCGCTGAGGAGATGATGTAGGTTGCCTTGGAAATCTGACTTGCCAGTTAGAGTATCAGTTGAGATGAGAACCCCAAGGTCCATCGCTAGTTTTATAATGGGATTTGACTTGCCAGTCAGGGCAGAAATTAGGATACAGACCTACCAGAGGTTATAATAGGCAACATTTATATAGCAGTTTAAGATTTGAAAGCACTTTACATACATTGTCTTACCTGAGTATGACAACAACTGTGTATTATTATTCTTATTTAAAAGAGGAGGAAACGGAATCTCAGAGACATGGGAATGGCCTAGGTTGTTGTTGTTCAGTCAAGTCTGACTCTTCATGACCCTGTATATGGTTTTATTGGCAAAAATACTGGAGTTGTTTGCCATTTCCTCCTTGCTAGATTAGGTAAACAGAGATTAAGTGATCTGCCCAGGGTCACCTAGCTAGTGAGTGTCTGAGGCCATATTTGAATTCAGGTCTTCCTGACTCCAGGCCTGATGTTCTATCCATTGAGCTATCTAGAGGCCTAGGCACAGGTAGCTGGAAATTGCCTCAGGCAAGATTTGAACTCTTGTCTCCAGGTTCAGTGCTGTATTCCCTACACCACTTAATTGCTGAGTGTTCAAATGTAGAGTAGACGACTGTTTATTAGCTGCAGTATTGAAGAAAGGATTCTTGCTCATATGCAGATTAAACAGAAGACTTCTAACTCTAAAATTCTACCCTTCTCTGACCCACCAGGAATCTGTTTGGCAATGTAGCAGCAGTTCAGAGGGCTAAGATATTTTTTCCTCTGAGTTTGAGAGTGTTTTCCTCATTCAAGGTTTATTTTGGTTCACTGCAGATGAAGGAAAAAAGAAATTTCTCATTCCAAAAGATAAATAAATTTGGTGGCTTTAAAGTTTGAAATTTATTGTTTTACCTCCTGGGGAAATACAACAAACAAGGAGACACATTATTCTGTCGGAATAATTTGTTTGCACCACGAAATCCCCAGTCAACAATTAATATTGCAGGTTCCTTGAGAGCTCAATGTATTTATAGATAATTTGTAAGGACTGAATTTTTAAGTGGTTTTAAATATCAAAGCAGGCAACATGAGCCTGGAATAATCTACATGCTGATTTGCTAGACGATTTATGACAGAAAGCTTTGGTACATCCTGATTCTCTGTTTTTGTTTTATCATTCAGGGTTCTGAATTGTTTTTCAAAATAATTGGAAAACTTCACCTTGTTCATTTGAGTAACTCTCTGTGGAATCACATAGGCACAAAAATAGTTATCGATTATGAAAAGAGCACTCCTTGATTAACCAGAGCTTGATTAAAAGCACCATTAGCTTCCTTAGTAACACTATAGCCTCTCATCACTGAGACTTTACTTGTTTATTTAGTTTGGCATTGCCTATTCCTCAATTCAGTCAGTCCACATATCAACCAATGCTCTTGTTGGTATCTGATATTAAAAAAATTCTACTTTTGAGACCAAAGAAGTGTAAATGTCATCCTTCTAAATGAAAACCCATAGTAGATCGTGATTTGGAGAACAGATGGGTATACTAAAATAAGTTTGATTAATATATTTGAATGCCAAAAGGGTTCTGGTTCTAAAAAGTTTAGCAAATCAAAAGCATTAATTTATTCCATTCCTCCTCAAAAATATGCAATGCTCCAGATGCCCTTTCAGCTAGAATTGTTAATTCTGTGATAGCCTTGGAGATACAATATTTTTATATATCCTGCTTGTCTCCATTAAAATTGTGTTCTGTTGACTTATGATAGTATAAAGGAGACCTTGGGTTCTCAAAGGCTATATGTCAGGCAGAGGATACAATCTCTAGCAGATTATATAAAGCTCTGAAGGCTTAAAGGAGACCAGAACTGTATGATACCCAGACTAGTAAGTTTCAAGAGGTTCAATTTCAAAGCCTTGGTCATCGGATGATGAACTTTTTGATTTTTTTTTTTTTGCCATAGCAACTCATGGCATAGATGCATAGAGACATGTGCTCCTTCAAAAGAGAGAATTATTTTGGTTTTATCTTTGCAACTTATACATTCATTGCAGCATATTAAACATAGTAAATGGTATTATATATATTATATATGTATGTATACATATATTGAATTGAATTTTGAATCATTAGAGTATGCTTTATCTAATAAGAATACAAAAATAATAACAACAGCAAGGACAACCAATTTTTAAGCAGCAAACTAAGCACTGGGGATACAAAAAAATACAAAAACAGTCCCTGCTCTCAAAAAATTTACAAGTCAATGGAGGAGACAGCATGCAAATAATAATTTACAAGCAAGATATATACATGAAAATTTGGAGGTAATCTCTGAGAGAAGGCACCAGCATTAAGGAGAACTCAGAAAAAACATCTTGCCTAAGCTAGGATTGTAGCTGAGACTTTAAGGAAGCCAGGCAAGACAGGAAGGGGAGATGAGGGGGAAGAGCATTCCAGATATGGAAAACAGCCAGTGAAAATGCCTGCAGGAATGTCCTGTGTGAGGAACAGCCAGACCAGTGTCACTGGATGGCAAAGTATGTGGTATAAGGTGTAAGAAGATTGGAAAGGCAGAAATGAGTTAGATTGTAAAGGGTTTAAAAGCCAAACAGAGGATTTTATATTTGATCCTAGAAATTATGGGGAGCCCTGGAGTATGTTGAATGGGGGTGGGAGAAAGACATCTCTTGCTTTAGGAAGATCAAGTTGATAGCTGACTAGAGGATGGACCAGAGTGGGGAGAGACTTGAAGAAACATAGGATGAAGAGTGTCTGCAAAAACGTGATGGTAGTGTCAAAGGTGAGAAGGGAGACAAAAGAGAGATTTTGCAAAGGTAGAATCAATGGAACTTGAAAACTGAGTGGAAGTGAAATAGAATGAGGTGCTGAGGCTGACATCAAAGGTTCAAGCAAGAAAGATGAGAAGTTTGGCTGCTTCCTTGTTGAGTTTGAGATGTTTATGGGCCATGCAGTTCAAGGCACCCAATAGTCAGTTGGATATGTGAGATTAGAGGTCAGGAGGAAAGTTGGAACTGGATAAATCAATCTAAGAATTATCTATATAGATATGCTAACAAAATTCATAGTAGCAGATGAGATTGCCAAGTAAAATAGTGCAGAAAGAGAAGACGGATCAGGGCAGAGCCTTGGGAGACACAGTTAGCAAAGGAGACGGGGAAGTAGCAGTCAGACAGATAGGAAGAGAAGTATGAGAGAACGGTGTCATAAAAATCTAGAGTGAAAAAGTATCAAGGAGAAGGGGACTGACAGCGTCAAGGGCTGCAGAGAAGTCAAGAATGATCAAGTTGGAGAAATCCCATTAGATTGGGCAATTAAGAGATCTTTGGCGTATTTGGAGAGAGTAATTTCAGTCGAATGATAAGGTCAGCAGCCAGACCACAGAGAAGTAAGGAAATCAAGGCATCAATTATATAAATTTTTTTTCCAAGAATTTAGCCACAAAAGATAGGAAAAATATAAGATTATGACTAGGATGATAAAATATGGGATGATGGATGCATCAGGTGAGGGTTTGTTTGTTTTGGGGGTTTTTTTTGTTTTTTTGAGCATTGGGAAGGCTGAAAAAGATTGAAAATTAGTGAAAAGGGGGATGATAGAGAGGAAACAATATGCTGGAGAAAATGTGATGAAATGGGATCACTTGTGTATATAGAAGAGTTTGCCTTGGCAAGAAGGGCCACCTCTTCCTATGAGACAAGGATAAGGGAGGAAGATGGAAGGGGATAAGCATTTTTATAGCACCTACCGTGAGCTAGGCTCTATGCTGAGCTTATTAAACATCTCCTTTGATCCTCACAACAACCTTGAGAGGTGGATGCAGTTATTACCCCCATTCTACAGTTGAGGAAAGTGAGGCAAACAGAGGTTAAGTGACTTACCCAGGTTCATACAGTTAAGTGAGTGTCTGAGGCTTCATTTGAACTCTGGTCTTCCTGACTCCAGGCCTAGAAATCTATCCAGTATGGAGAGAACAATTAGGAGACAGTAAAACAGTTTGGGCGAGAGGTGATGATGGCCTCCACTAAAGCTGTGTCTGTGTGAAAAAGAAAGTAGGGTTTGGATGCTAGAAATGATGAAGAGGCATAAAAATCATATTTGTCACTTGATTCATAATGAGAGCACTTAAGAGAGAGGATTAAGGATAACACTGAGGTTATGAACTGGGGAGCCTGAAAGAATAGTGGTGCCTTGGAAAAAATCGGGCTATATCATAAATGGTAGGTTTGGAAAGAATGATAATGAGTTCTGTTTTAGACATGTTGAGTTTGAGATGTCTCTGGCACACCTAGTTAGAAATGGCGATGTGGTATTGGAACTCAAAAAAGAGACTTGGGCAGATATGTAGATCTGAAAGTCATCTGCATGGAGAGGGTCAATAAATACTCATGGGAATTGTTGAGGTCACTAAGAGAGACTGAGTATCTGGAAAAAATACTCAACTTGGTTGCTGATATCTAGTGAGTCACATATTGTGTCTGTGAAAGCAGGTCTGAAGACAGTTTGGCATCAAATCAAATTAATTGGCAAGTACTTCTTATTACTTGGTTGTAGTTAGCTACCTATTCAATGTAAAATGTAGTCAAATAGATTCTTTGGCTTCCTGGAGGCAAAACATCTGGATGATTGATTATATTATTAACTTATTAACCAGAGGTTTTGGCATCATATGGATGCAGCCTCAACCTGTGAAGTGGAGACAGATGGTAATGATTCAGGTTATTCTGAGCTTTAAAAAAAAAAAAGCACATAAACTCATCTCCACAAAGAAACAACACACTACTCCTGCTAAAGAAAAACAGGGATTTGGGTGGGTCTGATTTGCCCACATTGGTAATCTACATCTTTTATATTCACTCTGCATCACCTTTGTCTGTCAAGATGCAGTTTGGATTCCAAGAGGGTGTAAGGTGACTTCCAGCCATCTGCATCCCATTGTATGTCTTCAAACACATTTTTTTTTCAGGTTGAATTACAGGAAGAGGATTCATGTTGATGGTATTTACAGATGTTTTTCGATGTCTATAGGAACATATCTCAGCATGTAATTTGTGACTTACCTAGTGAGCTGCAGTCCACCTTCCACTTCCCTCCTCCATGTCCCCTCTCCCAAATAGGTACAGCTTCCAACAATAGAAATACATGGAATTCTGGGGAAGGGAATGAAAGACTTTTTTTTTTTTTTTATTCTTAACAACTGAACAAGATGAAAGAGTAATTAAATTTATAGCTTGTATGCAGATCATTCTCCATGGTTGACTTTATGGGACAATATGCTTCCTCTGGTGTCACAGAAGTGCTGAAACATTCACACTCTAAGCAAAGAAACCTCTCCCTCCTACATCAATGTGAAACAACTGCCCTGTGTGTCTTTATGAAATTAACTGGAGAACTGGACTAATCATTTAATGCTATTTAACCAATAGGAGCTTTGCCTTTGTAAGGGTGGCTCAGCTGATTCCAACTCCACCTCACTTAAAGTAAGCCACAGGATGCCCAGTCAATTAATCTCTCTTATAGGCTAAGTATGGAAAAGACCTTCAAATTCTAGTGAGGTTATATAAGATTATGTTCAGAGAGGCTGAGGAGGCCTGGCTATGCCCCAGGGATCATCTATAAATTATCAAAATACTACAAGATCATTCATTCAAGAGGTTGCCACAAGTGTAGAATTCTAACTGGCTATTGAGTTTCATGGATAGTACTGAGCTTTGACAGATGAGGGAGATGTTGAGAAGAGTCATTGACTCTACAGGCATCTTGGAATAGAAGACCTGGACTGAGAGAAATCCTGAGAAAAGGTTGACTCTTTCCCCAACTTTCTCTCCCAGTTCCTGTCTAGCCACAGACACTATGATTAAAATCATTACTAAAACATTTCCAGTAAATTAAAATTTTCCTCAACAACAAAGAGACCAGGGGTTAACTAGAAATGGATATAAATGTAAATTTCTGTAGACAGTTGAAACTAGGCATCAATGTTAAAATTTTTTTTCCCTAACTGGGTGTTCAGAGTGATTGTGACTGAATTCATGAAACTTTTCATCTGAAATAAACTCCCTAAAGTCAAAGATGAGGGAATTACTTGGACCTTAGGGGTCACTCTATTGCCCATAGACTTAAAATGATGTAATTTTTTGTAACAGGGTGTTGTGTTATACATTTATATAGTGCTCTCATATTTATAAAGCATTTTCCTTACAGTAAAAGACAACTTGCCCTAATCTGCAAAAACAGTAAAGACTGGGATTTTAACTCAAATGTTCCCTGACCCCAAGACTACTATTCTTTCCCTTCAATGAGTTCTTTGTGCTAATCCAATCCAATGTCTTTCATTTCTATTCAATTCAATTTCACAAATTAAGTACAATTAAATAACTGCTATATTCAGAGCACCGTGTTCTCCTGGGTGAGATTCAAATCCTAAATGAGACTCAGTACCTAGTGAAGGAAGAAATCACAATCACACAGAATTCTGATACAAAATATGTTATGATAAGGTCATTAAGGAAATCTTACACAGAAGACAGATCCTGAGAGAGTGGGTAGTGTAATGTATGGAGTGATGGAGTAAAAAAGAATTGGATTCATATCTTGCCTCAAATATTTGCTCACTGTGTAATTTATACTACTTAACTTGGAGATCTCGCCATCTCCCATACATCCAATTATAATCTATATGTAGATGATTCTCAGATTCATCAAGCCTTAATCTAATGAACTCTAGTTTCACATCACCTATTCTTCATTGTCCAATTTGGGCTATATATTCCTTGGGCATCTCAAACTCAACATGTCCAAACAATAACTGATCACTTTCCCCAAAAATCTCTCTCTTTTTCTGAACTTCTCTATTGCTGTTGAGGGTACCACCATCCAGACTCTCAGTCACTCAGGCTTGCAACCTTAGTATTCAATTGATTCCTTAGTTGTATTCACATCACATATCCAATTTGTTGCCAAGTCTTATCATTTTTACCTTCACAGCATGTCTCCAATATGTCCCATTCTCTTCTCTCACAAAACCACTACTCTGTTGCAGGCCCTCATCTATTAGAGCAGGCATAATAATAACTGCACTATTCGCTTGCTGTGAGGAAAGCACTTAGCAGATTCCAAATTGCTATGCATTGCTATACGTGTATATTATAATTTTGTTGCTGTTTTCAGTGTTGTCAAAGGAGAATTCAAATGGCATTGGGCAAGGCCAGGCCAGGAAAGGACAAGGGGAAGCCTAGAATACATTGGGCTAGTATTGGCTAGTGCTATGTCTGAGACAAAGGCCTAAAGAAACAAGCAAGTACCATGCATCTAGGAAGAAAAGAGGTCAAGTGAAGTTTAGCTAATAAAATTTAATTTGAACAAAATTTGTTGAGACTGATAGATACAAGGCATTGTGTTAGATACTATGGGTACAAAGCCAAAATAAATAAATAATCAAACAGAGGAATGAAGATTTTTTTTAAAGATGGAGAATGTACAGATGTAGAGAAAACAAAGATGAAATAAAACCAATAGTTTATGGAACAAACTCCTGATGAAGTTGGGTGGGGCTAGTTTTAAGACACAAGTATAGCAGCTGGCCTTGGCCAGGACAAGGGAGACAGGAGCAAAGGAGAAGAGGAGTGAAGATTCTGAATGGTTTTGAGACTGGAAGTAGGGGAGAAAAGAGCCACAAATAGCCTACTTTTTTTTTTCCAGTAAATAGGAGGGATATCTGCTGAGAATGATGATGGTTGAAGAGGTACTGGGGACTTGAGGAGGGAAATGAGATAGAGTCTCTCAAGGAAGAAAAAGTTTTGCTCTTCAGCAATGATGAATCCATTGAGACTGGATAACGAACTTATAGTGAACCTAGTCATCATAGAAAAGGAAGAAGAGTTTCAAATAGGGGTTAATTGGAATTTTAGACTAAAGAAAGTAATCAAGAAAGGCAATAGCAAGACAGTTTGGGTAGCCCTAATCTCAGGGCAAAGAGAGTCTTTTTGTTTTATATCCTTTGAGGGCTATAAGTATTTCTGGGCTCGTGTGTGGAATGTGGTCAAGATTCTACACCATCTTGTATTGGCCCACAGAAAACAAAACAAAACAAAACAAAACTAATTCCTGATTGAATGAAGGATAAAAAGGTACATTTCTATCACAAGTATTTGTATCATTGTCTAAAACTCAAAAGACATTTTTATTGGGAGACCAGTAAATTTGTTACTCTTAGGAAAGTAGGAAGAAACTCTCCAGTTCCTACCCAACCCCCTTTCCATCTTTGTTCCTAAGGAATGATTTTCAAGGTCCACAATTGGCGTGACAGGAGTGGAAAAAAATTGGAAGGAATTTCTGCACACTGTCAAATATCAGAATGAACTCAAAGAGTAGCAACTCAGAAAAAATCAAAGGAGTTCAAAAGACAGACTTAAAGCTGAAGGTCTTCCCTGGCTATTTACAGCTTATACCTGAATGACAAAAGCTCTGAGCCATTCCCTAGGGCTATTGTAGAAAATTACTGATGGAATCCTTTCCCTGAGGGAAAAAGGCTTCAATGCAACAATGGAAGCCCAAGGGAGAGCAACTGAAAGCAGCAGACAACCTCCAGAAAGAAACATAGCCATGGAAGACCAATGGATTAAACGGGAAGATCTGTGGAGGAAGCAGCAAGTGGTAGCAATGTAAGTAGGGAGGGGTTGTTCTCCTTCCACAGGCTGAGAAGTACAAATTTCCCAGGCTAGCTGCTCCCCTACTCCTGCACCTTCTCTATCATGCAACCCCCCTTCATTCATGCTCCTCACTTCTGTCAGCTGGCCTTGTGTGTTACCTGTCTACATGTTGTCTCCCATCCCTAGAATGACTTGCCCCCATTGAATAACTATAATTACTTTATTTGTTACAATTACTCTGGAAAGCAATAATGTTTCCAAAGTAGCTAAAATGTACATAGCTTTTGACAGAACAAAACCACTACCAGATCGATACCCCGAAGAGATCAAAAAGGAAAACGACCTATCTGAACAAAACTATAGTATCTCTTTTTGCAGTGGAGAAGAACTGAAAATTAAAGGAGTGCAGATCAACTAAAGAATGGCTAAGACAATTATGGTATATAAAAGTAATGGAATATTATTGTGTTATTAGAAATGATAAAAGATGATGGGGTATGGGCCCAAGCTGAGACCTTTGCCCCATGCCCCAAAAAGAATTTGGGTCCCATTTGTCTATGGGCCAGAGAAAACCCTTAAACTTTCTTTGACCTCACTCTGCTCTCAAACAGTTGCCTGAGGCTATACTCCACTCCACTGGCCTTTCTTTATCTCTTATTCTTATTCTGATGGACCAGCTTTCCCTTCTCCTAGGCCTTATCTCCCTTTGAACCCCTTACAAAGAACCCTAGTCTTTGACATCCTAATGAAGAAGCTTCCTCTTTGATCTCACCTTTGATCTTATCCAGACCCCATTCAACCTCTTCTTTCCAGTTCTTTGTTATCATAATAAAGCCTAGCCCTTCATTGTCTACTTCCCCCTCCCCCTGACACTCCCATTCTCCCTAAACTCCTCCCCCAGTCACCCAGATCCTCTTCCCAGCCCCTCCTCTGGTCACCCAAAATTACTTGACTGTATATAAGATCCTTCCTGGCCCCCTTTTAAATGCTGAGATTTCCTCATGCCTGTTCATCCTTATGGGCATCACTAATGTTCAGAATCCTTAAGAGTCTGGCCTGTATGGTTTATCTCTAATAAAACTCTGTCTTTGGCTAAAAGAAGAGTTGGGTCAAATTCATTCGGACAGGTCCCACATGTTGTCATTTCGGGGTCCCAGCACCCCTAGCATCTACACCTCATCAAAAGGGACAGTTTCAGAGAAACTGGAGAAGACTGTGTATTAACTGATGCAGAGTAAAGTGGCAGAACCGGAAAAAACAATTTATACTATAAAAATTACATTCTAAAAGGAACTTTGAGGGACTTAAAAAATTTGGTCACAATGACCAAACATACTTCCAGAGGACTGATGATGAATTATACTACCCATCTCCTAACAGAGAGGTGATAAACTGAAGATGCTGAGGAATGAGATGTACATTTCTTTTTGGTATGGCCAATGGAAGATTTTGTTTTCCTTAACTTTGTATATCTGTTACAAGCCTTTTCTTTTTCTTCTTTTTAATTGTAAAAAGTGAAGTGTGAGGCAGAGAAAACAAATGCTTGTTAATTGGTAAGAAAAAAAATCTTCAAAAAAATAAGAGATCATTCCTAAATTTTGGAGACTAAGAAGACAGAGACCTGGTAAAAATTATTATTTGCCCCCACAGTACAAACCATAACAGCAAGACAGTCGAGAAAACCCAGGCAGCAACATTTCTAAGGGTATAGTGTAGTTCTCTCACACTGCAGAAAGAAAGATTTGTTAGCCCAGATATCCCAGGATAGGGAAGACTAAGAATTTAATCCAGCACCATTATATGGCACTATGCCTAAGTATGAGATATTCAACATCATGTGAGATATTCCAACATCCAGAATTGGCTGAGACCAATTCCAGAACACCAAGATATATCAATGAAAAGCCAGGAGGGATTCTACATCCACTGTTAGGACCTTCTATGTAACTCATAAGAGATCTGCCCCTACTTCAGGAAAACACTATCATTTGTGTGGCTGTGTGCCATGTCTCCCAAGCATATCATGTGATTCTATGCCTCAAGCTTCATTCAACTCTTCAAACCACATGCTTTTTTTTTTCTTTTTCTTTTTTTAAAGGAAGGTGGTATGGTTCAACTGCACAGGTTTCTTGGGCAGGTTATTTTAAGTAGGGTACCCCTGTTTATTACTAGGATCCTGAAAGCACATAGACAAGAGGCTAGCAATTTAGGTATTGTTTACCAGTGCATACTACACTACCCCCACCCCCAGCCTAATGGAGAGTGGAACAAGTAAATTGAGGCCCCAAATAATAGCTTCATTGCTTTCCAAAACAGTTGAAACAGGACTGCATCCAATTCCTGCCGATGGCAGAGTTTGCCAAAAACTATACAATACACTCTGTTCTCAAGAGTGCCACATTTAAAGTGGCTTATATATATTTCCCCACAGGTGTTTCTGGTGGATATATTCTATACATACAGCAGATGTTAGCTTTGCTGAACTGGAAATGATGCCTAGAGAAAGAACTTCAGGCTGTCCAAAAAGCACTGTCAGATACAGTTGTAGGAAGAAACAACAAATTCAGTAGGGAGAAGAGTCCCACTGTGAGAATACAATGAATGAGTTTGCCTAGGCCACACCTAATGTGGGAACACAGTAATGTATGAACTGAGAATACTATAAACCTGGAAGACGAATCATATGTTTCATATCCCACAAGCCATAGAGTTTTCCTGAATTGTCACTAATCTGGAATATAGGAGATCCTGGGTTATTGGCAGAAATGGGGATGTTGGTAGTATCTGATTAATGGAGGAAATAGATACTGGAGGCTCTTACCTGATAGGTAGAAGAGAATTTTCACATCCATTTTTTGGAGAATGTCCCTGAAAGGCTTCTCCTAGAAAAGAAGAAATAAATAAGAGAGGGTGCTATTAATACTTTCAATAGAAAGCAGCAAGGGGACAATAATCCCACTGGTCTTTATAGGGAGAAACCTGTAATTTCCTCCCGCCAAACCATATTTCTATCACCCTATGTGATCTACAGGGGGCAGTGCATTATGGGAGATTTGGGGAGGAAGAAAAATGGAGTTTTTCTACTGGTGGATTGTAGCTAGCTGCTATCATGGAGACTTACTTTTTGCCTTTTGTTTTGTTGACTGACTTGGAAATGTAGCTCAGACCTTATTGAATCTTTGGGGTTTAGGATGGATCATGGTCAATTTTGATGATTTTCCTCTAGTCTTCAACTAGAAGTTTCACCCAGGATGGCAACTTCAGGAAAAGAGGCCTAGGGAGCTATCAGATTTGCTGTGGCTGTGTTTGGAATTGCCTCACTGATTGGGACCATTCTTTATATGACAAGACCTTTTTGAGAAAGATGGGGGCTATATCTTTGACATGCATTGTTCTGAGAAATCATCAGACTAACCTTGAGCCTAAAACAAAAGGATATCCTCACTAAACCACTTCTGGAGTACCCAGGACTTTCTCAGGACTAGCCCCCACCAAATGCCATGGAGGCTGGACACCTGAGACCTATACCCTAGATGTCCACATTATACTAGCCCTATATGCATCTAAGTTATCAAATCTTAGGTTCTCTGGTTGAATTTCAAAGTCCGTCTTAATAAGACCCCCACCTGTCTCTTTAGACATATACATTCCATTGGTCCCCCAAATACACCCTATTCTCCATTGAAGCAAGTTTACTTCATGTACCCTGTAGAGGGTTGATATATAGAACTAATGATTAGGACAAGCAGAAGTGCTATAGAAAAGCTGTTTTCTTCTTGTATCAGAGAAGTGGAATTAAATTAGAATACAAACAAATTTAAACCAGACAGCCAGGCTAAGTTGAGAGAAGAGTTCTCTCCAAGTGCTAAATTCTCTCAGAGTGCTAAAATCTAAGGAGTCCAGATAACAAGAGGCCCCAGTTTCAGTTTCAGAAGTTACAGCTGATACTGGATCAGGAGGGAAGAAAGTTTTGGAGAGCTTTTGGCCTCAACCTGTCTCTCCAGAGTTTTGGCTTCTTGAAGTGGTTTTTGGTGTTGTCACATAATGGGTTGGCCATACTCCCTCCTGATTTTGCCATGCCAGAAAAGTGATGGGCCCAGACACACATCATATAGTGTGTCTTGTCCTTTTTGGTAGCAAACTCTACCTGACATACCATTATCACATCTACCTCAAGTGCTACTGCTACTGATTCACCTGACAAGTCTATAATGTTCCCTGACACATTTGGGACCCAGAATTTTATTGAACAGCTTTGTTCTCAAAGGATTCATTAATAGAGACATTACTGCACTTTCTTGGGGTCTGAAAGAATAGGAAAAATGATCTCCATCTTGGAGAATGATGAGATCTTAGAGCATTGAGTTAGTGACACAAAGAAAAAAAAAAAGTAAAGAGCATACAAACCAGAAAGGTAACCAGACTTTCTTGGCATTTAGCAACGTTTTTGTTCTGGTTCATTTCTTTGGTTGATAGTTTTTTACATCACCATTATAATACAATTACTTCCCCAGTTGGAGGTTAACATTCCATTCACTAGTTAATTTTTTTAAACCATAATCGTTTTTCCCCCTTCTTTTCTTGCCCATGGAATGTTGCCTATAGCTACCCCTTTGCTCATGAATTCCATGTTCTCCAAATGAGCCAGAGAAGCTTTGTTAATATTCTTTTCTAATGAAAGAATTTAATCAATTTTTCCATTCTTTGCCAAGGTTCTGATACAGTCTTGGCTTTTTCCCCCCTTTCCCCTTTTTCTCATTGGTAGGTCTGACCATCTGTGAGAAAGAAGTTTTCAAAGATGAGAGATAGCTGTGGTGGAGGGGGGAAAACAAGCAATTCAGACTGAAGAGACACACTGAGTCCCACCTTGGTCCTAACTCACTGTGCCACACTGTGAAACCTCACCTTCTCTGCTGGAATTCAATTTCTTTGCATTTTGTTTGTAAAGGTAAGACATTGGACTAGATAACTTCTTGTGTCCACTCCGTCTCTAATCTTATGTGTTCTATTTTCAGTATTAAAAGGTTAAAAACAAGATAATGTGCATGAATCACTTTATAAACTTCTAAGTATAGTATAAATGTCAGTTATTATTGTAATTGTTGTCATGGTCCCTCCACTAAAGCCTTAATCTGATGCCTCTTTGTGGTGAGGAGACAACCTGAATTCTTGAAGGCTATTCCTGAAGAGGGCAAGCTCTACAGGGTTCTACCAAATTAGGAGGATTTTGAGTATGGGTCCAATGATGGATTGCACATCTGTTGTCCATAGATCAACCTAGCTAAGTACAGAAAGGCTTATCACCAAGTTGGCTGCAAGGTGCTGAATGTTTTGGCCACAGAAAGTCTCAAAGACCATTGGCTTAATTATAGAATGCAATCTGCGTTACTATAGAGGACCTTAACTCCAATGACATCAGAGATCCTTGAATTTTTAGTGTATTAATGTCTAGTTATAAACATTGAAAGTTCTAAGGTCTCTTCTAGCTTGAATACTCTCAAGGAGCTGGGAGAATGGCACAGCTGATCTTGAAGGCATTTCAATGAATCAGAGGCCCAGAAAAGTTAAGAGACCTGCCAAGGTCACATAAGAAGTACACAAATGTCATAGAGGTAAGACCTAAACCAAAGTCTTCTGATTCAAAACACTCTTTCCACTGTAACATGCTGCCTCTTTAAATTCTCTACTTCAACAAAAAAGCAAGACAGCATTGAATAAATGCTTTTTTTTAATTTTATTTTTGGGAGGCAATTGGGGTTAAGTGACTTGCCCAGGGTCACACAGCTAATAAATATCTGAGGCTGAATTTGAACTCAGGTCTTCCTGACTCCAGAGCTGGTACTCTCTCTACCATGCCACCTAGCTACCCTAACAAATGCTTTTTAAACAGCTGTGTGTAACATAGCTACCATCATGAAGCTTATAATATATTAGGAAGTAACACATATATGTATATGCACATGTAGATATATAGAAGAATATGATGAAATGATTAAAATGTGATAAATATATAAGGAGATTATGAATTAAGGATTATGCATTCAGATGAGACAGAGACATCATTACCTTAAGGAGGTGATTTCCTGGAGGATATTGGCATATTTTGAAATATAGCCAGGATTTCACAGGAAACAATGTAAGAGGGAAGAAGCCATTCCAGACACAAGGATCTACATGAGCAAAGGCTGGAAAATGTAGAATGATAGGAGTTATGATGAGCAGACTTGTTGAACTACAATAAAAAGTAAATGTAGGAGAAAATGGAGACAAAGATTGGAAAGGCAGGTTAGAACTGTATATTTGAAGGAGCTTGAATACCTGGTTAAGATATTCAAGCATTTTATCTTCTGTAAAATAAGGAGCTGCAGAAGATTTTTGAATATGACCAAAACTATAGATTGAGAAAATTATTTTGGTAGCCATTCATGTGAAGGATATATTGAGTGGAGGAGAAAGTGGAGGTAAAAACTATTCAGGACACTGTGAAAATAGTCCAGATGAAACATTGGGCCTAAACTAGGATGAGTTAGGTGGGAGTTGTAAGTAGGGGAGAAAATGTGAGAGATAGTAATGTAGTAGAATAAAATGTGACTAGGTAACTTACTAAATAAGTAGAAAGAGGGAGAGAACAGTTCAAATTCACTCCCAGGATCTGATCCTGAGTCTTTTGGAGGAGGGTGATATATCCCATTTAATGGAGATCTGGAAGTCGGGAGGAGAACTGAGTTTGAAGGGAAAGTGGACAAGTCCAGTGTTAGATTGAACACCTGGCTATACTAATTGCAAGCATGTTTGTAACTGACTGCCCATAGAATAACTAATGGAATGCCCAACATTTTCTGGTACTTTCAGTACTGCATTAACTTTCTTTACTGACATAAAACAAAGCATGATGTTCGTAAAGGCTCTTAACTATTTTCATAGTTTCCTAAATGATCTCTCTACTTCCAGTTTCTCCCCTACCCAATACAGCCTTGGATTGGAACTAGAATTCACAAAGGACTAGATAGTAATTAAAGGTTTACAAAGTGCCTTTCTTACAAGTCTTTCAGACCCTATGAGACAGATAGCACAAATATTTTACTTAATAAATGAAGCTTAGGAAGGTTAAGCACAATGTTCACAATCATATTAGAAATATAAGCCTCAGAACTAGAATATGAACCCAGTTTTCCTGACTCCCAGTTCTATGTTCCATCCACTAGACTACCAATATCTGAAGAGGAAACTCTTCTAGAAAATGTCTAAAGAGTAACCCTCTGTCTTCTGCTTGAAGACCTCCAGTGACGGAAAAGTCACAACCTGGGAGTCATCCTAAATTCCTCACTATCTCTTGGACCCCATATCCAATCTATTGCCAAGACCTGTCACTTTCCCCTTTGCAACATTTCTGAAAAATGTCCTCTTCTCTCCTCTGATTCTTGTGCAGGCCCTTGTTACCTCATGCCTAAATGATTATAATAGCCTACTAGTGGATCTGCCTGCCTCAAGTCTCTATCCATTGCCATTCTTCCTCCACTCAGTTACTAGTGATTTTCTTAAAGTGCAGGTCCAATCATGTCACCAGCACCACCAACCCACAACTCAATAAACTCCAGTGGCTTCTTCTTGCCTCCAGTATCAAATATAAATGCTCGGTGTATCATTCAAAGCCCTTCATAACCTAGCACCCTCCCATCTTTGCAATCTTCTCACACCTTACTCCTCGACATGTACTCTTCAATCCAGTGCCACTGGCTTCCTAGCTGTTCCACAAATAAGACACTCCATGTCTTGGCTCCTGACATTTTCTCTGGCTGTTCCTCATGCCTGGAATACTCTTCCTCCTCTACTCCAATTACTGACCTCCCTGGCTTTCTTTAAATCCCAACCAAATTTCCAGTTTCTATAGTTTCTAACCCCAATTCATTTCAGTGTTTTCCTTCTGTTATTTCTTATTTATGCTGACTATATATCCTACTTTATATATACGTGTTTGCATGTTCTCTTCCCTATTAGATTGTAAGCCCCTTGAGGGCAAGGATTGTCTCCCTCTTTTTGTATCCCCAGTGCTTTCACAATACCTGGCATATAGCAGGAGCTTAACAAATATTTATTGATTGATTAATTACCTCCAAGAGTAGCAATTCACTTTTGGATGATTGTAATTATTGGGAAGACTTGTTTGCTTTGTTTTCTTTTATTTTTGCTAATATAATGGGAGATTGGGCAAATAGGGAAGGAGTTGTTGAAGCAGGTGCATATATTCTCTGCCTCATTTTAGTATATAGAGCATGTATGAATATTCTCTATTTCCACCCCAATCAGGAGGCTTGGTGATTCTACTTCTTGTCATAAGTGATGGAAGGGCTAGTACTTATATGGTAACAAAGGGTCTAAATAGTTTAGTCAGCAGGACTGATAACTCATGTGTTGCTGAGCCAGATCTAAATGAGTGTACAAAATGGGAGGGGGGGTTGTGGTGTCCTTCTACTGGTTCATTGCTCTTTTCCTCCTGGCATCTAGGGAGCGTGTGAGATATTTAGTGAGGGAGTAGCAGCAAACTACCTCTCCCCACTTTACTGTCGTGTGTCCATGAACAAATGATGCCACTATATATCTTGGGTTTGTTCTTCCTTGATATTAGGTCAACATGCGTCCAGAGTGGAAATTAATCAGCTTCTCGTGTTCTTTGAAAAGGAAGACAAGATATTGGAGGTCCTACCAGTAACTAGACTCAATACCAGAGTTCAAAAACAGAGGAAATGCCTAGGTGACCCCTAGGACCTGGAGGGGAATAGTAATTAACTTCCTTTTTGGGACCCTGCCAGTGCAAGCGGGAGTGAGGTAGTCAGCCCAGAGGGAGTGCTAAACTTAATATTAAGTCCAAATTGCTCTCTTTGAAATGTCCAACCTCTGAGGGTGTGTGTGTGTGTGTGTGTGTGTGTGTGTGTGTGTGTGTAAAATCTATGTTTAACCTAGGAAGCTGTCCAAGTTAAATTTCATAGCTGTGATGGTGTTACAGATGTTGCTTGATAAAAGATGGACAGTGGCCAAGGTCTCCATGTTTAAAGAGATCTCATTAGGGTTCATCTCTTCAACTATCATTCCACACCTAGTGGATTTAGGGGCAAAAAGAAAATAATATTTCTTCCTTCACATAATGTTAAGCAGATCCTCCATATATGATTCTGGATGGTTGCTCATCAAGGATAATTCTGTGCTACCAGGCCTAAATTTGTGAGGGACAGAGCACCTAAAATGAAACTAGTGGAAAAAATCCTGTCTTAGAGGCTATTACAGGAAATATAAGAACCAAATTACAATGACTCCATAATACCTGACTCTGGTTCTCTGCATCCCTATCCTACTCCTTTATGCCACGATGCCATAGAATACAGTCTACTGAACAGTTAAATTCAACTCTGTAACTTCACTTTCCTTTGGGTGAGCAGAGAGAGATTCTCTACCTCCTCGAAAAATATTGAGAGTCAAAGAAGGGTCACCAAACTTTAAATGTGGAAAAGACTTTAAAGATAATCTAGTCCATCTGCCCTCACCCCATTTTTTTGTTTTGTTTTGTTACAGTTGAGGAAATTGAGACTCAGAGAGGCATTGCCCAGGGTCACACAATGAATAAATAATAAAGACAGGACTTGAACTCAGACATCTTGACTTACATTCCAGGGTTCTTTCCACTATATAAATGTGCCCACTCCCCCCTACTTAAGTGGATTCATGAAGCCTGTATTATCTCTTTCTCTCTTGTTTATGGCACAGGAGAGATGACAAGGTGGAATATGGAGAAAAAGGCCAATATCTTTCCACTCTAACTTAGAGATATATCAGTTCAATCATGTGGTAAGTAGGCAAATGGATTGAGAGTTGTTCTTGGAATCAGAAAGACCTGGATTTAAATTCCTGTTCTAACATTTACTGGCTGTGGGACCATGGGCAAGTCACTTCCTCTAGCTGATCCTCAGTTTCTTCATTTGTACAATAGGATCAAAAATAGTTGTCGTACAACAACACAGAGTTGTTGTAAAATTCAAATGAGATGCTTTAAATGGAGTTGGGGTTGAAGTAGAGAAAAACTCCAGGAAGCATTCATGAGCATGGGCCCATGGAGCTCCCTTGGAAGCTTCTGGGGACTCTAGGGCACATGTGAATAGGTACAAAAAGGACTCATGTTTTGAAATGATGAAGCAATTCCCTTTTTGGCCACTGACTAAGAAGACAAAAGAGTTGATAGATTTTTATTAAGGAACAAACACACCCTTAGTCTCTTCTTTTCTATTCTAGTTTGCAAATGCTCTAAGGACTGTCCAAGCTATTTTTTTCTTGGAAGGGTAGGGGAGTACATTCCTAAGGTGCTTCACAAACTTTGAAATATCAGGTCAATGTCAATTATTATCAATTTTAATAGTCCTCTCCCTCCAACTCCACCACATACAACAATATTCTGGCCCTTTATTGATCAAGTATGCTTCTTAGTTGATAACCTATGTACCTAGCAAAGTACTCAATCTTAGGGGTACATTAGAGTTTGGGTCTGAGATAGGAGCAAAATAACTTGAGCTTATACTCTAGATATTTCTTCTCCCAATTTCTAAAGTCTCTGCGCTTCGATACTTTGATAGAGCCATAACTTCATAGATATGAATGTATACCACTAATCTAAATTGTAACCCCTCCCTCCTAAACTTTCTCATTCTATGATATCCCTCTCCATATCCTTCCATAAATATTCCACACAGAATCCATTTAAAAAAAATCTCAATTGCACCAAAGTAGAACTTAGGTTTTCCCTTTATTGTGTGTCATTATTAAGATATGAATGACCAATCCATCCCTTTTCTAATTCTGTGTCTATTGCATATTGATGTCTATGGCATCTTTTAAGCCACTTTTCATGGACAAGTTATTATTAATAGTATACTTATACCCACCATACATACTTTCCATTGTCCTTAAATTCCCTTGCAATTTTTTTCCTGGAGTTAATATATGAATTTTTTCAATAGATATTTCATATTCTATGCACAGAAGTTTGGGCAGTTTTCTTGTATTATTTCTTGAATTATGTTTTCAAGTTTTTTGTCCTATCATTTTTTTTCTGGGTGACTTATGATCCATGTCTTCTTTCTATACATCCTTTTTCAAAATCAATATGTTCTGATTGAATAGTGTGCATATTTTCTTTTAACATTATTGGTTTTTTATTTCTATTCTTCTAGATTGTTCTTCATTTCTGTATATTTGTCTTCCCAATCTATTGTTCTCGTTTTTGTTTCTTTGTTGTGACTTGCCACTGAAGATTCAATTTTTTTTTGCCCGTTATTTTTGCTTTGTAGGCCATAAATTATACTCTTATAATTTTCTGTTATTCTGACAAACACCTTTGGCAAGAATATGTTATGTTTCTTGTTTTATGCCTGGTTTGTCAGTACTCAGCCCATCGTTGAAAAAAATCTCTCATCTCATTGGTTATACAATTTTGTTTAATTTTAAAATGTATATGGGAAACACATTGTTTGAGGGGAGCCTTCAAGGCTCCATTATGTCCTATTCAGGTTGAGAAACCGTAGGAAAATTAATATCATATCCTCAACATAAGTGGTTCTTAACATTGTGTGCGTGCACATGCGTGCATGTGTGTGTGTGTGTGTGTGTGTGTGTGTGTGTGTGTGTGTGTGTGTATGTATTGGATGCCTTTGGCAGTCCAGTGAAGCCTGGGGACTCTTAACAGAATAATGTTTATTACCTACATTCCTAATTGAAGGAAATGTTACATTTCAGTTAGATTTTAGTAAAAATAAAGATGCAATTTTTTTTCAATTAAAGTTCACAGATGCCCTGAAATCTATCCATAGACTCTTTGGAGGTCAGCAGATTCCAGGTTAATAACTCCTACTCTCCACTTTTCTCTCACCTAAAATATACCATATCAAATAAGGTTAGAATAATCAGACGGCCTCTACAAAATAGAGACATCTGTTCCCTGAGTTTCTCATTGGACAGACCAAATATGGAAGATGGAAAATTCTCCATCGTTAGTTGGAGAAACAACCTTTTGGTGACGGTGGCTTAAATAGAAAGGTTTAGGTACTAAGCTGGCTAACAGATTTTGATATGCAGATTATTTACAACGAGATTCTAAGAATTTAAAGTGTAGGTGAGTAAATATACAAAAATCCCTCTATTATAAGAATACTGGACTAGAATGAATTCTTAGGTCCCCTCCAACTTCAAATACTATGATCAGATGACGTGTTTAATAAAAAGGCAGCACTTTGAGTCAGTCAATCAACAAGCATTTAAGTACCTACTATGTATCAAGCTCTTACCTAGTGACTGGAGTTACAAAGAAAGTTAAAAAATAAATAAATAAACCCCAGCGCTCAAAGAACCCACAGTCTAATGGCACTTAGAAACCAGGATTCATACAGGAGATTTGGTTTGCTTCTGCGTACTTTGTTTATATTATTGCACATCAAAATAAAAATCCTTGAAAATTCATTTTAGGAAACGTATTTGAAAATATTACTTACATGTTGAGGAGGTTGGATTACTGCAAGAATTAAATCCATCCAATCCAAAAGGAATTATGGAGACATGAAACCAAACCATGATTTCCTTCTTTACGAAAAAAAAATAGACAGCTTCATGCAAAGAACAATTGCCCTCATGAACTCACTCTTTTTTGGTCATTTTTTTTTTTCTTTTTTTCTTTTTTTAACTGCCGAAGTGCCTTTTTGTTAATAGAGATCAGCAATGGATTGTAAATCCGACGATGAAATTCTAATGAAGATGAATCACCTCTTCTCTTAAAAAGGTTTTTTGGATGCAATCCCTGCTTCTGCAGCTGAAAACAGTTGCCAAGTTTGTGTCACAAATTAGACATCTGAGAAGAAGGCACAAGTTTGTTAATTATTGGGATTAATTTAATGAACTTATTCTCATTAGACTTTATGAGCCATGTTGTACACAGGAATGTGCAAAAGTCCACAACAAGATAGTGATGTCAGTAGGTAATTAAGGGCATTGATGAGAAATTTTGCAGAAAAAACGAGGCACGGCAAATGTTTTGTGTATAACAGCATTATTAGATGGAATTAAGGAGAGCTAATTAAATAGAATTAAGTAGAGATCATTTTAGTCTCAACAAATTAAGAGCAAAGTCAGTTTGGCTCTAAAAACAAATGTTGAATATACACATAAATCATATTTTGCAGCAGGGCCTGTCATTCTGGGTATGATGAGCTACATAATAGGATTTTTCTATGACTTGATCTAGAATTGGTTGTATTTTGTCATCAGTAGGATATGAAAAGTGTTGGTCTTTTTTTTATGTTAAAAAAATCCCTTCTTTAAATGACTGTGATTAAAAAAAAAATGCTCTTTTTGTTCCCTCTAAGCATTTCATTTTCTAGAGTGGAAGAAAACCAGAGTTGATTGAACACTGTTGTGCCCATTTTCAGACACCTTCATCCCTAACACTTAATATCTAGTGATCATAGTGGACCAGAGACTGGGCATAAGATAATGGTATAATTCTATTGTTTCAAAAAAAAAAACAAAAATAATATAGAATTCTATTAACAGCCATGTGAAATAATAGACTTGGACAGATTACAGAATCACACATCCAAGGGATGTTAGAATCAGATATTGTATGTTCTTGTCTAATCTTTACTGTTAGAAGTCATTTATAACCCTGCTTGAAGTCTCATATTTAAGGATTCCTAATGAAAGCTCTGGGAATGTCCATTGGAAAATACTGGCTGATGAACTAGGAAATGGAATTCAAGATACATGATGAATGGAATTGAGTTTATTGAACATAAAATTGGTTATAACATACTTCCACAGAATAAAAATTCCAGCATAACCGAACAAAGAACTATAGAATTATTCAGTTCAATCTCATTTTACAGATGAAGAAACTGAAACGCTGAGTTGTATCTTACCTACAGTCACAACAAATAACAAATCCAGGATTTGAACCCAGAAATTCTGAATCCAAAACCTCTGTTTACATTCAAAATACTCAACCTATAGACATACTATTTTCCTGCTTCTCCTCTTTCCGAGAAAAATGAAACAATAAGACTAGATATTTGGGTAATAGTATTGAATTCTCCTGATACTTTTAAATACCCTACTGCTGCTATACAGGGGGATCCTCAAATTGAAAATGTCCTTGGAGAAGGGGTGACCCACTAAAACCTGTCTCTTGACAACTTCTCTACATGAACGCAATGATCATAACCAATTAAATTGAATTAATTCCATTTGCTTTCAGGCTCTCTTAAAAAAAAAAAACAATCTGGCCAAGAAATACTATCTTCTCATTTATATTCAAAAGCAATTATAGATTTGAAAGCCAAGCACCCATCAATGTCATCAACATCATCTAATGGAAAGAACACTGAACTGGAAGTAAAATTCAATGAGTTCCATAAAGACCCTGATCTTCCATTTCCTAGCTTTGTGACCTTGAGCATGTCATATCAATTTTCTCTGCCTTAGTTTTTCCATTTGTATCTCATGATATCTATCTCATGAAGTTATTCTGAGGAAAGTGTTTTGGAAATATAAGAATGCTATTGCGGTATTTGATAAGGTTGGAGAGACATAATTTCTGGGTAATTTAATCATTTTATTAACAATGCCAGCATTTTAATAAAAGGATGTTCATTTTACTGTCTCTCTCTTAGACCAAAGGCAAGAGGATAGTGCTTATGGCTTATATGCCCATTGGAAGAGGGGTGTCCCCAAGGGTGGCAATCAACTCTGATTGGCTAACAATTAAGGAGAGAATGAATATAACAATGAGATGCTGGACCTGAACTTTGACTATATCATTGAATTCTAAATTACCCCAGACTTAGTCAATCTATTCAAAGAATGTATTCCCACCCAATCCTGAGTAGAGCACAATGACTGCCCCTCCTGGGTGGGGTCTGGAGAGAGGAGAAAGTTAGTTCAATCTTCAGAGACTGAGGTCTTGGGGGGGTGGGGAGTTTGGGAATCTGAATCTCCCCAAATCATTGGTTATTAATAATCATTTCTCTTGCTATAAAATATGAAGGAGGAGGAGGAGGAATAAAACAAGAGAGCTAGAAAACATAATTTCTAAGCCCCCTTCCACATCTTAGGTTCTCTGTTTCATTTTCATCTTCTTCAAGTCAGATTTTTTTTTTAAGTCTATTTGGTATGCTTAAAGCAGTGTGTGGTTAAGCATCCGGTGTTATATTGTCCTGAAAGGCTGTCAAGTGGAAGAGGGTTTAAATATTTTCTGCTTGGTCCTTAAGAGAAGAACTAGGGGAAATGGGTAGAATTTAGAGGGACAGAGATTTTGGTTCAACATGAGAAAAAGACTACATCCTACACAGAGAGGGAGAACTACATAATTATCATAGCTAAAGAAAAGTGTCTTGGATTTACTTTGGAAAAGGATGAGTTCCCTTTGACTGAAGGGATTCAAGAAGTGGCTGGATATTATCAGGAATAGCTTAAACTTAATTGATTCTTTGAGTCACAGTCGGAATAGAATAGTAGATGACCTCGAAGATTCATTTCAATATTACAATTACATTTTGGTGAACACCAAACTTACCTTACCAACCTATTTATTAGTTGCAGAAGTTACTGTCACAGGGTAATTGGATCTTGCCTAATGAGGAAAAGGAAGGACTTCCAAGATTTATTATCTCAAAAGGATAATGTCTATGAAGCATTTATTATACTTCACTTTAGTTGATTATTTGTAAAAGTTTTGGTGTAATAAACAATTGATAGTGTAGTTTTGGGCAGATATTAATTATTCTCTCTCTTTTAAAAGGTGAAAATCAGGATGTATCTGGATAGATTCCCCCACTCCCATATGAAGGTCTGGGTTGGAGTCGAATGCAACTGGTTGCTGCCAGTGGTGATATAGCATCCTACTAGGCAGAGCACAGGGTGGCCTTGCCTGCTAAGAGACCCCAGTTCTGGGATCAGGAGAAAGATTAATTCAGTCCTTAGGTAGGGAGGGGAAACCAAGTCTCTGAAAAACAGGGATTGAGGTATTTTTTGGTGGTCTCTGACTCTTCTACACACACACACCCCCACCAAAGAACTAGAAGAAAAATATTACAAGGTTGTCCTGGGGTACAGTTTTAATCATCTTTCCAGAGAATATTGTTAAATGAATATGTATGAATATTCATTACATTTGGGGAAATGGCAAATGGTACGAATTATGGCTTGCATTATCATTTTGTTAATTTCTAGACTTAAGAAATTGATCCAGAAAAATGTTAACAATCCAGATTAAACTTGAATGTCTGTCATGCATACATTTTTTTCACTGAAAGCTGGTTGTTAAACGTTTACCAGCACACCCCTGATTATGATTGATGTTTGGGATCTCCCACAAAGTGATTATCAGCACCCCAAGTAGATCAATCAAAGAAGACTATTCTTTCTATGCCAAGGAAATGTTTAAAACACAAAAAGCCTCAAGGACACATTGGCAATTTAGAACAAAGAACAGTCATCCAAATATGGATAGTTGAAGGTCATATAGGTAATAACAAGCAGAATTAGGTTTCCAATACTGGGCTTTTGAATTCCATTCTAGTAAGGTTTTCACTATACTATGCTGCTTCATTTGGTTTCAGTTTCCTATCTTATTTTTAAAATATGCTCTGTCAATTCTCAGTGGCAGTATAACTGGCAATGGCACTAGACACAGTGTTGTCAAGTCTGGACTTATTTCTATCTTTGTATCATTTCTCTTATACATCCTCTTGTCTCTGATACTGCTGTCACTCTGGCGTAGGCTTTTATTACTTGGCACCTAGACTATTGCAATTGGTCTCTGCCCCAAATGTCTCCCTACTCCGGGCCATCCTCCTTTCAGCTACCAAGGAATCTTCCTGAAGCATTTGTCTGACCATATCGCTTCCATTCTCAATAAACACCAGTGTCTCCCTGTTACCTCAAGTATAAAATTCTCCTGGTTTTTGAATCCTTTTCCAACTTGGCTTCCATCTTTCCTGTCTTCTTACAATTTACTCCCCTCCATACTATGATCCAGCCACATTGGCTTTCTTGCTATTATCACACATGATACTTTTCCCCTGGTTGGAATGCTTTCCCTCCCCATCTCCACGTCCTTGCTTCCCTTGCTTTCTTTCAAGACTCTACTCATATCTCACTTTCTGGAATAAGTTGTTTCTACCCCTCTAGTGCTATTGCTAGTCACTACTAGTGCCTTCCCTCTGATATTCTAATACATTCTGTATGTCCATGGTTATTTTTATATTGTCTCTCTCCCATTAGAATGTGAGCCCTTTGAGAGCAGGGATTATTTCTGCTTTTCTTTGTATCCCCAGTGTTTAGCATACTGCATCACACATATGTGCTTAATAAATCCATGTTGGCTGATTGACTGACTCTGTACCCCTACTGCCTCAATCACCACAACCAATTTCCAATTTCCTCAGGCTTGCTCTGGTGATAACTACCTACAGGTTCTACCAGATTTAAACAAGTAAACCTATCCTCCCTAATGTGCTCTCCAGATTTGTTTATGATTTTTTTTTTAATCAGGCAGTGAGAACTGTTAACCTAGTAAGTTTTTCATTTTAAGTCTTAGGAAAATCAGAAGTAAAATTAATGCTCAACTGTAGTAGTTGGTCCAAGTACCATTTATTTTTCTGCCATTTTGAATTGCTTTTGATTCTGCTTTTAATCACCCCATTTTAAACGTGAAATAACTTCTTAAGCTGCCTATTTTTTTTTGTAAGTGATATGATAATAGTTGACATTTATGTAGAACTTGAAGGTTTGCAAAGCATTTACTTACAATATCTAAATTGAACCTCTCAGCTACTCTGGGAGGCGGCTACTATTATTATCTCTATATCACAGGCAAGGAAACTGGAGATCAGAGATGTTTAATGACTGGACCAGGGTCAGGGAGCAGATGTGTCACAGGTAGAAATCAAACCTTGGTCTACCTGATTTCTAGTATGGCATTCTATTCTCTATTACATGCCGCTGTTATGTATAAGTGGATGTATAAAGAATATGTAAGCTAGCTAATGTGTGACCTCTTCAAGGTAAAGTCACACCTTAACCATGGAAGTGCCAAAACTAGAAGTAACATAGAAAGTAACTAGTGATGGGGACCTTAGAACAAAGAATTTAAAACGTGAGCTCTGAAATAACCTTAAAATATAAAATGCTAGACTATAAGACAACAGGGGCTAAATGGAAGGGACCTTAGAGATCATGAATTCAAAATTATCAAACCATTGAGCAAAAATTCCAAGTACAGGAACCAGATTAAAATATAATTGAAAAATGTTTCAGAAAATAAATAAAGATACAATACTACATAATGTTAATTTGTGGATTTCTAAATCAACATATACCCTACAGAGATCTGTTTCTATTTGAGTTTGACATCTCTATGGTTCAACACCTCCATTTTAACAAAAATTAACTGAGGCCCAGGGGCAGTTAGGTGGTACAGTGCATATAGCACTGGGCTTGGAATCAGGAAGACTCATTTCATGAGTTGAAATCTAGTATCAGACACTTATTAGCTATATGACTCTAAACAAGTCACTTAACTCTGTTTGCCTCAGTTTCCTCATCTGTAAAATGAGCTGGAGGAGGAAATGGAAAACCACTCTAGTATCTCTGCCAACAAAACCCCAAATAAGGTCACGTAGAATCAGACATAACTGAAAAATGATTTAGTAACAACAACAACTGAGGCCCAAAGAGAGGAAGGGACTTTCCTTAGGTATCTGCTGGCTTCTAGTCCAGGTTATCTTTTTGCTTAATCAGGGGACTTGTCAAAATGAAAAGCATGTCTCCTTAGAAGACCTTGTCATGAGAGCTGTGAAAATCCTCTAGTTGTCGTTATCAATACTAATGAGAGCAGGCATCACTTTAAGGTATATACTCCCTCCCAGAGTTCCAACACTGACACAATCCACCCAAACGTTCTCTTCTTGTTTGACTCTTTTCCCATGTTCTCCCACAAAGTCACCAGAACTCCACCCAACATGCTAGGACTTACCATAACATCAGGGGCTCTTATACTTTTTTTGCAATCTGGTAAAACCTGTGGACTTTCTAAAAAAATATTTTTTCAAAGCAGGAAATAAAATACATAGAATTACAAAGGAAGCTAATTATATTGAAATACAATTATCTTTTTTTAAAGTTCACAACCCTCTGTTTAAGAATCCCTGCCTTTGATGTCTTATTACTACATGGATTCCGATGGGGGAAATGAGGTCTCCATTATTTATCCCATTAGTTTGCTCTTGTTATATGACCAGCACAACACCTTCTCTAGTCATACAGCTCTTTGGTGACATCTTTTCGAATGTCAAGTTTTTCAATGGCAATGTTCTGCAACCTATTCCCACACACCATGCCTTCTGACAACCTGCAACTTCAGCTTTTCAGAGACTATGATATTCTATGACTTGCAGTCAGACAGCATAATTAGAAGAACATTTATGTTAAAAACACAGGAGTTTTCTTCTTTTTCCCCAAAGAAAATCCTAACATCACTAAAAGCATTATATAATTTCCCAGCAAAAATGAAACTTATTCTTTTCCTGCTTCTCAATTCTGGGTCTAGTTCATTGTCGATTTGAAGTTTTTATCCAATATTATAGTGTCATAGATTTTAGAACTAGAAGAAACCATAGAGGCCATCTAGTTCAACTACCTTATTTTACACATGAGGAAACTGAGGCACCTCTATTCATGTGACTTTCCCAGAGTCACAGAATCAGTCTCAAGCTGAAACTGTATTTGAACTCAAGGCTTCATGTTTCCAACTTCACTATCAACCCAGATGTTTAAATTAGCTTGTGTAGACTGATAAATCAGTTCTATCATACTCTGTATCAATCTGGATAACAGACATTTTTCATCAACTTGGTTTTTGTTTGTTTTGTTTTTTTTTTCTATGTGGATAGTTCAGACAAATTCCTCTAAGTGATTGTGAATATCATTTGAAAGGGTCCACATTGTTCTGAGGCTTAATGCAAATGGTACGATATTATGTGCAAAAAAGAAACATCTGGGAGACTTAATCATCTATAATGAATCTTTCTTTTATTTGGACTCTGTGACATACAATCTCTATGAAAGTGGAAAACATTTTTGGCAAGTATATATACTCCATTTTAATGCCTCACTCAATATTAATAATCAAAGAACTGTCTCTTGAATTTATCCTTGTAGTTAGGTCTTTGAAAAAACATTGTGTAATTTGTAAAAATACTCTGGTTGATGAGGAGATCTTAATGATGCATTTTTCCCAACCAAATCAGTATATTTTTAATAGTCAACAAACAATAAGTTTAGTGGAACCTGGTATTCTTTACACCTTGCTGTCAGTTTCATGACTAAAGATCTACTATGCTCTGTTCTGCACTATCATTTATGGAAAGTTTATCTTTTTCATTCAAATCTTCATCTAGAATGCCTAGGTAGACTATTCTTGTGAAGATTTTGAAGCTGAGAGAATAGACATACATGGATTATTGGCATTTTTAAAATCGTCTTTATAAAAAAAAGTCTGTTTTTATTTTTTGCTAAGTGTTTGATATTGTTTACTTTTTCATCTTGAGAATTCAAATTTCAATATATTCAGAGTTGGGTTACCTCCAGCATAGATCCACACATAAGTGCATATGCATGTATATATGTATGTATGTATGCATGCCTGTATTGTGATATATTTTACACATGGGTGTATATACATATGTGTATAATACATAATGTTGGTATATAATTATACTGGACATAACACAACTCTGAGGGCACTGAAGGATCAGCTCTCAAGATATATCTACACAGCTGTATCTATCTATAGCTTTATATATACATACATTTATTCATATACACATGAATATGTACACATACATACCTGCACATGTGCATATGTGTAAACATACAGGTGAATTAAGAAACTCTCATTTCCTAATTCTGAACCTCTTTTTTTTTTGGACACACTCTTTGCTATCTTCTATGCCTACCTTTGCCCTGAACTAACCTAGTATTAGGTAATAATTTGAGTTAATCTAGAGGGTCTAGACTATTTCTCAATTATCATCCTCTATAGCAATTTTTGGTACACAAACTGCAGTTATCTTAATAGTAGACCTTTTTTCCCAAAAGAATCTTATCAGACAAATAAGTGTTCTATAACGAAGATGTTTCTTGCTCCCTTTAGATATGTAGTAAAAACAATTCTACCAACCACTTGTTACCACTCCAAGGCTAACCTGGAAGTATCCACCCTTCCGTTTACCAGCATCTTCCTTGTCTATTTGGGTTTTCTGTATAATGAAGGAGACAGGGGAGGAAATAAGCATTTATGTAACACTAACTATGAACCAGGTACAGTGCTAAACATTTTACAAAAATTATCTCATTTGATCCTCACAATAACTCTGTGAGTTAGGTACTATTTTTATTTCTGTCTTATAGTTGAAGAAACTGAGGCAAACAATGGCTAAGTGACTTGCCCACGGTCACACAGATAGTAAGTACCTGAAGCCCAATTTGAATTGGGGCTTTCCTGATTCTAGGCCCAGCACTCTATCCATTGTACCACCTAGTTGACTCTATAGCATGTATTATACAGGTAGTACATGTCTCTTCTTCAAACTCATATTAAATCAAAATCTCTCTCCCTATAATTTCCACCCCTTTGGTCCTAGCTTTACCTGTGGGAGCCATGCAAAATAAGTCAAGTCTCTTCTCTACAAAATGGATCTTACAGTTATAATTGGCAGGTCTATGTTCCCTTTAATGTCTTTTTCAGTCAGGTTAAGTGGTTTTAATTCCTTCACTTGTGCCACAGATGGGAAGGCTTTGTTTTCTTATGTACGTCTTCCAGTTGTTTTTTTTCTCCCAAGTCTTCCTATAATGTGGTGACAAGAATTGAACACAGACATGATTTGATTAAGGCAGGATACAGTGGAATCACTACCTATCTGCCTTGTATTAGAAGAAACTTTCACTTGCAGTCAGAAAATAAGGCTTCCAGTATTATCTTTCACATTTACGTAGCTCTTTAACTGAGGTCAAGTAATTTCACGACTCTGACTTTTAGGTAACATATATGTAACCTCACCCACAGGCAAATTGCCATGGAAACCTAGTGAGCCAAGAAGAGGTTTCCATTTGGGGGATCCTGCCTTTACCCAAAGATCCCAAAGTTTCTGATGGTTTTTTAACTGGGAAGAGATTTCCAAGAAGCCAAATGTCTGAGATGCAGATAAGCAAAGTGGAAAGAAGGAAGAGAAGGAAGTCTGGTATCTGCCTCTACACCAGAAAACAGGCAAAGCAAGTAGACCTTAGGTCTTCTGGTATAGCAGAACATTCATGAAGCTCAATGGGAAGGACTAGTATGGAGGGCTAATGAAGAGCCAGGAGTTGCAATGGTTAGTGAGGTTATAAGAATCTGGGCTGTAGCACGCTCTTGAGGTCCTTCCCAAGTCCAATCACCTTTGTCTGAATGTGCTTCTGAATGTGTCAATGTCCTTCCTAGAGAACTGATCAGGAAAGAAGAGAGTGGAATTATTACTTTGTTCATTCTATATGCCATTAGACTGAGTTCGTTGAGGGTAGGGATTGTTTTATGCCTCTCTTTGTTCTCTAGTGTTTTGTACAACACTTGGCACATAGTAGGAGCTTAAAAAATGCTAGTGGCGACTATTTTCTTATGGTAGCATAAGATTGCATTAAACTTTTTCTTTGTTATCTCATGCTGTTGCCTCAAATTGATATTGCAGTATGATAAAGCGTTCCATACCTTTTTTTTCCTCTTTTTTTACATGAACTGCTATCTAGCCATGGCTCTCTTATCTTGAATTTGTAAAACTGATTTTCTGAATTCAAGTGAAGGATTTTGAATCCATCTCTATTCCAGTTCATCTTATTTGATGTTGTAGTTTGTAGATTATTTTTTACTTTTAATACTATCATCCAATATATGAGCTATCTCTACCAGCTTTGTGCTCTCTATAACGTCTAATGAACATATCATCTGGCCCTACTACCAAATCAATGATAAAAATCTTAAACAGAACAGCACTAGGGACAAATCACTGGGACTATCCATTATTGGCCTCCCACTACATCAACATTATCCCTTTAATAACTGTCCTTTGGATCTATTCATTCAAGTACTTTGTGAAATTCAACTGCTATACAATTAGTATTTAATGCTTTTAATTAATGGTTTTTGTATTTGTATCCACAGAAGCTGGCACAGTAGTCGGCAAATAATAAGCACTTAACACTTTTTCATTCATTCATCCTTTGAAAAATAGTGATAGGACAAATTTAGAGTAGTATCTAAGATGGTGAGAGGACTAGAGATCACCCTATATGAAGATCAGTTGTAAGAAAAGTGAACCTTTAGCCTGGAGGAGAGAACACTTTGGGAGGTAGATGATCATTACTTTCACATAACGGGAGTGGTATACTGGAGTATAATAGGAATTAGATGTGTTTCTTGGTACCAATGGACCTAACTAGGAGAAATGGATAGAATGTAAAGAGGAGGAGATTTAGGTTTGATGTGAGGAATTTTATCTAACAGTTAGAGAGTTGGGGAGGTTGGATGGCTACCTGTTGGACCTATTGTAATAATGATTCATATTCAGAAATTCTTTGGACTATAATGACTTTGAGACCCCTTCTGAGTCTGAAATTATGTGATTCCATGAATTGCTACCAAATATGAGGGTGACCCTGTACTCCTGGGTTCTTATGGTCCTCCTATGGTCCCCTTATGGACCAAGGCATGCTTGTTATAGTCCTATTACTTGATTAGCCTGAATCAACCAACAAGTAGTCACCGGATACCTGTAAGTTAATGGTGATAGATGCATCAGTACATTAACTTGAATTTTGTCTTCAGTAAGGTAACATTTGGGTGAAATGGATCATTTATAATTGCCAGTATTTAGAATGAAATTCTGCATTCTAACTTCAGGGTTCTTAAAAGCAAAGCAACACTTGTTCTTGCCAGTGGGAAAATGGCACCAGTAAATCCACATTGGAGAAATTCCCTATTTCCCAAAGATTTATGGACTTAACTACTGAGGAAAGCCACTGGCAACTTGGCTCTCTCCCGAAATTTCCACCCATAGATAAAGTAGGTACATGAGGGGAGCCTCCCACTGGGGAAAGTCATATGGGTAAGGAATTTCAGGCTTGCTCTACCTCTAATTAAATTGCCTTAATCCGTTTAATGCTTTCGGCAGTGCATAAAAGTCATCTCACAGGAAGCCTGTAAGCCTGCTATTTAAGTGGCATGGCTCTTTATTATTATTTATTTATTTTTAATTTATTAGCTGGGCCCATTGTAGTAGCCTCTGGGTGCACTTATCTATGAGTTTAATTAAGAAAACAGTCCCTGGCATTATCGCCTGCGATCAAACGTAAATGACAAGAACATAAACACAGAAAAGATGTGCTCTCACATAGGCACAAACACACACACACACACACACATAGACACCAAGAAAATCAATCCAGTCCATAATCAAAACAACAAGAATTACAGTGTTATGAAAGGAAATATGCTTGAGTGGAGACAGATTTAACCTGGGAGATAGAAGACATGACTTTGAGTCCCAGTTCAGTCTATTAGAGTGTCTTGTATGTAATAGGTATTTAATAAATATTCAATTGAATTGAATTAGATTAATACCATGGGTGACCTTACAGCTTGGTTCATTTTAAAGTTTGCTAGATGTGAAGTCAACAGACTTGAGGTTGATTAATAATATCTATGCGACCTTGGGCAAATCACATGAGTCTGAGCAATAGTTTCCTTATCTGTAAAATGAAAGTAATAATAGTACCTATATAACAGGTTTCTTGTGAAGAAAAATTTAGATAATGCATAAAAACATTTGGCAAACCTTTAAGCACCATGCAAATATTAACTATTATGTTGTTGTTTCTTCATTTGTAAAATAAGGGCATTAAATTATGTGAACTTTAAGATCGTTTCTGTCTCGTCTGTAACACTCTGAACTTTGATTCTCTGCACCTCAGTTTCCTCATCTTTAACATGAGGGAGGGGGTAATATTATTTGTTCTATCAAACTCCCAGGGTTTGGGAAGATAAGTACTTTGTAAACTGTAAAGCATTATAGAAATGTGTGATGTTGTTACAGGAAAATCTATGTTGAAAGATAACTACATCTGAGTATTGAATTGGAGAAATTTAGAATTCTACAGAGAAATTAAGTGGTGATTAATAAAATAAAAAGAGATTCTTCATTGTTTAGTGTGTCTTCATTTTTAAAAAAGTAAAACCAGAGGGAAAAATGCCAGATGAGAGTATATGAGAATAATTGGGATTGTCGACTATACATATTAGTTTCCTTAAATAAGGAAAGGCAGAAACTGTAAAGAGGTAGATTTAGACTTGGTGAAAAGAGAGAAAATAATCTTTCATAAAATTAAACCAGTTCAAAAATGGAATGAGCTATTTTGAGAGATAGTTAGTTGCCACTTGTTGGAGGTCATTAAGTAAAGGTTGGATTACCACTTGTCAGGCTGGTGGTAGAAGTGATTCGTATTCTGGTTTCCTTTAGAATAAATGATGTCTGGATTTATGTATTTTTGTGACCTAGACCACACTCAAGTTATGGTAAGAATTCTTTTTTTTTTCTTTCTATTTAATGGGAAGACACCACCTGTCCCTGTCCAAATGTATTTTTTTTTTGTTTGCATTTTTTGGCTTCTCAGAATTTGCCTCTATTTGAATAAAAAAGGTTGACCTAATCAAGGAAAATAAAAATACATGAACTAATTAAATACTAGGCAATTACTGCTTTTATAATTGATTCTATAGTAGTGCTTAAAATTTGGTCAAAGACTAAGAAAAGTAGCTGTAGTAAAAAAAAAAAAAGGCTCTTCATTTGGAATCAACAAATCTGAGTTCAAATTCTGACTGTTCCACTTATTACCTGATTAACCTTGTGTGAGTTACTTATTTTCTCTATCTTTTGAATGAATAAGTTGGACCAGATGACCCCTTAGTTTCCTTCCAATGTTAAATCTATCATCCTATTAATGCTTCATTCAATATGAGGAAACCCAAGAGACCATAGGTTTCCTGACCTTCCTGGACTTCAGTTTTTTCCAGTGTAAAATGGAAACAATAATTCTTTTTTCATCTACCTCACAAGATGTTTTGTAAACCTCCGACTGCTTTACAAATGTAATTTGTCAATTATTAGGAGTCGTACAATACCACCTCCTCCATGTCACAGATGAAAAAACTGAGGCACAGAGAGAAAGAATTGACTAGCCCAAGATCATATAGCTAATCTGAGACACAATTGGGACTAGAACCCAGGTTTTATAGGCTCATAAAATGTCAGAGATAGAAGAAAACTTGTAAACTAGTCATTTAAAAAAGAGAAAACAAGACCAAGAATGAAGAGATTTCCTTGATATCACAGAGCTAAGTTGTGGCCAACTCAAAACCCAAGTCTTCTTGCTCCCAATCCATTGCTCTTTCTACATCATAACATATGAAGCCTAATAAAAATTGCCAAACTTTTTATAAACTTGCCAAGTATATCTATACCCTTTCAACAGCTTAAATTGTGCTGTTACATTTTATATAGCTATTGTAAAATGATATGTATCTTGCATACAGTTCAGCAACTTCAGGAATTTAAAGGATGTAGAGATTCTCCCAACTTCAATGAATGGAAGCAAATGAGTGGGAGGAAAGATTTCATATGAAATAAGTGCTTCATGAGCATGTTCAGTGGGTTTTTTGACCCTCATTCATCAGGCTTTGAGGCCAGCCAAAGTAAATAGACACAATAAATAGAAATCCCCTTATCCAATGAGCTTAGAAAGTCATTGGATGGCTTTTCATAACTTTTATTTCCATCAACTCCATCAATTTATCCTGGGATTCTGAGCTGGGATGACCTCACCCTTTGCCAAAAGTAGCCCAAAAGGGTGCCCAGATCCCTTTTGAAAATTTAAGCTACTGACAGAAAGCATCCTTTAGTTCAACCAACATAGGGTTGGAATTTATCAAAAAGAATTTTTCATGGGAAACACACCACAAGGTCTTTGTTTTTCAAAATTATGTAGTTTTCTTTGACTCCTCCCTTTCCCTCACCCCTCATTTCAGAAAGGCAGTATGGTATAAGGATAATATCTTAGACTGAAGAAAGGAAGATCTGAGAACAAAATTACATTTTTTCCCTAGCTATGTGACTCTGCACAAGTTATTTAAGCACTCAGCCTCAGTTCCATCATCTATAAAGTGGAGATGATAATAATGCCCTGCCCTTCAGAGTTATTGTCAACATAAGTTGATATAATATGTGAAGTGAGTGACAAATCTTAAAGTACAATATAAATATGAGCTGTAATTATGTCTAGTTCAATCAAGGTGTATCCATTACAAGCTACAATAGACCTCAAAGTAGTCATACAATATTGTTAAGAATACATATTTATGTTTTTTCCTGCTACCTTTCCTCTACTAGATCATAAACTTTCAGCTTTTCTGATTGTCCTTTCTCTTCTGGGTCTATGGGACCCCTCTTCCCTTCCAAAAGGGAAATGGCTAGAGAAAAAGTTCATATTTTCCATCTGGGATGGAGAGAGCATTTGACTGATTGCGAAGTAGTCAATCAACAAGCATTTATTAAGTACCTACTACATGCCAGGAACTGTACTAAGTGCTAGTGATACAAAGAGAAAGGCAAAAAAACAATCCCTACTCTCAAGGAGCTCATGATCTAATTATAAAACACAAAATCCACTCTCAAGAAGTTTGCAGCCTAAAGACACTCACTCTTCCCTATTCTATATCCAGACTTTTAGTTTGGGGATACGATTTAGTCCTGGTGAATCCAGGCCTTTAATAAGGAAGATTAGGCTCACCATTTTCATATTCATTGCCTTGTTGACACCCAAGCATCTTGGGGACAATGCTAAATATGCTAAAATTGTTGTTTGCAAGTTAATAGTTTCTATAATTTCACCCCAAAAGGGGAGAGTTTAAGAAAAGAAAAAAAAAACTTGATACATAAACATGGATTAGGGACAGGACTGACAATTTATTGCAACAGAGAGGTAGAATAAAAAGAAATTCAAAGGAGAAAGAATACCAGCACATATAACAGAATGACTAGGACAGAATTCAATAACTTTGCTTTAAACTACTGTTATTGTTGAGAGTCTAACATTTAGGCTTCATAAGGGCATAAAACAATTTACAAGAAAACTACTTAATCATTTTACATTTCATCTTGACTAGACACTTGGCAAACAACATCCAACACATTTTCTGGAGAAATGAGCCATGATGCACCAATAATCTTGTTGTTTCCCATTCTTTGTGATACCGATTTTTCTGATGTTAGTCACTGCTACTCTGGAAGCACCATAGCCTTTGTACTCACAGGCCTCTTCTGACATTTAACCATTTTAGAACTCTCAAAGTCACTGCCAGTCCTGCTTATGTCCACCATGAGATAATCATTCTTCTTCAGATCCGAAAAGAACAAATACCAAAGGGAGAGGCGAAGCTGTATTCATGGCCACATGGAGGCTTTTTAGGAGGGAGGGCAGACAACCTTTCCCCATCTGATCTGTAGGATAAAGTTGGAAACAGACTACATGATTTACTGCCAGAAAGGAGAGACCAGGCAAAAGTTCTCCATTTTGTACATCTCCTGAGTCATCAGCTCTTCTGGGTCAGAAAAGTGGCTTAGGGAACTCTTTTGTTTCCATCGCAAACTCCTTAGTCACAAATGGCTGGAAGCAGGCACCCAAATCTCTCACGTCTAACCGGAAGCAAGTAGAGAATATTTTCACATATGATCAACAGTGCATATTTCACTCATGTAATCAAAATGACAACACATTATAATTTGGTTGCTGAGATAATATTGTGGACTAGGGGTTGGGGAGGTGCTCTCACAGCCTTGCAACTTCACCATTTTGTAAGAGTCTCAAATAGAGATGATCACTATTTGACAATGATAGAGTTCTGGTATGATTTAGCTAGAAGGAACCTTAAAGGTAAAGTATATTTTTATAGATGAAGAAACAGAGATGTTAAATAACTTGCCCAGTGTCATTCAGCTTCTGTAAAAATGGATGAGGTGAGATTTGAGCCCATCTTCCTGACTCCAAGTCCAGTGCCTTATTTACCACACTAGTCCCCTCGTTTCACAGAGCAGAAACTGAAAGGCCAGAAACCCTTTAATAACTTGCCAAAGGACACATTGGTAGCAATAGAGCCAGGATCTGAACTCTGTTCCTCAGACTTAGGATACAGCAGTCTTTTCAATACTGCATAAGATCATGTGGGAGGCCCATTTGTTCCAAAGCTATCTGAGGAGATGAAGAAGTAGAGAGGTCCAATAAGGTTCATATTTCGTTTTTGTTATTTAGTCACTCTCAGTTGTGTCCAATGTTTCAGGACCCCTTTCAGGGTTTTCCAGGCAAAAATACTTGAGTGGTTTGCCATTTCCTCTTCCAGCTCATTTTACAGATGAAGAAACTTAAGTGACTTGCCAGAGTCATACAACTAGTAAGTGTCTGAGGCCAGATTTGAACTCAGGTCTTTCTGACTCCAAGCCAGCACTCTAGGTTCATATAGGTAGTATTAATGGGAAACTAGAGCAAAATTGTAGGACACATGGAGATCAGACTACAGGAAAATCAGGTAAGGCCCTTTCAAAGCCCATGTATAGGATATTCATGTTTGAAACAAATACTGGTGCCCAATTCTTACAATCCTCACTCAATTTCTTCTGTTAGTCTGCTACATCTGATGTGTCCAGAGTCATTGACAGAAATGGAAAAGGCTGGATTGCATTACTTTATCAGATCTTGCCAGAGGACAGAGTGAAAGAGAATGCAACACCAGAAGGCAAACTTCAATAGAAGGATCTTGGCTGCAAATGAGTAGAGGATGACATACTAAAGGCAAACTTGACTGAGTGAGGCTGTATTATGGGTATCTCTAGGTAGCAAGGGGACAGCATAAAATCTCTAAGTCTTTTAGGAGAGAGGCATAAAAGAGGGAACTGAGGAGAGCTGATGCAACCTTTGCTGCATTCTGGTTTTGTCAAAGGCTGGACCCCTTTGGTAGAATTGTAGTATGTTGATTACGACCCCTTATTCTTATCATGAAACTCGTGCTTTAGACAAACTAGTCTACTCATTCCCTGAACCTGTGACCATGATTTCCCACCTCTATGCTTTTGTTCACACTCATCTTTCTGCCTGAAATTCCCTTCCATGGCATGAACACCCACCCCAAACTTACCCACTGGCTGTGAAAACTGCCATGTATAAAACAAATGAGACTCTTCAGAAATGGCTTGATATTCATCTGGGGAATAAATTATATTAGCCATAGGGCTTCTATGTAGACTGCAGTTTAAGGCTAATTACTATTATTTCTGTTGAATCCAGCAATTAGGACCACATGTTTTTAAGCAGTATTTTATTACTATGTTTTCAGTGGCGACATTAAAGAATCGATAGAGGGCTGGGATAATTCTTCAAAATGGTGGCCTCTGGAGAAAGGAGGAGAAATTCCCCTACCTTGCATTATTTAGCCAATTTATGTCATAAATTAATGAATGATGCTGTTGGTGCAGGCTGTAGGGAACTGGTATGTCTCTAGTTCTGTTTTTTAATAAGCATCTAAGAGCTAAACCACTTGATACTTGAAAAAAGGGGAAAAAAGCTAATCCCTAAACCTGTAAGGTTCTTTGAGAGGCACCTCCAGTGGAGAGACAAGAGTATGGATTTGGGGATCTGAGTATTTGAGTTCAAATCTGACTGATACATATTAGCTGTATGACCTTGTACAAATTACTTCTCCTCCTGGGCTTTAATTTCTTCAGTAGTAAATTGAGAAGGTTGGAATAAAAGATGTTATTGTTTAGTCATTTTTCAATCATATTTAAAGATCCTGGAATGGTTTACTATTTCCTTCTCTAGCTCATTTTACAGATGAGGAAACTGAGGCAAACAGAGTAAAGGGACTTGGTCAAGGTTACACAGCCGATAAGTATCTGAGGCCAGAGCTGAACTCAAGAAGAGTCTTCTTTTCTCTCGGCCTGGCACTCTAACCACTGTGACATCTAGCTGTCCCTGGAATAGATTAGGAGTTCTTAACATGAGGTCCAGGAATTTGTTTTTTTTTATGTATATTTCATGAACGGTTTCCTTAGTGATCCTATATTCTTTATGTCGCTAAAAACCTTGTTCGCGTAAGGGGGTCAATGTGCTTCACAAAACTGCCCAAATAGGTTCAAGAAACCAAAAAAAAAAAAAGTTAAGAACCCTTGGAATAAATTATCTCAAATAAGATTCTCAACTTGAAATCTTCTGATCCTGTAAACAACCTTAGAACCAAAGTTGGTTTTCAGGTTGATTATGTTACAGATGGTTAGAGTCTAGAATGATGGTTGGGTTAGTGTTTGGAATGATGAATAAAATCTAATACTCAATCAATGAGATTTAGGAGGCAGTGTGACATATTATAGACAACCTTTGATTGGAAGTCAGAAGACCCTAGTTCAAATTGAGGCTCTTATCTTTACCACATACTGCTCTTACTCAGAATAAATGACTTCACCTTTCTGTGTCTCTTTTTCCTCATCTGTAAAATGAAGATTATAAGACTTTTGCTCCCTGCCCCGACAGTTTTTTTTTTTTCAAATAAAGCACTTCAGAAGGCATAAAATGTTCTGTAAATTAGAACTGTAATAAAACATGATTTCCTCCACTACAGTCCTGTTCTAATGCTTCATTATGGTATGGACATGACCTAGGTTCTCAAAGGCTATCTACCAAAGGCCACACTCTGCAAGGTCCCATTATATTAAAAAGACTTTGAGAATAAACCCAGAAAAGGACTTTGTATGTGTTGTCCAATGATCTGCACAGCTAAGTGCAGAGAGACTAAATGACAAAGCACTGGGCTGGATTGGACATGGGTGAATTTTTTTTTTCCACAACAAAGATTCTTAAAGACTATTTCCAAAACTCTAAACTCTGTGATCCCCTATCTTTGCCTCTCTCCCTCAAGGCTTAGTACATCACTCTGCATACAGTGTGTAGTTAAGAAATTTTTGTTAAATTGTTTTGAGTCACCAAAGCTTAGACATACGTTAATAATAGCTTACATTGGTTTATAAAGGGTTTTATTTACATATGTTGTCTCATTTGATCCTCACAACAGCCCTTTGAGGTAGGTACTATGTTATTATTATCACCATTTTACAAATGAGAAAACTAAGGCAAGGTTAATCAGTGACTCTAACTTTACAAAACTATTGAGAAGTAAGATGTAAACTCCAACTGACTCCAAGATCAACATTCTGTTTTACCACTTTGCTGCCTGATATAGGTGATCCTTATGAGTGGAAGGAATATTCACATTGATGAAACAACAGCCATTTTGAAATATTAAAGTAAGCATTATTTGGTATGAGGGAGAAGCCCCCTTTTCCTTCATCCACAAAGGGGATTTAGCAGCATGAAAGGAAGGATTGCAACTGCATCAAAATTCTTCCTGAGAGCAGAAGACAAAATTATTCTTTCCCTTAGGTGGTTTCATTCCTCCTTTCCCTCTTCCTTGGTATGTGAATGCAGATTGGCAGGAAAAGTGAGAAAACTCTTCTATTTCTTAGGGCTGATCTCCTTTATCACTGTTTCTTTCCCTTGAAAGGTTTCCCATTCTCCAGTGTACTTTCAAACTACATAAATGAGAGCTGATAAATCAGGAGTAGGTCAGACAGGCAACACTGAGACAACACCAGATGGGACAGGATCAGAGAAAATGAAACTAGTTTAGATGCTAATTTTTCATTCTTTGCAATAGCTGCAGTTAAAAAGACTAGTTTCTAGGAGAAGGAGAAAAAAATTTAAGGAAGGAAGGAAGAAAGAAAGAAAGAAAGAAAGAAAGAAAGAAAGAAAGAAAGAAAGAAAGAAAGAAAGAAAGAAAGAAAGAAAGAAAAAGAAAGAGAAAGAAAGGAATTGGGAAGGAAGGAAGGAAGGAAGGAAGGAAAGAAGGAACTAAAGAAAAAAGGAAGGAATCAGGTGGCTTGATGTAGTTGTAAGAGTCCAAAATTGGCAGTCAAAGATCCAAGATTCAAATCCCAGACCTACTACTCACTACCTGTGTGTTCTTAGACAAGACATTTAAAATCTCTGGGATTAGATGATCTCTGATGTTTCTCTAAGCTTTTGACACTAGTATTCTATGAACAGGACAGCTTCCTTGGGAAAGAGGTAATACATACAAGTTATTTAGGAGACATAACTGATAGTATTACTTCCAAAAATAATATAATCCCTTGTAAACAAGAAGGAAAGTGATTTACTCTTTTTTATTCCATGTTTTGCCATGGCACTGTAGACTGCTAATCAAAAGATTTCTGTTCAAGCCATAACTTTCTCAATTTAGGTAAGCTACTTCCCTAACCTGGGATTCAATATCCTCATCTATGATTACTAGTCAATCAATCAATAAATATTTATTAAGTGCCTATTATGTGTCAGGCACTGTACGAAACACTGAAAATACAAAAAAAAAGGCAAAATGTTCTTGTGTGAAAGAGCTCAAAGGGTGTAGGTAGCTCACATGGCAGCTCCATAACAATTAGGCTATCTAAAAATAGAGTGGCTGCCTTAGAAAACAGAGAATTTCCTATCAATCAACCAAGATTGTCAATAGTGGCTAAATGATAAGATTATTATATGAAGGATTCCAGTCTCACTATAGTTGGATTATATGGCTTCTGAGGATCCTTTGAACACTAGAATTCCTTGATTCTACTATCCTATAACATCGGGCTGTATACCTATCATTCCATAACATTGAATCTTGAACATCTCTTTCAGCCTAATTGGATTCTTAGATACAAAAAGATACTCATGTTAGGGAGCTGGCATTTTTATCACACTTCACTCTGGGCTGCAATAGTTCATACCAATTATAAACTAGCAAACTTTTCCCCCAGTGAAATAAAATCAAGTCTAGTTATTCTGTTGTTGTTCAGCAACTAAGGAGATTACACATGTTATGGGTTTCCTGTGCAGTCGTGAGGGGCATACTGAATATCAACATGCCAACTAGAGATGTGGCTTGGCCCACAGAATAAATTAGTATATGGATAGTAAAATGCTTTATAGTTCATAGTGAAATTTTGCTATAGTTTGTGGGCATGAGAGCTGTTCTACTTGAAGCCTCTTAATAGGAAAAAAAAAACCTCATGATATTTATCCTACATGCTTCAACACTTAGAAGATCTCATGCAATGGAAATACCATTTCATCCCAATCATCGTTACCATGATTTCACCATCATTACTACTACCACCACAATAGTTATGTTGCAACAGAAAGAGCATTGGATTAGAGTTAGAAGAAATGGTTTTAATCCTGAGTTGATTACACACGTGCTATGTTATCCCTGTGAGCCTCAGTTTTGTCTTCTGTAAGATGGGGGTAATAATATTTGTACTATCACCATTATAGGATTGTTGTGAAGAAATTGATGTGTAAGCAAAGTGCTATGTAAATGAGAACTGTTATTATTATTAACTCATCAGTCATTGCTATCATTAGCCAGCATTATTACCATTCTATATCATCATTATCATTGTGTTATCATAACCATCTGTAAAATTAGAGCATTGAACTAGGTGAACTTAAAGATGTCTTCAAGCTCTATATTCATAATCATGTGATCCTATAATCATTTTCCCATCATCATACTCATCATTAGCAGCAGGGCCAGACACTCTTTAATCAAACAGCAGTAAATAGTGTAGTACTTTGGCCACAATTTTGAGACCATTTAATACACTTTATCAGTAATATAATCAATGGTACCCATAGTTGCCTAGTAGAGTTAGAGGAGCTTCTCAAAAACATATGTAATACAAGGGACTTAGCATGGGAGAGAATCTAGCTCAATAAGGTCAAATAACTGTGAAAATACTATTGCTTTGGGCAGCTGTAAGTAAAAACACCCATCACATGACCATGAGCGTACGTATTACTGGTAAGGCATATTAGCATATTAGCATATTTTTATAGCATGGATGGTGGAAAAAAAAAATCAAACAATCTGTTAATGAGCATTTGGTGCAGTGAAATGAATACACTATAATTCACTAATTGGAGCTCATTCCACAACTCTCCACTAATAAGCATCTTAATGTGCTAAACTGCAAGTGTCCAAAATAGTTATTGAAAAGTATGGAAATTACCAATCTGTTTGGGAAATCTTGATAATTTTGTGGTTTGATTAATTGTTAGGGAGTGTTTCAGTAACAAAGAAGAAAAATTTTAAATGGAGAAAATTACGTGATTCAATCTTGTAAAAATGATTAAAATAGCAAATGTGAAGATCATCAAAACAAGCTGAGCAAATAAAATAAAATAAAATAAAAGTCTGTGGCTACAACATCTGCCACAAGTTTGAAGCTGACCTCGGTGGCAAAGAGGGTATGTCTCCACAGCAGTGAGCTGAGATTTAGCGTTTTTCCAGTTAATTAAATCAATGTTGAATGAGATAATTTGGGTTATTTAAAAATCAAGTTTCCAAGGTGCTTTTCTCATTCCCATGAAGGGACAGGAACTTTGATGAATGAAGTATGGGTGAGAGGAAATAAGGATCTTGTTACTTTTATTTATTATTAACTATTCCTTCACTAAAGTCCTCCAAGGTCTTCTTCTAGTGTGGAGGTGACCCCCAATTCTTAAGTGAAACATCTGACAATCCTATCCAAAAAGTAGAATTCAGGCACTGACCTAGTGATGGATAGTGTCTGTCTTCACAGCTAAATGTGAAGAGATTCGCTACTGAAAGGGTGACAAACATGGTATAGACATTCTGGCTGCAGATAACCTTAATGACAGTTATAGTCTACTTTGGTAGTGGGAGGGTGGGTACCTATATTAAGGAAATCCTGAATCTTTTGTAGATTAATTAAATTAAGGTGCAGGCCAGTTTTTACTTAGTGGTTAGTTTTGGCTGTGAATTGCCATTTTAAACGATAACATATTTTCCCCTTGACTCCTTCCATCCATTCCTCCTCATTCTATCCACTGGGAGCAAAGATGGTAAATCCTATCCCTTCTTCACAGCATAGTCTCAAATCCTTGGAGAAAGCTAGTGTGTCTTCCCTGAGTCTTCCCTTCTTCATGCTACACATACCCAGTTCCTCCAGCTGATCCTCAAACAACATGGACTCAAGGACCTTCACCATCATGGTTACCCTACTTTGGACACTCTCCCCATTATCAATGTTCCCATTGATCCGTGGTGCACAAAACAGAAAATATGGGATCCTACGAGATTAGAGTACAGTCAGACTACCACTTCCTTTTTACTAGAACCTAGACCTTTTTAATGCAGCCCAAGACTGTGCTCACTTTTGTGGCTGCCACATTACACTGCTGTCTCATATTGAATTTGAAGTCTACTACAGTTCCTGGAGCCATTTTTTATCAATCTTCATGCCTTTGCCATCTTGTATGAAGTTGATTTTTGTGCTCAAGTGTACTGCATTTCATCTTAATAGATTAATAATATTAATTAATATTAATAATAATAATTTTAATAGATTTCTCCAGCCCAAATTTCTAGCTTATCAATAGTTTTTGGGATCATGACTCTTTCATATATTATGTTAGCTTTCCCTTCCAACTTCATTTCATCTGCAGTTTTGATGAGCAGTACATCTATTCCTATCTCCAAATTATAATTAAATATTTCAATATCTGAAGACTAAGCACAGATACCTGGAGTCCTGTCACTTTAACATTAAACCATTATCAACTATGTTTGAATCCAATCATAAACAAGTTAACACATGTTGCAGTATCATCATTTACTCCATATTTATTCCTCTTCTCCATAAGAATAGTTTGAAATACTTAATAAAAAGCATTGCTAAAATCTAAGTAAATATGTGTTTACTAAGTAAACACTAATACTAAGTAAATATGGGATTACTTCACTTGTAATAGAGAGGAAGTGATATATTACAAGTGAAGTAATCCCATCCAAAAAGAGGAAATAAGGTAGGTCTGGCATGACTTCTTCATGAACCTTAATTGCTCATTATAATTATAATCACTGCTTCTCTTTCTAGATAGTCTGCAGCTACTTCTTTAATGATTAATTTTTTAATTTCCCCAAGAGTCATAGTCAAGTGCACTGATCTGTGGTTTGCCATCTCTGCTTACTTGACTTTTTTTGAAAATCAGTACATCTTATCTTGTGGTACTCCTCCCACTTTCTATAATATCTGAAATATTACTAACAATGGGTTGGCCATCACATCATTACTGGAAGAAGAAGTTCTTCTAGGCCAGGGAACATGACTTCATCAAGGGCAACTAAGAAATTTCTTACTTTCTCCTCACTTCTCTTAGATATCAACTCATTTGTTGGTTTTGACCTGTAGTTTCAAATACAATGGTTTTATCACTGGCATAAAAAAAAGGAGCAAAAAAAAATTGAACAACTCAACTTTTAGTTTATACTCAGTTAGCATTATCAGACCCACTCTAGGTAAAAGTCCTGTATCTTCTTTGAGCCTCCCCTCCCCCCATTTTAGCAGCAGCCGCAAGAACAATGACAACAGAAACAACAGCCTTCATTTATTATTGTCTTTAGTTTTCCTCTCTGGCCTCAGTTCATTCCAAGCTTTGGTACTCCTGACACTATTTTTACAGAACTATAATACATCTATATGTTTTACCTGTCTTTGTTACCATCTTCCAGACATTTACTTTTTACATATAAGGTGCTGGGTGAGTTCCCTCCTCATTTGCATTACTCTCTTTAGACACCCCATTTTTTCTCCTCCCTGAAATTGTTTCTTTTTATGTCATCATAATTTCACTTTTGAGGCTCTTTCATACCCCCATGATTGACTTTCCCAGTAGAATGTTGGTCCATGAGATTCTACCTATCATTTTCTGAAACCTTTGAAATCTATTTCCTTAAAACCTAGGGCACATTTTCAGACTATGCTCATATTTCCTTTCCTTCTTTATCACAAATTCTGGAAAGGAGAGGTCACTTTCACCCAGACTTCCAATCATTTCTGCCCCAGCAATGAGTTCTTCCCTGTTACCAAGAATCAGATCCAGAAAAATTTTCCTTTCATTGATTTCCTCCTTCTTTTGAAGGATGAAATTATGTCTAAAGTAAATAAAAAGGTTACTACCTATTCTGCTTATGACAAAGATCCAACAGATGTCCAGATATTTGAAGACTTTTATCATTAGTGTATTAAACCTCAGTGCTAAGCTTGTAATTTTCCCCATATTTCATCTATTTCCTATTTGTTTAGGTGGTTTGCAGTATAATTTAATGACAAAATCACCTATGTTCCTCCCTCTATTGATTTTCACCGTAATCCTTTCCACCATACTTCTTTCATCTGGTTCCTTGATTTCTTCATGTGAGCATACCTTCTTTTGCTTGTTTGTTTTATTCCTGGTTTTATTGGCAGGCATTATATTTTATTCCCATTACATATAGATATATGCTAGTTATCATTTTAAGGAAAAGTTCATTTATCCCTATGTTTTCTAGTGTGTTGTTTCCCTCACCCAGATTCCAATTTTTTATTATTTATTTATTATCTTTTCTTTTTACATTTTGAGTTCTAAATTCTGTCTGTCTCTCACACTCTCTCTCATCCACTAAGGCAAGCAATATGATATAAATTATACATGTGAAATCATGCAAAACATATTTCCATTATATACATATGTGTGTATATATGTATACATATCATATATATGTCTCTTATAAACCACATGTTGTTGGATTTTGGTTTCTAATCCATTCTGCTATCTGCTTCCACTTTACGGATGAGCTCATTCCATTCATAATCACAGTTATGATTACTAATTGTATCTTTTCCTCCATCCCATTATTTTCTGGTTCTTCATCTCTTTCTCTTTTTATCCAGTTCCTCAAAAAAAAATTACATATATATATATGTATATATATATATATATTTGTGCATGTGTATAAGCAAAAAAAGTTAAGTGAGAAAATTATACTTCATTTTGCACTCAGTTCTCTCTCTAAAAGTGGATAGCATTTGTTCATCATGAGTCTTTTGGAATTGTCTTGGATCATTGTATTTATCAGAATAGTCAAGTTTTTCAGTTAATCACCCTTACAATATTGCTGTTACTGTGCACAGTGATCTCTCACTTCTTCTCACTTCATTTTGCCGCAGTACATATAGGTTTTGCCATGTTTTTGTGAAACCACCCCCACCTTGTCATTTTCCACAGCACAATAGTAGTCCATCACAATTACATGTCACAACTTGTTCAGCCATTCCCCAGTTGATGAGCATCTCCTCAATTGCCAATTCTTTGCAACCTCAAAAAGAGCTGCTATAAATATTTTTGTACATATCGGTCCTTTTTTCTTTTTCTCTGATCTCTTTGTAATACAGTCCTAGTAGCAGTATTACTGGGTCAAAGGGTATGAGTAGTTTCATAGCCCTGAGAGTGAAGTTCCAAATTGTTCTCTAGAATGATTGGAACAGTTCACTTCTACTCCAACAGATCATTAGTGTACCTACTTATCCCTCATCCCTTCTAACATTTGTCATTTCTGATAGGTATAAGGTAGTGTCTCAGAGTTGTTCTAATTTGCCTTTCTCTAGTAAATAGTGATTTTGAGCATTTTTTTCATATGACCATAGACAGTTTCAATTTTTTTTCTTCTGAAAACTACCTGTTTATAGCCCTTGGCCATTTATCAATTGGGGAAAGGCTATTATTTTTATAAATTTGACATAGTTCTGTTTTCAGTATATATTTGAGAAATGAGGCCTTTACTAGAAAAACTTGCTATAAAATTTGTAATATTATTTCATTGTCTAGAGTGGCTTTTAGCAAAATATAGTTTCCTTGATTATCTCTTTTAATTAGGCCTATTTTTTTTCTTTTGCTTTGATTGAGATCATGACTGCTACCCCTGCTTTTTTATCTTCAGCTGAAGCATATTAGATCCCGCTTCAGGTCTTTATTAGAACTGTGTGTGTGTGAATTTCTGTTTCAAGTGTGTCTCTTTTAAACTACGTGTTGTTGGATTCTGGTTTCTAATCCATTCTGCTATCTGCTTCCACTTTATGGGTGAGCTCATTCCATTCATATTCACAGTTACGATTACTAATTGTGTATTTTCCTCCATCCCATTATTTTCCGGTTCATCTCTTCTTCTTTTCATCCAGTCCCTCCTCAAAAATCTATTTTGCTTTTAACCACTGCCTCACTTAATTCATCCCCCCCTCCCCCTTTTATCATTCCTTCCCTTTTATCCTATTTCCCTATTAGGCAAGCTACATTTCTTCTACCTCCTTGATTTGATTTTTAAAATCCTTCTTGAACTCTTCCAAGAAAGCTTTTTGGCCTTGAGACCAGTTCATATTCCCCTCTGAGGCTTCAGATGTGGGCATATTGACAATGTTATCCCCTCCTGAATTGGTGTTTTGATCTTCCCTGCCACCGAAATACTTTTTTATGGTCATTGTTTTTCTGTGTTGCTTCTTGCTCGTGTTGTTTGCCTTTTTCCTGGCTTTTATAGTTGATCTCTGCTTCTGGATCACAGGGGGGCACTGTCCCAGGCTTCATGTGCTGGGGGCTAGGGGCCTGGTTACTGGTCTGCTGAGGTGGGGCTTGCCACTGGCTTGCTGGGACACCTCCCTTCCTGTACAGGTCCCCTTCAGCCACAGCGAGAGAGATCTTTCCTGTTAATCTCCCTAGCTAAAAGATAGCTGTATCTAGTCTTTCTGCTGACTGAACTAATTCAGAATTTTTCCTGGGGCAATATTCTCTGGGTTTTTTGAGGTCAATAAGGGAGGGTGAGAGTAACTTACTGCTTACTCCGCCATCTTAGCTTCTGGAAGTCGAAATAGGTGACTTTCAAACATTCAATCTGTGGGTTAATAGGTCCAGGAGCAGCCACTGCTGCTGCTGCTGCTGCTGCCACTCCTGCTGCTGATTCAGTCACTCCCAAGGCCTATTCCTGGTTTGGTGGTGCAGGGGCTGTTTTGGAACACCCTGCAGCTCTGTGCTGGACCATGCTTCTGTCTGACTCAGTTCCAACAGACCCTTCCACTGATCTTCTAAGTTATCTCTGGTGTCTGTGGGCTGAGAAGACTGGAACCCACCACTGCTGCTGGTGATTCAGTTCCCAAAGACTGCTCCGGCTTTTCTTAGGCTGGGTGAGGTGCTGCACCCTGTGCACTGGACACTCCTCTCTCAGGCCGGTGCTACAGACCTTTCCTACAGACCTTGGGTTGGGCTCTACCACTCTAGAATTTGTTCAGAGTCACTTTTTAGAAGTATTTGAAGAGATTTGGGGGAGAGCTCAGATAAGTCCCTGCTTTCATTCTACCATCTTGGCTCTGCCCCCTGGTAAGTTACTTCTCTATACACAACTCAGTGTGTGTGTGTGTGTGTGTGTGTGTGTGTTTACTTCTTTAAACCAGTCCTGACAAAAGTGAAGTTCAAGCATTGTTGCCCACTATTTTCTCCTCCTTTATAAAAGGTCTTCCTTGTATGCCTACAAGTGAGATAATTTCCCCCATTCTTCCTCTCCCTTCATCCTTCCTCCAGTGCATCCCTCTTTCTCACCCCTTCATTCTTTTGGAGATCATCCCAACATAATCAGTTGAGACCAACACCTTCTGTCTATGCAGACTCTGTTTAACTGCCCTAATAATGATAAAGTTCTTAGGAGTTACCTGTATCATATTCCCATATAGGAATGTAGACAGTTTAACTTTATTGAGTCCCTTATGATTACTTTTTCATATTTATTTTTTGATGCTTTTCTGGAATCTTTTGTTTGAATGCCAAATTTTCTATTCAACTCTGGTCTTTTCATCAGGAATTCTTGAAACTCCTCTATTTCATTAAATATCCATTTTCCCCTCTGAAGGATTACACTCACTTTTGCAAAGTAGATGATTCTTGGTTGTAATCCTAGCTCCTTGGTCCTCCAGAGTATCATATTCCAAGCCCTCCACTCCTTTACATAGGAGCCACTAAATTTTGTGTGATCCTGACTACAACTCCAGGATGTTTGAATTGTTTCTTTCTGACTGCTTCAGATATTTTTTCATTGACCTGGGAGCCCTGGCATTTGGCTGTGATATTCCTGAGAGTTTGAATTTTGGGATATCCTTCAGGAGGTGATAGGTGGATTCTTTCATTTTCTATTTTACCCTCTGGATCTAACATATCAGGGCAGTTTTCCTTTTAATTTCTTGAAATATGATATCTAGGTGCTTTATTTTATCATGGTTTTCAGGTAGTCCAATAATTCATAACAATTCTCCCTGATGTATTTTTCAGATCAATTGTTTTTCCAATGTGATATTTCACATTTTCTTCTATTTTTTTTTGTTCTTTTGACTTTTTTTTCTTGTTGTCTCATGCAGTCATTAGCTTACACTTGACAAATTTTAATTTTTAAGGAATAATTTTCTCCACTGAGTTTTTGTACCTCTTTTTCCATTTGGCTAATTCTTCTTTATAAGGGGTTTTTTTCATTAGC
>NW_020954642.1:10367937-10374690 GCF_900497805.2 Vombatus ursinus
CACCCCAGTGTCATAGATTTCTCCTGCCAACCTCTTAAGTTTTCTTAGGCCAGAAAAAAATGGCTCATCTCAACTTTTTCTTGGCTCTGCCCTCCAAAATCTGTTTTGAGACATTATTTTAAAGTTGTTTGAAGGTGAAGGAAGAGTTCATCTGGGTAACTGACCCTAATTTGCCATCTTGGCTTTGCCCTAACAAAACTTTTTACTATTTAATGCTGCCACTCTCTTTTATGTATCCTGTTTCTTTGGAATGAAGGATAGCCATCCAGAACTACAGACCAAATCTCAATGAAAATTATGAGGTCAAATTTACCTCTGCACTTTAGGGCCTCTAGCTTTTCTAGATCAGGAATTCTTAACCTGGAGTCCATGGATGCTTTAAGGAGTCTGTGGATAGATTTTCTGGGGTCAGTGAACTTGCATGAGAAAAGAAAAATTATTCCAATGTAATTAGTTTCCTTTGTAATCCTATGTGTTTTATTTTGTGTATTTAAGAAAATTCTGAGAAGGGGTCCATAGGCTTGACCAGTCTGCTGAAGGAGTCTATGACTGATAAAAAGTTTAAGTTTTCTCATTCCAGATGCTTGTGTGAACTCTAGACATTTGTTTATTCATATTTAAGAACTTTAGTTTGACTACTGGATTTTTCTTCACTAAAGCTTCTTTTCTGTGAACTTTTGGGTATCTCAAGTGCTATACTTCATTCTATCTACTCTCTAACGTATCTAGCTTAGGGGGATTTCCATTGGCCATCCATTGCCTTCTTAATCCTTTTTCTGTTTAAAACCCTTTTGATTAGATTTACAAGACACCCAGCAAATACAATCTTATTGACCTTTAAAAGATATGTAGGGCTGGGATTCTTACGATCTAGCTACTGCTCAGATTTTTATAATCTAACCAATAGCTCACAGGTGCTCAGATTCCTTAAGAGTCTGGCCAATATGACAGATCTTTAATAAACCTTGTCTTTGGCTGAAAAAAAAAAGATACGTAGATAGATAGACCCATAGAAACATAGATAGATGAATGGATGGATAAATAAGTAGATATAGAGCTGTTTTCAGTTGTGATTTATTGTAATAGCTGCAAAATTTTTCATACTTCATTTCCATCTGGGTAGAAGGAGAGAGTGAATGAAATCTAGTTATCTCCATATGTATTCTGTCATGGAGACTTATATGGTATTGAAATGTGTGTGAAAGACCCTTGTACTGAGTAAAGCTTTAAAGGATGTATTTTGCACTAAAAATGAATGTTTTCTTAAATCCATAAACAATAAACATAGTGGCATCTTATGTCCTCTCCACTTCTCAGTCACTTATGTGACCATGGGGTCCAGTGTAGATATGGTTATTGTTGATTATCCTCCATACTCAAAATTTACCAATGACATCACAATACTGGGGTCAAGATACAGTGTGTTCAACTGTGGCTGCTCAGTCTAATATGAGCTTGGAATTTTCTACCACAGGTCAGGCACCAATAATCCATTTGAACATTTGAGATGGAGATGTCTCTAGATTTATGCATCTCTTTTCCTTTGTGCTACAATTCTGCTTTGCCCAACGAGTACAACACATTCTTTGATATGGGCACGTCATGCTGGGTAATCCTATGTCAGCATCTCTCATGTCTCACAATCAGTACTTAAATTCTTCAGCGAGACCTTCAGAGTGCCCTTATATTGCTTCTTCTGACCTCTGTGTGAGCTCTTGCTTTACATTTGGCACTCAAACAATGTGGCCAACCTATCAGACTTGCACTCTCTGCAATAGAATTTGAATGCTTGGCAATTTGGCTCAAGAGAGGATCTCAGTGTCTGATAGCAGGTGATCTTCAGAACCTTCCTAAGACAATTCAAATAGAAGCAGTTCAGTTTCCTGGCATGGTATTGGTAGACTGCCCAGGTTTCATAAGCATACAACAATGAGGTCAGCACAATGCCTCTGTAGACCTTCCATTTGGTAGGGAGCCCAATACCTCTTCTCTCCCACACTTTCTTTTTTTTTTTTTTGGTAAGTCAATTGGGGTTAAGTGACTTGCCCAAGGTCACACAGCTAGTACGTGTCAAGTGTTTGGTCTGAGGCCGAATTTGAACTCAGGTCCTCTTGACTTCAGGGCCAGTGCTCTATCCACTGCGCCACCTAGCTGCCCCCTCTCCCACACTTTCTTTTGGAGCTTCCCAAATACTTAGCTAGCTGTGACAATGCTTGTTTCAACCTATAATCTATGTAAATATCCCTGTGAAGTATACTGCCAATGTAAGTGAACTTATCCACAATCCAATTCAAAATTTCTGCATTTACTGTAACCAATGACTCCACATATAGATAGTGCAGTGCTGGTTGATGGAGATGTTTATTGTCAGGCCAAAATTAGTACAAGCAGCAAAGAATTAATCCATATTCTGTTGCATCTCAGCCTTAGCATTGAGTGCACAAGGGCAGTGTTCTTCAAATTCACTCATGGCATCAATATTGCACAGAAGGCTAGAATACTAAAGAAACTTCTTAGTAAATGCTCAGTGAATTGCATGAGATCTCACTGTCACTAGAGGAAATAAAAGTGGAGGAACAATGCACACTAACAATATTGTGACATATACCTCAATAGTCCTTTCAATTAGTCCATTGATATGTGCTTTAAAAAAAAAGTCTAAGGATCTGTGATTTCATCAATGTAGGTACTGTTTCTGCAATGAAGATTTCAATCCATCTATGATTTCATAGATGCTCTTCAAAAGTTTCTATGGTCAAATAATTCAATAACCTGCATCTAACCTGTTGTTGAGCCTCTCTGTTTAGTCACAAAGAACCATATAACACCTCTTTGGGCCTATACTTGAAAACTTTATGGATTGGTAGGCCCTGTCAGAGTTTGTCCTCCACAAGAATAGTCTTTGACAGTCTAACTAGGGTTGGGGAACCTGTGGCCTCAAAGCCACATGTGACTTTAAACCCTTTTAAAGGGATTTGTTCTATAAGGTTTGGATTTGGTCAAAGGGCCCCACTTGAGGACCTAGAAGGCCACATATGGCTTCGAGACCACAGGTTCCCTACCCCTGGCTACAATTATAACCACAGACTGATGAAGCATTGGAGGAGAATTTTAGATGTTACATATAAACAATGAGCAGTACCCAAATTGAGTCATAAAATGAGATTAGGATGAATTAGACATTAGGGAGAATCATCGATGATACCAAGGTGCTCTTGTGACTGCCAAAGCCATTTCTTTAAACTGAATACTCTCTATGACGTTATAGGATGGCAAATTTCAGATATTCTCAGAATTAAAATCATAAACAAATCCAAGTGCAATGGAAAGTCACATGGTGCTAGGCATGGTGTCACCTACCTATAACCTGTGCTCCCAGGAAGGCTAAGGTTGGAATATTACTTGAATTTGGGAGTTCTGAGCTGTAGTAGGTTAAGCCAATTGGTTGTGTGCACTTCTAAGAATTAATAAGGTGAACACATAAAATGAGGGTTCTACCAGGTTACATAAGGAGGAACAAACCAGCCCAGGTCTGAAATACAGAATGTCAAAGCTCCGATGCTCATCAGAGTATGATCTGGCCCATTGGCAACCCTGCAATTCCATCCTTAGCTACACAGAGAGGGTCAACCTTTAAAAAAAAAAAAGGAATTAAGAAAAGTCACATGGTAGCTTTAAGTGGAATATAGCAGGTTGCCAACTATATGTTGCATTTGTTAAAAGTGTCACAAAAGAAATTATCTCATATGTGTATTATACAATAACGGAAAGAGGTGGGTCTATGGGATATAGTGAGGAGGAAAGGCAATAGTAAAAGTTTCAGAATTACACAATGGTATACCAGAGATATTGAAAGAACTGGATGTCTCAAGTAGATTTTTTTAAGACAAGAAATTCTTAACTTTTTAAATTTTTTTATGACTTAGAAGCCCTTAGCAACCTTAGCATAGATGCCTCAGAATAATAGTTTAAAGGTATAAAATAAAATACATAGGTTTACAAAGGAAACCAATTATAGTGAAATTAAATTGTATTTTTCCCATCCCCTGAAATCTAAATATGAAACCCAGGTTTAGAAACTCTGCTTTACTTATTTGTGAGGTTAAACATGCAAGAGTCCCACAAGATAAGAAGAAAAAAGGACCTGTGATATGCCTCAGTGAAAAAATTATTAACACTGTTAAAACTGTAGCCCAAAGAAAATAAGCATATAGGGTGAGGGAAAGTAGTGTTTTCAATTATAGATTAATGGGAAGTAGGGAGGGGACAGAGTCAAGATGGAGGATTAGAGGCAGCAACCCAGCCAAACGCTCCTAATATTCCCCTCCAAATAATTTTTAAATAATGCTTCAAATTGAATTCTGGAACAGCAGAGGAAACAAATGGTCAGGGTAAAATATATTTCCAGACTACAACAATCTGAGAAGTCTGCCAGCAAGGAGATCATCCCAATATGATCTAACACACAAGTGGGGCTAACACAGAGGTGGGGCTGCCCAGAGTACACTGGGCAGCAGATCCAAATGTAGGACTCGTAGGCAGCTAGAGAGTGGCCACAGCAGCTTGAGGTATTCTCAGCCCATACACAATAAGGGAGTCAGACAACTGGTCAGAAAGAAATTACAGGGGACACTTCACTGGCACTAGGTTCACAGCCTGCCACTAATTGGCAATTCTATTGCCCCTATGCAATTCTAGGGCAGATAAGAGAACAAGGACTTGCTGCTGCAGGAGAGCAAGAGACACAGACACAATTCCAGGGCAAAGAGAAGTGCTATCACTTGTGGCTGCAAAGGAGTAGGAGCCCCTCCTGGGTAAAAACTGAAGCATAGACCAGGAAAGCAGTGACCAAACTTCTCCCCAGAACCCACCACCTTGGAAGCACCAAAAACTTGCAGAACCCCAGAACTAGATCTGAAAACAGCAGTATAAAAAAGCTTAAAGATTGGGACAGTACCTACCCTCACATGAGCAGAGCCCTTATCATAAAGTTCAAAGGCAAGAAAAATGAGCAAAGAGCAATAAAAGAATTGAGTATAAAAAGCTGCTATGGTGGCTGAAAGATCAAGACAGAAGACACAAACTCATAAGATGACAACATGAAAAAGCTGTAACCAAAAGCCTCAAAGGAAAAATGCCAAGTGAACACAAGCCCAACAAGAATTCCTGGAAGCATTCAAGAAAGAAATGAGTGGTAGAGGAAATATTGGGAAGAGAAATGAGAGTAATACAAGAAAATTATGAAAAGAGAATTAACTGTTTTAACAGAATTAAAAAAGGCACAAAAATACTGAGGAAAATGACACCTTAAAAACATAATTGGAATTATGGTTTTTAATTTTTTTTTACAAAAAGCACAAAAATTCATTGGAGAAAAGAACTCTTTAAAAAGCAGAATTGGCCTAATCATAAAGGTTCCCAAACTTGTTTGACCTACCACCCTTTTTTTAAAAAAATTACTCAACACCCCCCTGGAAATCTACTTTCTTTAACGCTTTAATGATTTTTTTTTAAATTTGCATCATTTCAAACTACTACTGCCACCGCTGGATCATTCAAGCACCCCTTTGGGGTGGTATTGCTCACTTTGGGAACCTAGGGATGGAAAAAGAAGCACAAAAATTCACTGAAGAAAAGAACTCCTTAAAAGCAGAATTGGTCAAATGGGAAAAGACATATAAAGACTCACTGAAGAAAACAATTCCTTAAAAATTAAAATGATCAAGTGTAAGCTAATGACTGCATGAGACAACAAGAAATAATAAAAAGTCAAAAGAATGAAAACAAATAAAAGAAAATGTGAAATGTCACATTGGAAAAACAACTGATCTGAAAAATAAATGCAGAAGATATAATTTAAGAGTTGTTGGACTACCTGAAAGCCATGATCAAATAAAAAACCTAGATACCATATTTCAAGAAATTATAAAGGAACATTGTCCTGAATCTTAGATCCAAAGGGTAAAATAGACATTTGAAAAATTCCACTTATTACCTTCTGAAAGACATCCCAAAATGAAAACTCCCAGAATATTATAGTCAAATGCCAGGGCTCCAAGGTCAAGGAGAAAATATTTCATGCAGCCAGAAAGAAACAACTCAAATATCCTGGAGCCACAGTCAGGATCACACAAAATTTAGTGGCTCCCATGTAAAGGAGTGGAGACTTGGAATATGATATTCCAGAAAGCACAAGAGTTAGGGTTATAACCAAGAATCACTTACCCAGCAAAAGTCAGGGGAGAAACTGGATATTTATGAAATAGAGAAGTGTTAAGTATTCCCGATGAAAAGACCAGAGCTGAATAGAAAATTTGGCATTCAAACAAAAGATTCCAGAGAGGTATCAAAAAATATATACTTAAACTGTCTAAATTCCTATATGGGAAGATGATACAAGTAACTCCTAAGAACTTTATCATCATTATTAGTGCAGTTAGAAGGAGTCTATATATAGAAGGCATGGGTCAGGCAATTATTTTGGGATGATCTCCCAAAAAAATGAAGGGGCAAGAAAGAGGGATGCCCTGGAAGAAGGGTGAAGGGAAAGGAAAAACGGGGGAAATTATCTCACAAAAACAGAGGCATGCAAGGAAGAACTTTTACAGCTGATGGAGAATATGAGAAAATGGGCAATGTTTGGCCCTCACTCAATTTGTTTAAAGAGGGAAGGCTATATCTATAGCTATATCTATCTATCTATCTATCTATCTATCTATCTATCTATCTATCTATCTATCTATCTATCTATCT
>NW_020954642.1:10374700-10377401 GCF_900497805.2 Vombatus ursinus
TCTATCTATCTATCTATCTATCTATCTATCTATCTATCTATCTATCTGTCTGTCTGTCTGTCCATCTATCTTTCTATTTGTCTATGTAACACACACTTATTTAAGTATAGAAATCTATCTTACCCAACAGGGAAGTAGGAGGGTAAAAGGAAGGGGTAGTGATAAAGGCAGAGTGAACTAAGGGAGGCAGTAGGCAGAAGCAAAACAGACTCTTGAGGAGGAACAGGGCAAAACGAGAGAGAGAAAGATAAACAGAACAAAATAGAATGGAGGAAAATACATAGTCAGTAATTGTACTGAATGTGAATGGGATGAACTCACCCATAAAATGGAAGTAGAAAGCAAAATACTTTAGAAACCAGAATCTAACAATTTGTTACTTACAAGAGACACACTTGAAATAGAAAGACTCACACAGAGAACAAAGGGGGTGGAACAGAATCTATTATGCTTCAGCCAAAGTGAAAAAAGAAGGCAAGGGTAGCAATCATGATCTTAAACAAAGCAAAAGCAAAAACAGACCTAATTAAAAGAGATAACCAAGGAAATTCTGTTTTGTTATAAGCTAACACAGACAATGAAGTAATACAAAAAAAAAACCCTCATTTTTCAAATACATAGGGAACTGAGTTAAATTTGTAAAAATAAGATCCATTTCTCAATTTATAAATGATCAGGGGATATGAACAAGCAGTTTTCAGAAAAGGAAATCAAAGCTATCTATAGTCATATGAAAAGATGCTTTCAGTCAAGTCACTATTGATTAGAGAAAGACAAATTAAAATGACTCTGAGGTATCTATCACAAATGACAAATGCTGAGGGGATGTGGAAAAATTGTGACACTAATGAGCTGTTTGTAGAGTTGTTAACTGATTTAATCATTCTGGAGAACAATTTGGAACTATGTCCAAAGGTCTGCAAACCTATACATACCTTTGATCCAGCAATGCCAATACTAAGCTGCATCCCAAAGAAAACAAAGAAAAAGGAAAAGGCCCTATATATACAAAAATGTTTATAGCAGCTCTTTTTGTAGTATAAAAGAATTGGAAATTGAGAAGATATCCATCACCCTGAAGTTGTTGTATGTGATTGTGATGGAACACTATTTTGGTATAAGAAATAACAAGTGGTGGGGCAGCTAGGTGGTGCAGCAGATAGAGCATCAGCCCTGGAGTCAGGAGGACCTGAGTTCAAATCTGCCCTCAGACACTTAACACTTACGAGCTGTGTAACCTTGGGCAAGTCATTTAATCCCATTGCCTAGCCAAAATAAATAAATATAAATAAATAAATAAATAAATAACAGGGGAATGGTTTCAGAAACACCTGGGAAGACCTATGTGAACTGATGCCAAGTGAAATGAGCAGAACATTGTATGTAGTAACAGTAATGTTGTAATGATGATTTACTATGAAAGACTTAGCTACTCAGAACAATACAAAGATCCATGTCAGGTCAGAAGGACTCATGATGAAAGCTACTATCCACTTCTAGAAAGAGAACTGATGAACTCTGAATGCAAATTGAAATATAATTTTCTCATTTCAAAATATATATGTATATGTATGTATACATATATACTTATACACATACATATATACATGGGAAAAAGATACACTTATTTAAGAGAAGATTTGAAATAAAGCTACTCTAACATACATACATGTTAATACATTGTAATTTGAAAGTATTAGTGCTGATTAAATAATGTCTCCAAATGCAATTTCCTGTCAGAGTTAATCAACAATGGGATGTTTGTTTTTCAAGACACTGAGCTGCCTATCATTAGCAGTAGAGGGCATGGACTACTTGTCAGAGTAGTTGTACACGGGATTCCTGCATTGTATGGGTACTTGAATTGGTAGACCTCTAAAGGTTTATGATTCTTCCTGACTAAAAGTTTATGGTAATATAATTAAGTACTTCAAAAAATTAGGGGTTTCTTTGGCCTAGGCAATTCTCTTCAGTGACATGGATGGATCCCAACCCTTCCAAATCTTGGTAGAGATTTCCATTAGCTGTTATATCTTCATATATACACTATACATACATGTGTATATATATATATATATATACACACAGACAGACACGTGTATCACATAAATACATATATGTGTTTAGATGCATATATATTTAAGATTGTTATATGTGTAAATGTATTATGTATGATTTATACAAACATGCTAATATATGTATATAAATACATGCATACAAATGTGTATATATATGAATATACATGTATGTCTATGTATGTTTGCATGTTTTAAAATTCTTAGCACTCAGTCTTCAAGAATATGCCTATTCTTGCTCACACTCAGGTAGGCTAGTCCTCACCTTCAAATATATTTGGCTTTCTGGCTGCTCCTTTGCCTCTATTCTTTAAATAAAACCTCAAAAATGATGTTCAGGTATGAACTCTTGCCTTGAGATTATGCTCCCTCTGCCTACTTCTTTCCTCATCTTGCTCTAGAAACTGAAATTAATCACAGCCATAATTTTCTACCTACCATTCCTTCTATGTAAGTTGTTTTCCCTTATTAGGATAAGCGATATATTTACTCTTATATTTGTATGCCTAGTATATAGCACAGATCCTAGCATGTAGGAGATAACAGGTAAGTAGATAGATGGAGACAGATGGATAGATGGATAGATAGATAGATAGATAGATAGATAGATAGATAGATAGATAGAT
>NW_020954642.1:10377411-10464965 GCF_900497805.2 Vombatus ursinus
GATAGATAGATAGATAGATAGATAGATAGATAGATAGATAGATAGATAGATGGATAGATAGATAATTTATTAAGTACATGCTATGCGCCATTTCCTGGGAATAAAAATACAAGAGCAAGACAATCCCTGGCATTATAGAACTAGTAACCAGTTACTAAATGCATTTCCATTCACTTATTCATTAATTCATTGCTGACTAAATCCAGTTCAGTATCCATTATGCTACACCACCTCTCTTTACTTCAAAACAATTCTACTAGACAAATAAAAGGAAAAACACTCCGGAGAGAATTCAACTAAAATGAGGAAGCTGGCAAGGACTTCTCTTCCTAACCTTACATGCTAGACTCTATCAAATTAGAGTTTTAGAAAGTCCAAATTTCAATGCCAGCAGTGTGACTAATAAGGCAGAGAAGAGGATTTATGTCGCCTGCCAGAGGATCTCTTATACCAGCCTGACAGTTCAAAAATCCACAAAATGCCCCCTTGACACTCAATCTAGCCCAATATTTCCATTCCTGTTAATAGTCACAAGATGTTATGATCCATTTGGTAGGGCTTCAAACCCACAATAGAACAAATTATGCTCTGTTACTTTGTTTTCATTTTCCAACGAAGCTACTTTTTCTCAAAAAGATGAGGGGAAAAGAGCCAATCATTCCTCTTCTATAGGGTTTCATTTGCTCTCTATTTCTTGTCCCCTGATGGAATTGAAGTCTGAGAAATTGTGGGGCCATTACAAACAAGTCACAAAAAAGAAATTATCCCTCCCAAGTTAAAATGTTGTCACTTGGGATGATATATTATGTGGAAATACTGAAGTTGTTTTTTTTTCTCCCCCCGTTACCTAGAAAAAGTGATATAACACAAATATCAGAAAAAAAAAACCACCTATTACTTACTTTAGTGTTGTACTTTCATGACACTGATAGACTCCCACTAGTGCAACCAAAAGCAAACACTGATTATTGGAAGAATATTCAGCAAATGCCTCGCATCACCCATTAGAGTCATTGGAGAGCAGTTCTAGAAGGTTGAGGAGAAGATTGACATTTGTGATATCATGATGCATTAAGAGGTAATGATGTGTTACTACTCCCAAGCATCATGTGATATATTTGCGGACTCCTTGCTATCATCAGAGAAATGGATTGGATGAAGTGATTGGGTTGAACCGGAGGGGCTGTGCTGTTAGCCCAGTGAGATTGGACTCTAGGTAAAGTGGCCTGGCTTCATGATAACATCATTCATTTGTATTACAACTTCAAAATGAGAAATTTCAGAATCACCCTCTTTCACCACTAAAGGAGTCCTTAGTAATTACCTAACCCAACCCACTCATTTTATAGATGAGGACATGGAGGCCCAGATGATTATGTGATTTGCCCTGGGTCACATAGGTAGTAAATAGCAGTGACATAAGTGTCAAACATTTTTTGACCAATGCCCACCCCATTCAAGGTACCATATTAAGAATAATAAATATGATACTTTATTTCAGAAATCTTTAATATGAACCAATGGTATAACATTTTTAAAAGTTAATATGATCTTAGACTGTGTTAACAAAAAAGGGGGGTAACATCATGAAATGTAAAGAACCCTGACTCTGGAGGCAGAGAACGTGAGTTCAAATCCTGACTCTGACCTTACTATGTGAATAGCTTCAGGCAAGTCACTTAACCTGTGTGGGGCTCAATGTCCTCATCTACAAAATGAAGGGCTTGCACCAGTTAACCTCTAAGGTATATTAAAGCTCTATATCAATGATTCATACAAAAGGAAACAAAATGTAAATATTTTAATGATACATTCTTCCTCCCCTGCCTCATTTTTGATTTTGTATCCCAAGTGCCTTGCACATAAAAAGAACTTTAAAATGCATGTGGAATTAAAGACGAGTATCTTGCAGTTCTGCTCAGACTTGCCCTAGATATTAGTGATGAGTTCTGGGCACTATATTTTAGAAAAGACATTGACAAGTTATAACACTGATAGAAGGTAACTAGAATGGTGAAGAGACTTGAAACCATCCCATATAAGCATCCCTTAAAAGAACTTAAGACTGGAGAAAAAAAAAGGCATATAATTGCCATGATTCTGATTGGTCCCAATGGATCAAATTAGGAAACATTGAGATAGGAATTCTAGAAAAGGTGGAGAATCATGTAATGAAGAAACATAGCAATTACTGAAGATAATATGGAGCACCATATGGAGCACTGTAGCTTAAATGTCTCATTGTCATAGCAATAGCATCCTTCTTAGCTTTTTTTATTTGAAGTTTGATTTATGTCTTGTTTAACACCAGAACCGTTGCCCAACATACCTCTCCAACACTGAATCCTTCCTCCATAACAAAGGAAAAACAGTCAAGGAAGATAGACCTAGAGAAGAAGTACATCACACAGTATATTCCATACCCACAGTTCAGTGGATAGAGTTCTGGGCCTCAACTCTGGAAGACCTGATTTCAAATTTGGCCTCAGACATTCACCAGCTATATCATTCTGTGCAAGTCATTTAACCTCAGCTTGCCTCAGGTTCCTCATCTAGAAAATGGGGATCGTAATAGCCCCTATGTTCCAAGGCTGTTGTGAGGATCAAATGAGATAATAATTATAAAACACTTAGCACAGTGCCTGGCACATAGTAAGTGTTATGGAAATATCTGTTTATTAATATTATTGTTGTTGTTGTTTCCTCTATTTTCTCCTGAAAAGGGGGAAGTGGGTTTTATCATCTATTACCTGGTATCAAGATGAATCATTATAATTTATCCAAGTTTGGTTGCTCTGTAGAGTTGTTTTCCTTTATAATATTGTAGTCATTGTGTGTTTTGTTCTCCTGGTTCTGCTTACTTTCTCAGCATCAGTTCATGCAAGTTATCTCATATTTATCAAATTCTCTATAGTCACTGTTTCTTCCTGTGTAATAGAATTCTTATACATTCATATATTCATGTATTATAATGTATTCAGCTATTCCCCAATTGATAGCCACCCATTTCATGTCTAGTTTTTTGTTGTCACAAAAATGATGCTATACTTTTCTTATATGTTCTTTCTGTCTTTGAGAACCTTAGGATATATTTGACTTTTACTTTCCTAGCCATTAGCCTTCCTTCATCCCATTTCCCCAAATATATGTGTTTATATAAAAGGTCCTACAATTTTTCCAATAAGATTTTGATTTAACAAAGTCGATTTCATCTCAGAAAAAAATACCTAGCCTATCTATATAACTCTGCTTTTACTGACACTATAGATATAGAGAATGCATTCTGCAAAACTGTTAAGGGGAAGGTGATCAGATATAACTATCTGTTCCTCAAAGATGCTAATCTCACATATTTCATTTCCTGGGAAACTGTTCCTTTTCGGGAAGAAGGGATGGAAAAAGCAAGTATAGTCATATCTTGGCATAGTACCAAGGATCAGAGGATTCTGTTCAGCACTCTTTCAGCTACATGACACCGGCTGTCATTGGAGTTCTTGAAACAAGTTGGATGTCCACACCATTTCACTGGAATGTTGTAGATAGCATGGCATTCTGGTATGGGCTGACCCAGAAGTGGCTGCATGCTTGTGGTCCTTTGAGATCTGCATTTCCATGAATCAAATCCCCCTGTTAGTAATGATTCTCCAGCAGTAGCATTGGATGGCCCTCATGTGACTGACACAAAAAATCGCAGAATGTATACTTGGAAGAGACGTAAAAAGTCATCTTGTCCTGACCATGACTGAACAGGAATTGATATTTGATTCAGGACCACAGTCTTTGTACTGAACTGAATTAAACAGAATGGAACAGGAATCTTGCTGAATTCAGCAACACAGATGACTCCTACTAAAAAAAAAAATATTCCTTAGAGTGTTCCATGACCTGGAGAATCATTGAAGCTCCCAAGATTATGCTTTGGAATACAAATGTGATTTCAGAAGTTTAAGTCCGGTTAAGTTCAATTCTCAATGGCCTTAATCAGATCAGAATTAAATTGTGGCTACAGTGAATGAGAGTTTTCATTTCAAAGGACAGAGGAGAAAACAAAAGAGTCATTTTAAAATATCATTGGCATTGTGGATAGAGAGATCGACTGGGCATCAGGAAAATCAATATTCTAGTTCTACTTCTTAAGAGCATATGGAAATAGGTTACATTAAAGTAGATTAAGCAAAAAATAATTGCGTAGACTAAGTAGGAAGGAAACAAAAACAAAATCCTAATTCATGTCTCAACTTTAGTTCCAACTGGTTGTGTGACTCTGAGCAAATCACTCAACCTCTCAGGGTTTCCGGGCAATTTTTTAATATTAGAAGTTGTAGAGTAAGTGCTAACAATCTCTACACACTAATGAAAACAATGATCTTTTTTTTAAGTGTTAGCTCCTGAGGCAGGATCTCAGGTAAGGTCTAGTTTAGAAGGCCACAACATTCAGCTTACCTTAAGTGTGTCTAAATTCCCAAAGGTGTCCCTCTTAAATTTTAGCTCAGTATCTTTCATTCCCTCCAGCAAAGTTCCCCAGTGAAGCTTAATCCAGCTATAGGTCCAACTAAATTAGAAATTCCTACACAGAATTCTTATCTGTCTATCATCTATCAATCATCTATCTCTTATCCATAAATCTATCATCTATCTAGAAGGGCTGCTAGATGGTGCAGCGTGGGGCCTGGAGTCAAGAAGATGAGTCTTCCTGAGTTCAAATCTGGTCTCAGACACTAACTTTGTAACCCTGGACAAGTCACTTAACCTTGTTTGCCTCAGTTTCCTCATCTGGAGATGGAGAAGGAAATGACAAACCACTCCAGTATCTTTACTAAGAAAACCCCAAATGAGGCCATGAAGTCAGACATGACTGAACAACAAAACTCATTTATTATCTGTCATATATCATCTATCTATCTATCTATCTATTTACATCTGTCGTTTGGGAACCAGCTAAGGACTTAAAAGTCTCATCAGTAAGTAATTGGCAACTAACAAATACCATTCTGCCTAATAACAGCAGCTCAAGAATACTAGAGCATGTAAGCATTCTTTAGCAGTACCGAGAGAGAAAAGGCAAGCAAAAGAATTCACTTAATCAGAAGACTCGGGCTCAAATTTAATCTCTGGTACTTGGTACCTGTATGGCTTTAGACAAGTCACATGACTTCCTTGAGTCTCAGTGTCGTCCTCTGGAAAATGGTGGGGAGGAGGTGCTGAGGTGATGATCTCTGAGGTCCTTTCAGCTCTGGATCTCTGATCTAGTAAACCTTTTCCTCGTTTCCTTGTCTTTATTCCTCTGGGAAAAACAGGAGGGAGAAAGAGGAGGGAAAAAAGACATGTACCACCTATCTCAGATAGCAAAGAAGCACTTCTCACTCCTACTTTAACATGACACCCTGCCCCTAAGATTCTTCTCCAAAAATCCTGCTATAGAATATGATTACATAGTACTTAAATATCTGCAGAGCTCTTTACATTATATATTATATTGTTTGACTTTCACAACAGTCCCGAAGGGTAATTAATATAACCCCTCCTTCCTTTAAAAGACGAAGAAACTCAGGTATAGAGAGATGTACTTGACTAGGGTCAAGAAGCTAATAAGTCTCTAAAAGGCAAGATACAAATCCAGGTCCTTCTGACTTCAAGTCTACACTCTAGACAGCCTCTCCTATTACTGGGGACCTCTAGAAATGATCTCCACCCCCTCTTCATACTCCTCTGTGCCTAGCATAATGCTATGTAGTCAGCAAATGTTTCCTGAATTGATCTGAATGTTCCTTTGAATGCTGAGCTTCATGTTTCGTTTCAGGAAGAAAGGAAGGTAGGAAGGAAGGAAAAAAAGAAAGGGTTTTTCAGTTGTGAGCAACTCCTGATGACCTATTTGAGAATTTATTGGCAAAGACTGGAATGGTTTGCCATTTCCTTCTCCAGTTTATTTTAGAGATTAGGAAACTGAGGAAAATAGGGTTAAGTGACTTGTCCAGGTTGACACAGCTATTATGTGCCTGAGGCTAGATTTGAATTCAGGAAGATGAGTCTTCCTGACTCCAGGCCCATCACTCTATTCACTGCACCACCTTACTTATTATATACCAAGTACTCATTACAAATATCACATTTCATCCTCACAACAATTCTACAAAACAGGTGCTATTATAATCCCCACTTTACAATTGAGGAAACTGAGGCAGATGGGGGTTAAGTGAATTGCCTAGGATTGCAGAGTTAGTAAATGCATGAGGCTGGATTGGAACTCAGGTTTTCCTGATTCCAGGCCTAATCTTCTATCCACTGCACCATCCCAAATTGAAAGTGTTTTCTACCTTCTCAAATGGTTTCAGAGAATTTAGTATGAGTCTTCCTGTTGCCCTCATAGAAATCTACTTTTTATTGTATTATTTTTATTAGTGTTTATAAAATGAACCCCTAAGTGATATGCCAGCTCCGTGAGAGGGGAGACTATAGTTTCCTAATTCTTTGTACCTAACAGAAACTTAATAAATGTTAGTTTCATTTAATTTAATTATTTTTCTATGAGAAGTGGCAATTTGTCAATGGGGATAGCATGCTGGGTTTCGAGTCAAGAAGATCTGAATTCAAATACTCTCTCTGACACTCGCTCTTCTATGCACCTGTGGCACGTCCCTGGGACTTACTTTCCAAGACATGCAAGACATACAGGGGTTTTACCTGTATTGATGGAGTGAGTCCTTCAGGAGCCCAATTGTTATTGTTAAAATACATGACATCCTCCAACTAATCTCTATTGCCCTTAATAACTTCCCTTTTTACTCAAGAGATAATGAATGCATCAAATTAACAGGAGAAGTAGATCCCTTAGCTGATCTCTATGCTGACCCCCCCAGGGAAATAGTTTCTACCCTGGAAATGCTAAGGCTCCTTGCCATAATCCTCACCACTGAAACTGGGTAGATCTATCTCTTAGACACATATTTAGGACTCAGTGGGTACTCCTTGTTGGAACAATCCCATTTTGCCAATAAAAAAATAATGATCTCTACTTATGTAATGACTCATATCAATCATGCTAACAACTTCAGCAAAAGGTTATCTTGGCAATTTATCTGTATCAGTCCTTTCTCACTGTGACCCAGACATTTAGAGATGGAGTTGCAAATGTGTGATTATAACAATTTGGAAGAAAGTGATTACCTTGGTAATATAGTTTCAGTCAGAGAGGAGGGAAGAGAAGTGTTTGTTGCACAAGGAAAATACCATGTTGTTTCTGCAGCTCAGTCACAATCACTTTCCCACTATAACTGTGCCCATCTCTCAGACTATTGAATACAGGTCCCCAGGTGTTCCAGCAGGTATCCAATTGTCGAACATTGAATTTAGCATATAAATAATTGGGTTTGAATCTTGTTTTTTCCAGTTATCAGCAGCATGACTTTGAATATACCTCTTCATTTTAATTTGTAAAAATCTCTGCTAATGAGTTTCTGAGTCTGGATTTGAACTCGTCATACTAACTCCAGTCCAGTGCTCTTACCCCTGCTCCACCTAGCAGTGATAACACAAAAACTTAAAATAATTTCTCACCCCTTCTATACTATGTTGCAGGAGATATCCCTAGTCTAAATGGGTAATGAAGATGATAATCTCAGGAAAGGACAAAGTAGACTGTGAGTTTTCAAGTAGGGAAATATTTTATGGACATGTACTAAAGCTCAATTCCACATAACTGGGAGTATTTTACAATCAGTCTCAAAGTTGAAAGAGACATCTAATGTCATGTCATTTAATCCCTACTAAGTAAAAACCACCTTTACAACTTCAAAAATAAGTGATCATTTAGCATTTGTTTCAAAACCTCTAATGAGGAAGAGCTCATTCCCTCTTAAGAAAGCCCATACTACTTTGGAAAAACTCTCATTCTTGGGAGGTTTTTTTGTTAGTTTGTTGATTGTTTATTTCTTTATTTTGTTTCATTTTTACTTTTGGCTTCTTCCATCAAACCTAGATCTTCCTCTCTGCAACTTTTACTAATTAAGCTTTAGTTCCAAAGCTAAGCAGAAAAATCTTTCCTTCATGCAGTAATCCTTTATGTGTTTGACTATCATGCTACCTCTAAGTCTTCCCTTCTCCAAGTAAACATCACTATTTTCTCACATGAAATTTCATGTGCCACTGTTTCCACTCTCTCTTTTCCTCTCTTCACAGAATGGTAGCAGATCGGTGTTCTCTTGTCTGACTTTCCTGTAAAGTAAAAATAGTCACAAGGGGGGAAAAACTCCCACAATTTAGCCCAAAGCATAATAAAAAAATACAAAGCAGTCTGGTCCTTTCGGTTCTAGCCCTCAGAGCAGCTCAGAAGTCAATCAGTCTTCTTCATGAAGTTCATTAGGTGTTCATTAGAAGTCTATAGTTCTCTAAGTACAGTACTGCTCTCATTGGCGTCTGACTAGCTTCAGGTTTTACCTGCTGTGAGCAGGCAGGAAAGTTTTCTTGCAAATGTAGTGTGGAAGCTCTCTGACTCTGCAGGGCTGATTGAGAATCAACAGCAGGAGACCACACTTCTCCACAGGTTTACCCATTCCATTGGTGCTTCCTGAAAGTGTGTTACATTTAACTGAGCAACTATGAACCTTCCCTTGCTACATTAACCTTTTGTGTGAATTATCTGATTCTTTGGAAGGTGAGGGTGGTATCCTAGGAAAAATAAAAATAAAAGTAGCAGTGTGAGAACCAGGAGATGTGTATTCTGTTTTAGGGTCTATGGTGGACCAACTGCATGACTTTGGGCAAATAATTTCTATTCTCAGTGCCTCAAATTTCCTATTCCATAAAATAATCGGACAGTGGTCTCTAAAGTCTCTTCAAGAGCTGTCATTTTCTGTTCTCTATGGTAACATCTGTTCTAAAGTCTCTCCAATTCTAACATTCTATGTCTTTAAAGCATCTATGTTTTAAGTTTCTTCCAGCTCAGACATTCTTCTAAGTTCCCTTCCAGCCCTCACGTTAAATGTTCTTAGTACAGTGTGCTTCAAAAAGTGCTTGAAATATAGTAAGAACTTCATAATGTTAGTTGACTGACTAAAGAAAATATTGCAATAGTGTATACAGTTATCCTTTCCACATTGTGAGAGTTAAGGGTGCGGCACTTCTGCAATCTGGAAAATCTGCATAAAAGTTTTTGGCCCTCACATTGTTTTTTTTAAACAATTAATTTTTCATTTTCAACATTACTTCTATAAGATTTTGAGTTTTAAATTTTCTCCCCCTTACTCTCCTCCCCCTCCCCAAGATGGCATACAATCTCATATAGGCTCTACTTATATATTCATATTAAACATATTTTGACATTAATCATGACGTAAATAATAATTAGAACTAATGGGAAGAACCATGAGAAAGAAGAAACAAAACAAAACAACAAAAGAAAAGGAGAGCAAAGAGTCTGCTTCCATCTGCATTCATACTCCAAAGTTCTTTCTCTGGATGTGGATAACATTTTCCATCATGAGTCTTTTGGAGTTGTCTAAGATCCTTGCATTGCTGAGAAGAGCTAAGTCTATCAAAGTCAGTCATCGCACAATGTGGCTGTTACTATGTATGATATTCTCCTGGTTCTGCTCATTTCACTCCTCATCAGTTTGTATAAGTCTTTCCAGGTTTTTAAACAACATATTGTAGGATTATGGTACTTAATCCACTCTGCTCTCTGCTTCCGTTTTATGGGAGAGTTCATTCCATTCAAATTCACAATTATGATTACTTTTCTTCCCCTTTACCCTTACTACTTCTTCCCTCCCTTCTATTCACCCCTTCCTTTTTCTTTCCCCTTTTCCCATTTTCTATAAAATCTGATGACAGTAAGGTTCAAACAATGCTCATCTCCCTCACTTCTTTCTGTCTATTATAATAGGTTTTTGTGCCTTTTCATATGATGTAATTTACCCTTGTCTGCCTCCTCCTTTTTTTTTCTCCCAGAACAATCCCTTTTCACCACTTAATTAGATTTTTTATCATCACATCAAAGTCAACTTATACGCATGGCCTCTGTCTATCTACACCTCTTTTAAATGTCATAATAATGATACAGTTCTCAAGAGTTGCAAGTGTCATCTTCCTTTGTAGGGATGTAAACAATTTGCCCTTATTAATAACATGATGTTGTAATTTTCTTTCCTGTTCCCCTTTTTATGCCTCTCTTGAGTCTTGTATTTGAACAACAAATTTTCTGTTGAGCTCTGATCTTTTTATCAGGAAGGTTTGGAAGTCCCCTATTTCACTGAATGTCCATTTCCTTCCCTGAAAGATTATGCTCCATTTTGCTGGGTAGTTGATCCTTGGTTGTAATCCAAGCTCCTTTGCCTTATGGAATATCATATTCCATGCCCTATGATCTTTTAATGTAGAACCTGCAAGGTCCTGCGTAATCCTGACTGTGGTTCCATTGATATTTTAATCTGGCTTCTGGCTGTTTGCAGTATTTTCTCTTTGACCTGGTAATTTTGAAATTTGGCTACAATATTTCTTGGTGTTTACAGTTTGGGATCTCTTTCAGGAAGTAATTGGTAGATTCTTTCAATTACTATTTTACCTTCTGGTTCTAGGTTGTCAGGGCAGTTTCCTTTGATGATTTCCTGAAAGATGCTGTCCAGGCTTTTCTTTTCATCATGGTTTTCAGATAGACCAATAATTTTTAAATTATCTCTCCTGGATCTATTCTCCAGCTCAGTTGTTTTACCAATGAAGTATTTTACATTTTCTTCTGTATTTTCATTCTTTTGTTTCTGTTTGACTGATTCTCGATATCTCATAGAGTCATTAGCTTCCACTTGCCCAATTCTAATTTTTAACCAATTTTTGCCTTCTATTAGATTTTGTACCTCCTTTTCCATTTGGTCAATTTTATTTTTTAAAGAGTTGATTTCTTCAGTGTACTTTTATTTTTCCATTTGGTTAATTGTATTTTCTAAGGATTTGTTTTCTTCAGTGTACTTTTTTTTTGGACCAATTGTATTTTTAAGAACTTTTTTCCTACAATCAATTTTTCTCCTTTTTTCCAAACTATTGACTCTCTCTTGCATACCTCTCATTTCCTTTCCCAATTTTTCTTCTATCTCTCTTATCCTATTTCTCTTTTAGGTAAGTTAGATTTCTTCTACCTCCCTTATTTGACTTTTAAAATCCTTCTTAAGCTCTTTCAAGAAGGCTTTCTGGGCTTGAGACCAGTTCATATTCCCCTTTGAGGTTTCTGATGTGGGTATATTGACAATGTTGTCCCCATCTGAATTTGTGCCTTGATCTTCTCTGTTCCAATAATAAGAACCTATGGTGATTGTCTGCTTCTGCTTTCTGCTCATGGTGTTTGCCTATTTCCTGGCTTTTAAAGTTGATCTCTCCTGCTGAAGCGCAGGGGGCACTGACCCAAGATTCTTGTGCTTGGAGTCTGGGACCTGACCACTGGTTTTGTGTGCTGGCAACTGTAGGCTGTTGGTGTCTGGCAGCTTACTTGGTGCTGAGCTGGAGTCAGCAACATTGGAGCTCTTCTGGCCCCTAGAGAATGCCTGCTCACCCAGAGTTCTTTGAAACACTCGAATGTTTGACTGCTGGAGAATGTCTGCCAGCTTTGAGTTGTGCTGAAGCACTGGGAGAATTGGCTGCTGGAGAATGCCAGTGCATGTGGTGGTTTTCTGAGCTGGTGTTGGCCAGTTCCCCTGCCTGTGCTGAGGTACCTGGGGAGTCCTGGTGTTGGCACTTGCCTGCTCCACCACCTTGGGGCTCAGGATCTCCCTCTGATTTGTTGAGGTGGGGCTTGCCACTGGCCTGCTGGGATACTTCCCATCCTGTACTGCTCCCCCTCACCCAGAGTGAGAAGGGCCTTTCCCGTTAATCCTACAAGCTTTCTGGGCCACAAGACTGTTGCACCCCATCTTCCTGTTGGCTCAGTTCTTCCAGGGCATTCTCTGGGGTGATTAAGGGAGGGTGAGAGTGATTTACTTCTTACTCCACCATCTTGGCTCCCAGAAGTCCCGGCCCTCCCTTTGTACCTGAGAAGAAGTCTGAATTTTTTTCTTTTTCTTTTATGGAATGTTTATAGTACTTTATTGTAAAATTTGGGCCAAGTATTTGGTCATAGGCTCTGTGTCATCTGCTGGCCTTTGCATGTTGTTGTGGCTTCCGCAAAACTCCCCCAAACTTCTTTTTAAATTTCTTATGCTGAGCCATGATATGTTGAAACTGAGATGGAGAAAGTAGCAATGTGAAAGGGATAACTGTAATTAATGATCAATAAATATTTTAAGCACCTACTATGTGTCAGGCACTATGCTAAGCGCTGAGGATACAAATATAAAAAAAGACAGCCCCTTCCCTCAAGAAGCTTATAATCTAATGAAGACAATACACAAAAGAAATCTGAAAAGCTGGAGGTGGGAGGATATTCAGCAGGAGAAACCAAGGATGTCCTAGCATAGTGCAGCCAGGTAGGAAGTAAAGAGATGTTCTGAGCTGAAATCCCCCTTTAAATGAATGCTTTGGGTTTTGTGGCTTCAGCCTTCAATTAGAGAGACAGAGGCTAGTGATGACATAGAATACTAGGGCTGGTGGAATTTTATAGAATGATGAGTTTTTCTCAATAAATGAGCTTCCTGGGGCATGACTGAGAAGTCAGACATGTCCCAGAGTAGTGCAGCCAGGTGAGAAATGAGAAATAAAGTGACTATTTATTGGAAGTGTATTTATGATGACATTTTGCCTTCTGTATATAAGGCATCTGATGATACTAGTAAGTGAGGCAAGCTGAGCTGTCAATCATCCCTTGAGCCAAAAGACCTATTTGAGTATGCTGGAACAAATCACTCCATCCTCCATGTTCATAAGCAGAGCTTTCTTTTAGTTTACTCCCCTTCACAGGCGATGGTTTTCCTTTTCTAGGTAACTCATTCCCTTTCTTTTCATGGGAAGGTGGCTGACATTTCAAACACTGGAGTGCCAGATTGTAACAGACAAGTGGGGGGTGGGGCAGGAAAGGAAAAGAAAATTTCCTTGCATTACAACTTTGTGAGTTGCATTCTCAGGTTTATGCCAGCTCTCATTTTTAAACTTGGTATGTCTTTATACCAGGTCCTTCCCAGATATGCAAAGTATAATACTGACCTCCCTACTTTTCCACACTATTCTAAGTTAGCACCAATTCAAATCATCAAGAAGCATTTATTAAGAGCTTACTACATGGCAGACACTGTACAAAGTGCTAGGAACACAAATGTAAGCAAAAAGAGACAGTTCTTGTTCTCAAGGAACTTATATTCTAATAGAAAAAAGACAATATATAAATAAAAACTGAAAAGTAAGAGAGAGGAGGAAGTACCCACAAAGCAACATGGTAGAAATAATCTGGACAATCAAGGAGAAGAGCCCAGAATAGAATGAAGACATGGCTGGCCTGGGAGCTTTCTTTCTTTTTTTTAATAGCATTTTATTTTTTCCCAATTATATGTCAATGCAATTTTTAGCATTCATTTTTACAAGATTTTGAGTTCCAAATTTCTCTCTCTCCCTCTCCTCCCCTCTTCCTAAAATGGTAGGCAATTTGATATAGGTTATATATGTGCAATTATGTAAAACATATTTGCTTATTAGTCATAGTTATGAAAGAAGAAACAGATGGAAAGAAAACAAACACACAAAAGTAAGTGAAAAAAGTATGCTTTGATCTGCATTCAGAGACCATCAGTTCTTTATCTGGATGTGGATAGCATTTTCTATCATTAGTCCTTTGTACAAAGTACAAATACTTGTCTTAAATCACTGTGTTGCTGAGAAAAGTCATTCATAGTTGATCGCCTCACAATGTTGCTGATACTGTATATAGTGTTTTCTTGGTTCAGCTCATTTCACTTCAGCATCAGTTGATACAAATCTTCTCAGGTTTTTCTGAAATCTATTTGCTGATCACGTCTTATTGGACAATAGTATTCCATTACATTCCTATACCATGACACATTTAGCTATGCCCCAACTGAAAGGCATCCTCACAATTTCCAAAATTTTACCACCATGAAAAGAGCTGCTATAAATATTTTTTCACATGTAGGTCCTTTTCCCTTTTTTATGATCTTTTTGGGATATAGACCTAATAGTGGTACTGCTGCCTTCTGGGCAGAGTTCTAAATTACTCTCCAGAATGATTAGGTCAGTTCACAACTCCACCAACAATGCATTGGTGTCTCAATTTTCCCATGTCCTCTCCAACATTTATAATTTACATTTTTTGTCATATTAGCCAATGTGATAGGTATAAGGTGGTACCTCAGAGTTGTTTTAATTTACTTTTCCCTAATCAAAAGTAATTTAAAGCACTTCTTCATATGCCTATAGAAAACTTTGATTTCTTCATCTGAAAACTTCCTATTCATATCCTTTGACCATTTATCAATTGTATTCTTATAACTTTGACTAAGTTCTCTATATATTTGAGAAATGAGGCCTTTATTAGAGACACTTGCTGTAAAGATTGTTTCCTAGTTTTTTGCTGTCCTAATCTTGCTTGAATTGGTTTTGTTTGTGCAATTTTTTTAAATTTAATATAAGCAAAATTATCTATTTTATGTTTCATAATGCTCTATATCTTTTTGTTTGATCTTGAATTCTTTTCTTCTCCATAGATCTGACAGGTAGACTATTCCTTGCTTTTCTAATTTACTTAGGGTGTCTACCTTTATGTCTAAATCACGCACCATTTTAACTTTATCTTGGTATAGAGTGTAAGATGTTGGTCTATACCTAGTTTGTGCCCTAATGTTTTCCAGTTTTCCCAGCAGTGTTCTTATCGCAAAGGCTGGGGTCTTTGGGTTTATCAAAACTAGATTACTGTGGTCATTGACTACTGTGTCTTGTGTACCTAATCTATACCACTGATCCACTATTCTATTTCTTAGCCAGTACCAGATAGTTTTGCTCATTACTACTGTGTAATATAGTTCGAGATCTGGTATTACTGGGCCACTTTCCTTTGTATTCTTTTTTCATTAATTCCCTTGAAATTCTTGACTTTTTGTTCTTCCAGATGAATTTTGTTATTTTTTTCTAGATCTATCAAATAACTATTTGGTAGTTTGATTGGTATGGCACTATAGGGCAAAATTGTCATTTTTATTATATTCGCTCAGCCTATCCATGAACAATTGATATTTTTCCAATTGGTTAATCTGACTTTATTTTTGTGAAGAGTATTTTATAACTGTGTTCATATAATTCCTAGGTTTGTCTTGGCAGGTAGACTCCTCAAGTATTTAGTATTGTTTGCAGTTATTTTAAATGGAGTTTCTCTTTCTATTTCTTGCTGCTGGGCTTTGTTGGTCCTATAAAGAAATGCTGATGATTTGTGTGGGCTTATCTTATATCCTGCAACTTTGCTGAAGTTGTTAATTATTTCATGTAATTTTTAGCTAATTCTCTGGGGTTCTCTAAGTATCCTATTATATCATCTGCAGAGTGATAGCTTTGTTTTCTCATTGCCTATTCTAATTTCTTTAACTTCTTTTTTTTCTCTTATTGCTATAGCTAACATTTCTAGTACTGTATTGAATAAGTGTTGATAATGGGTATCCTTGCTTCACCCCTGATTGTATTGGAATGACTTCTCACTTATCCCCACTACAGATAACACTTGCTGGTGATTTTAGGTAGATACTGCTTATTATTTTAGTAACACTCTCTTTATTCCTATGTACTCTATTGTTTTTAATAAGAATGGATGCCATATTTTTCAGCATCTATTGAAATAATCATATGGTTTCTGTTGGTTTTGTTATTGATATGGTCAATTATATTGATAATTTTCCTAATATTCAACCAACCTTGCATACTTGGTATAAATACCACCTGGTCATAGCATATAATCCTTGTGATATATTGCTGTAATATTTTTTGTTAGTATTTTGTTCAAAATTGTTGCAGCGATATTCATTAGGGAAATTGGTCTACAATTTTCTTTCTCTGTTTTAGCTCTTCAGTTATTAGTCACATATTTGTGTCATAAAAAGAGTTTGGCAGGACTCCTTCTTCATGTATTTTTCCAAACAGCTGATATAGTATTGGAATTAATTGTTCTTCAAATGTTTGGTACAATTCACTTATGAATTTATCTGGCCCTGGGGGTTTTTTCTTAGGGAGCTCATTAATGGTTTGTTCAATTTCTTTTTATTTTTTTTTTAAGGCAATTGGGGCCAAGTGACTTGCCCTTTCCATTCCTATTCAGTTTTCTCCAAGGTCTGTCATATCTAACTTTTCTGATATTCTATTTACTCCCTTAGTTTCTTTCTTGTTTATTTTTTAATGGATTTATTGAGCTCTGAGAGGGGACAGTTGAGGTCCCCTACTAGTACAGTTTTGCTGTCTATTTTTTTTCCTGTAACTCACTTAATTTCTCCTTTAAGAATCTGGATGATATACCACCTGGTGCATATATGTTTAGTATTGTTATTGCTTTATTATCTATGGCACCTTTAACAAAATGTAGTTTCCTTACTTATGTCTTTTAATTAGGCCTATTTTTGTTTTTATTTTGTCTGAGATCAGGATTGCTACCCCTGTTTTTTTGTTTGTTTGTTTTTTTGTTTTTGCTTCAGCAAAACCAATTAATATATTATGCTCCTTTACTCTGTGTGTCTCTCTGCTTCAAGTGTGTTTCTTGTAAATCACATATTGTAGGATTCGGGTTTTTGATCCACTCAGCTATCTGCTTCTGTTTTATGGGAGAATTCATATCATTCATATTCATAGTCATGATTACTAACTGTGTATTTCCTTCCATTATATTTTTCCTCCTTTTTGTCCTCTCTCTTCTGTTCCCCTTTCCTTCCCCACCAGTGTTTTGCTTCTGTCTACCACCTCCCCCAATCTACCCTCCCTTCTGTCACTCCCCCCTCACCCTTTACTCAGTCTCCTTCCATCCTAATTCTCTGTTGGGTAAGATAGATTTCTATATTAAATTGATCTTATATATTATTCCCTCTTTGAATTTGGCTTTGATCCAATACTGATGAGAATAAGGTTCAAGCAATGCCCATCACCCACCTTTCCATCTTCCCCTCCACTGTAATAGGTCTTTCATGCCTCTTCATGTGAAATGATTTGCCCTATTCTACCTCTTCCTTCCTTCTGCAACCAGTGTACTCCTCTTCCTCATTCCTTAATTTTTTTATGTCATTCCCTCAAATTCACCTTATACCTGTACCCTCTGTCTACGTATATTCCTTCTAGCTGTACTATTACTGATACAATTTTTAAGAATTCCAAGTATCATCTTCCCATGTAGGGATGTAAGCAATTCAGCTCCATTGAATCCCTTATATTTTCTCTTCCCTTTTTACATTTTTATGCTTCTCCTAGGTCTTGATTTTGGAGATCCAATTTTTTGTTCAATTCTGGTCTTCTCCTCATGAAAACTCAAAATCCCTTTATTTCACTGATTGACCATTTTTTTCCCCTTGGAGTATTATGCTTAATTTTGCTGAATAGGTGATTCTTGGTTGTAGCCCTAACTCCTTTGCCTTCCAGAATATCATGTTCCATGACCTCCAGTCCTTTAAGGTTGTAGCTGCTAAGTCCTGTGTAATCCTGATTGTGGCTCCCCAATATTTGAATTTTTCTTTCTGGCCACTTGCAGTATTTTTCCTTGACCCGATAGTTCTGTAATTTGTCTATAATGTTCCTTGGGGGTTTTATTTTGGTATTTCTTTCCTGAGGTGATTGGTGGATTCTTTCAGTGCCTATTTTGCCCTCTGGTTCCAAGATACCAGGGCAATTTTCCCTGAAAATTTCTTGAAATATGCTGTCCAGATCTTCCTTTTATTATGGCTTTCAGGTAATCCAGTTCTTCTGACATTGTCTCTCCTGGATCTCATTTCCAGGTCAGTTGTTTTTCCACAGAGGCATTTTACATCTTCTTTTTTTTTTTATTCTTTTTAATTTGTTTGATTAATTCTTGATGTTTCAAAGAGTCATTAACTTCCACTTGCCCAATACTAACTTTTAAGGAGTTGTTTTCCTCAGTTAGCTTTTTACCTCCTTTTCCATTTGGCAAATTGTACTTTTTAAGCAGTTGTTCTCTTTTTCCAAGCTGTTGACTCTTTTTTTCATAATTCTCTTGCATCACTCTCATTTCTTTCCCCAATTTTGCTTCTGCCTCTCTTATTTGATTTTAAGCTCTTTTTGAGCTCTTCCATGAGTCCTTCCCAGCCTTGAGACCACTTCCTGTTTTTCTTTGGGGTTTTACCCATAGGTGTTTTGACATTTTTGGCCTCTTCTGAGTTTGTGTCTTGATCTTCCCTGTCACCATAATAATTTTCTATGGTCAGATTCTTTTTTTGTCATTGGTTTTTGCTCACCTTTTCTGCCTTTTTCCTTTCTTTTACTTTAGCTCTTCTCCTGGGGTGGAAGGGGCACTGTCTCAGGCTTCTTGTGCTAGGAGCTTCAAGCCCTGGCTATTTACCTGATGCTTCACTGATGTTGCTTTGAGGCCTACGGGGGACTTTAGTGGCTGGTGCTGTGCCAAGGGGGTGAAGTAGGGGGTGGCTAGCACTGTGGGAGGTCATACGGGTCTGACAGCTCACCTAGTGTTGAGCCAGTGTCCCAGTGCTGGTGTCTGGCATGTGTTGAGGCCAGTTGGGTGTTCCTGTGTTGGTTCCTGCCTGTTTCTCTGAACTACATTGAAGTATGTGGTGGTCCCAGGGCTGGTGGCTACCTGTTTGCCTGGCTGTACTGGGTTATGTGTGGGGTCCTGGAGTTGTTTTCTGTCCATTTGTTTAAGCTCCTGCAGGGTTGGAATCTACTTATTTGCCCAGGGTTATGCTGACACACGGGGCAGTCTGGCACTAGAAGCTGCCTGCTTGCCCAGGGCTAAGCTGAAACATGTGGCAGTTCTCAGAGCTAGAGGCTGCCCATTCACCTGCCTGTGCTGAGACATGTGGGGGTCCTGGTGTTGGCATTTGCCTGCTCCAGTACACTGGGGTTTCAGATCTCCTGCTGGTTTGCTGAGGTGTGGCTTGCTGTGGCCTTGCTGGGACAATTCCTGTTCTGGACTATACTCCCCTTTAACCAAAATGAGACAGACCTTTCTTGCTAATCTTCCAAGTTTTTTGACTTAAAAGACTATTTCATTCCATCTTTTTGTTGGTTCCATAGTTCCAGGATTTGTTTTAGGGTGTTATTTTTTGGTTGTTTGCAGGTGAGTATAAGAGTTATGGCGATTTCATGCTTACTCTGCAATCATGACTCCTGGAAGTCCCCTAAGAGATATTTTAAAAGACTGGAATTTTCTTAAAGTGAAGGTCCTGGGATGACCCAACTGATTAGAGGAAGTAGCCACAGGTAACAGAGTTAACTTGCAGGGTGAGGAGATTGCCGTGGCATAGTAGAGAAAGTCTAGAAAGTCAAGCCTAGAGCTTGATGAGTAATGAAGTCAAATCTCTAGGACTTGCAAGAATTAAATACAATTGAATCCTTTCCTGAGTGGACTCTAAAATAGCAGTTTAGCATTTCTGCCAGCCAATAGGGCTTTATGGGAGGTAAGCAAAATCTAAATAGAATGTAATGGTTAAAGAATTAACAAGCAACTAGAAAAGGGACCAGAGACTTTGTAAAGGTGAAAAGAATCCCAAGTTCAATGCCAACTCTGGGGCCAGCTCTCACTACTATGGAGCTATAGGCTTCTGACACTTGCCCTCTTGCTGATGGCCAATTACATCACAATTACATCAATTCTGATTTTCCAGTAGGCCTTTGTGGCTTATGTCTTAGAAGCTCTTCCCAATGATGGTTTGTAGGTGTCTCTCTACTTGTCATGGCTTTCTCCACCATTCACCATTCAGCTCACCTTCACCTCACCACCACCTTCTCTCTTTTGCTTTGTTTTTCTGATTCTCAAAAAAAAAAAAAAGCAAAGCTGAGCCCATGCAATTTTGGGAAAGCTGTCCAGCTACAAGTAGCATGCTGGCTCCTTGTCTGTGACCAAGTAACATTCAGATATGGAGAGAGAGATGGAGAAATAGAGAGAGACAGAGAAAGAGAGAGAGAGAGAGAGAGAGAGAGAGAGAGAGAGAGAGAGAGAGAACAACAGTGCTTCTGTGCATTTATATAATGCTTTAGAGTTTATACAACACTTTTACATCCGTCTTCTCATATGATGCTCTGGACAACCCTGAAAAGTAAACAAAGTAGCCATTGCTTCCCATTTCACAGATGAGAAAATTGACTCTACCCATGAATAAGATACTTAGTTTTGTTTTGATTTGATGTTTCTTTCCTTTTTCTAGTAATGGGGCTATGGGTTTACCCTGAACCATTTATAGTTTCTCATCTATTTTGGGTGTAGTTTGTGGTCAATGAGCAGCACTAAACTGAGTAGCTTAGTCAAACCTATAGCCTTAGTTTCAATAAGCAAGTGGAGCAGCAAAGCAAACTATTGATAAGTGGACCGAAAGATGTGCCATGCTAGGATCCAAAGTTTAATTTTGTTTTGTTTTGTTTTTTTCAAAACTACACGTTAATGTGACTGAACAATAAACATTATACAGTGCATTTAAGCAGTTCTTACTGCAGCTCAAATAGAGTTTGCTGAAAGCTCAGTGTGAGGCAGATATTTTTGTGTTGCCATTATTATTTGTCATTTTCTCAAATTCATTACTAAAGCACAATAGAAATAAATACCAGAGGATCTGAACTGAGGCAGCGCTTGCCCAAATTGGGAAGTTAATGAATTCGGTCGTAAGATGCAAATCTTAGAAAGCATTGAGTCTGATCCTCCCTATTTTATAAACCAGAATACAGAAAGCATATAAGAGAGCTCAGATTCAAGTTCCTTAAGGGCAGAGATTCTTATTCATATTGTTTTGTTTGCTTTTGTTTTTGAATCCAAGCACCTAGAATAATGTCTTGTACACAGTCTAACTATTGGTTAAATTGAACTGAATTAAAGTGAAATGAAGTTAATTTTTCTGGCTCCAAATCCAGCATTCTTACCTCTAAACCATTCTACCAGTGTAGGCACCAGAGGATGATCTGCAAGAGTTTAAAAAAAAAAGGTACTTGAATTCAGCTAAGATAGGTAGAGAATAGAAAAGGACGTGAGTTGAGGACCAAGGAGCATAGCAAGTGCTATTAGGCATTGCTCACTGGTTATTATGTAATAACAGATCAGTTCTATAGTACTTTGCAATTTACAAAACATTTTCCTCACCACAATTCTGAGTAGATAATGAAAGCTATTATTATTCCCATTTTATTGATGAAGAAAATAAGGCTTAGAAATAAGATGCTTCTAATAGAGGGTAAACCCATTATGTTGATTTCCCTCTGCCTTTTATCTTTTATAAACATCTTACTCTTCCCAGGCTTACTTCAGTTTTTAATTTATCCTTAATTTGATATGAATCAACAATGCAACCAAACTTACTTTGCAACTATTTACATTTCAATAAATTAAACGTCACAACTACTTTTGAGAAATTCCCTCTAAGTCAATTTGGGTTACATTTGTCTGTTCATTTTCATTCATATTTGCATTTATATACATTGCAGGCATTCGCTTTTTCTTTCAGCTTTTGTATTTTGCTTTGCATTATTTCAAAAACCCTTGTGTAGATTTATTTATATTCCTTGTACCTTTTGATCTTAATTGCATTATGGTATTCCATTACATTCATGCACCACAATTTATTGATGCACTTGCCTATTGTAGGGCATTTGGGTTGCTTCCAGTTTCTTGTAATTACAAATAATGCTGCTATAAAAATCTTTAAAGAGATGGTTCTTTTTTTTCTTTGTGATAATATTCTCAAGGTATATTCCTAGCAATATCATTATTGAGTCATAGAGTATGGTTATTTTAGAAATTTTTACTGTGCACTGTCAAATTTCTTTCCAAAAATGAGTCTATTAGTTTTTAGGTCTGCCATCATTAAGTCACTATCTCTTTCTCCAGTGAGGCATATTTCTTAAAGATGCAAGTTTCACATCACTTTTCAATGTCGTCTCCTCCTTCTATATTTTCCTCTTCAGGTGACTGGTGCTTTCTGTTCTCCTTCCTTCCTTTTCTCTTGCCCAAATCTGCCTGGAGAAAAGGTTCTGATGAACTTATTTACACTACAATGTAAGCAAATAAGGCTCCAAGCATTATCTTGGCCATGGGCTATTTGCATTTTAACAGCTCAGAAATAAGGTTCTTTGGCTGGTGCCCTCATTTTTCCATAGGAAGCTGGGAGGAGGAGGATTTACCTCAAACTGGAAAGGAATAGCAGTTGAACTGTATTGGTACAAGGCAACAATTCAAGCCAACAGACTGAAGGTTCAAGGTCTATCACACACACACACACACACACACACACTCTCTTACAGGGAGAGAGAGAGAATGAGAGAGAAAGAAAGAGAAAGAAAGAGAAAGAAAGAGAGAGAGAGAGAGTGTGTGTGTGTGTTACCAACTGCAAGTAAATGTTAGCCCAGAACAGGAAGATTTCTTTGAAACAGCTAGCTGGCTCAGTAGATAGAATGCTAGGCCTCAAGTAGGAAGACCTGAGTTCAAATGTGACCTCAAACACTTATTAGCTGTGAGGCCCAAGGTGAATCACTTAACTTTTCTATGCCTATTTCTTCACCAGTAAAATGAGGATAATAATAGCACTACCTTACAGGGTTATTGTAAGAATCAAATAAGAGAACATTTATAAAATGTCTAGCACATAGTAGGTACTTAAAAATATTTGTTCCCTTCTCCTCCCTGCCCCTTTTTGCTAGTGTTTAAAGGCTAGTCCATCCTACTAAAGTTTAAAGTCCTTGAAGAAGGGAGAGGTAATGAACCAAATAATGAGGAAGCCTCACAGTGGTAGAGTGTGGATGCCAGGACCCAGTTTTCCTTAGCTGCTTTCACTGTCAAATTGGGTTTGTGCTACTACTTTGTTTCCGGTAGAAGCATGGTATTCCCCTTGGAGATCTTGGGTGCAGAAAATTAGGAAATTAGGTGGTTCGGTAGCTAGAGTACTAGATTTGGAGTGAGAACTCAGTTCAAATCCTGCCTCTAGCGCTAAATAGCTATGTGACCCTGTGTAAGTCACTTAAGCATTCTCAGTCTAAGCTTACTCATTTGTAAAATGGAGCTAATAATGGTACCTGACTTACAGATTTGATGTAAAGCTTACATAAAATAATACATGTAAAGTACTTTGCAAACCTTTAACAAGGGATTGAATGGTAATGATTGTCTCACAAATCCCATCAGAAATACATCCTTGACATTGTTTTTGGAGCAATCAGGATGTTTGGATGTCAGAGGCAAAGTGGGAGACTATCTCTCCCAGACATTCTCTCAAGTTTCTTATCCTTAATTTAACTCCTCTTTCAGCCTGAGAATATCTCTAATTCAAGTTAACCTTATCAGACATTGAAAGCGTATTGCATATTACATTACTCACACTAATTCCTATTTTAGATCAAGAACAGTTAAAGGAAAAGTTAAGATACTTATTAAAGGGAGTGAAGAATGATTTAGCAGCACAGGACAGTTAAGGAGAGGGCTGTCCTTGGGGGAAAAAAACATCTTCTTATTGAGGAGATTTAGATAACTAGAGGGAATCAGGATTCTGATAGTAAATATTTAATAGAATGACACACTTTTAAATTTTAATCTTCAAGATTAGCATTTTCTCACTTTCTACAATCTAGACAATCACCAAAACAATAAATCAAGCCAGATTTGTAGTTTTTTTTTTTTCCAATTTCCAAGGTGTGAATGCTCACACTGAAAATTTAACTTTGGGCTCTCTTAAGATAGTCCCAGTACACACCTAGGGGAAGCATCAAAGTACTGGAAACCTAAAAGGGTTTCAACTTTGCATCTGTTCCTCTGCCCACTTTCAACTCCAAGGAACAGAATTGCCCTTCCAGCATAAGCTCATCACTTCTAATCTCATGGTTGTAGTGCAGTTGTTTTTCAGTTGTGTCTAACTGTGATCCCATTTGGGGTTTTCTTGGCAAAGATACTGCAGTGATTTGCCATTTCCTCCTCCAGATAATTTGACAGCTGAGGAAACTGAGACAAACAGGGTTGTGACTTGTCCAGGGCCACACAGTTAGGAAGTATCTGAGGCTAGATTTGAACTCAGGAAGATGAGTGTTTCTGACTTCAAACCAGGCACTCTATCCACTAAGCCACCTTGCTGCCCCCATCACACTCTGTTGTCTGTCTATTTCACAGGGAAGGGAAGGGAAGAGAAGGGAAGGTTAGGGAAGGAATGGAAAGCTCAATGGTAATACTCATCTTAGGATATACCCCTCCAAACCCATCAAAACATACACAACCCAATGCTCTGTGAATGACTATGCTACCTGTGGTACCTTATGAAAATTCCTTATCTATAGAATGATGGGGTTGGTCTTCATAATCTTGATAATTGCTTCTAGCTTTAGAATATCAATCAATTGGTCAAAGATATTTATTAAGTGTTTACTATGTGCCAGTCACTGGGCCATATGTTGAAGATAAAAAGAAAAGCAAAAGAAAATCTCTACTCTCAAGGATCCCATGTTCGTTCTTCTGTCATTGTTTGTAAAATAAAGGAGTTGGACGAGCTAATAATAATAATAATGGCTTGAATTTATATAGCAGTCTGAGTTTTCCAAAGTGCTTTACATAGATCTCATTTGATCCTCACAATAACCTTATGAAGTAGTTGCCATTACTATCCTTATTTTACTTATGAGAAAAAAGGTCAGATGCCCAGGGTCATACACCTAAAAAGTGTCTTGAACTTAGGTCTTCCTGACTCCATTTCCAGTGAACTATCCACTCTACCACCTAGCTAGCCTCTGCTGTTTCTTCCCAAGCTAGATCTATTGTTCTCTAATTTTATTAATTTAATATTATGTAATTATGCGTAACAACTTCTCACTAGGCACAAATGAAAAGGCCTATTTATTCACAGATGTCCTTTAAAGGGTTATTCAAAACAATGACTATGCCTAACTTGCCATCTAAAAGGAATACAAGTTTTTCAACAGAGATCCAGGCATACTTACTTACCTAGACTTTTGCATCCAGTCCCATTTATCTTAAGAACACTGGCCTAGAAGGAAGAAGATGTGAATTCTATTCTTACTTCTTCTACTAAGTGATCTTGGACAAATCACCAGTCTCTGGGTTTCAGTTTGCCCATCTGTAAAATGAAAAGCTTAGACTGAATTATCTCCAAGGTCTCTTTCTAAGTTCTGACTTTCAATAATATGATTTAGTATTCTATGTTCTAAGCCTCAGTCCAGCTCTTACACTGAGATATTCCATGTTTTAAAGTCCCTTCTGGCTCTTACATTCTATCTTCTAACATGTATTTTGGGTGCCATCCATACTAAATCCTCTATAAATCTAATTATGGTACTTTTTTTTTTTACAGAATTTTACCAATGTATAGTTTTCTGTCATGCACATCTCATTCTAACCCACTTGAAAAAAAAAAGAATTCCCACAAAATGAGGGAAATGCTGTGAACCTTTAATGATTGAAAAATTCACAAACCTATGAGCTCTTGGAATGGAATTTATTGGATGGTAAAATAATAATACATTTTCCCCTCTACTGATTAATGTGTCTGTCATACTGTGAAGGAAATAGTGAGGAGAGTGAAATGTGACTATTTGATATCTCTATGCTATGTGTGTTGGTGTGTGGACAGAATGATGGGGAAGACCTCCAGGGATCTTAGCCATATTCCTCCACAATAGAATATATTACATAACTCTTCCTCATTGAACTGTGATTATAACCAAGCCACCTTCATAAACAGTAATATGGTGAAACTAATTAGGCTCTGACAAAAAGCAAATATTATACTCCTAATTAGAACTTCTCCTGTTTGAAATCCTGCTTTGTTACTGATATTCCAGTGTGAATGACGTGTGAATCATAACAGCACCTTACAGAGTGGGCTCTGAAGGATGAAAAAGACAGGCGCAGTGTCACAGTTGATGAATACCTTTGGAAAGCTCTCCTAATCTGGAGTCAATGAAATGCAATCCCCCAAACAGCTGCTTTGACTGATTTGTATGCTGGCATAATTAGGCACAAAAATGGTCTGTGGGCACATTCTCCACATTCGTTTGTTGCTATAGCTCTCAGATCACTCCCTCTTTCTACTTAACAGGTTGCTTACCCCAATGATGTCTGAATATTTAGCAGAACCAGAGAAAACAATGCGAAGGGCAACTGGAATTTGATCATTTGGTAGCCTTTGGTCAGTCACTGCCCTAATTCCTAAATAGATTAATAGAAAGATAGATACTAATCTAATAAATACAAAAATATTTAATATCTATAAATATATAGGCATTTGCAGAACAAATATATGTTTATGTAACAGACATCTATTATTATAAGATTTATTTTAATATGTGATTGTTTATAATATTCATATAATACAATATTTATATAATAAATATCTATATAGATCTATCTTTGCTGTCTAATTCTATCTAAGTGACAGTGTGGAATAATAAAAGCCTGGGCTTGGGAGTTGTAGGAGAGATGGGGAGAAGGGAAACTGTATAGGGTTATTCTGGGTAAATATCAATTACCTATTAGAAAAAGGGAATGGGTTACTGGTATGTATCTTTCAAGAGAACATTCAGTGGGTACATGAAACAGCTCTTCCCCACACATACGCATACACACATACCAGATGGTAATATTATTTAGGCATACTAGCTTACCTGTTGCTCCTCCCAAATAATATTCCATCTCTTGACTTTATGCCTTTACATTGGCTTTTCTATGCCTAGAATGCTCTCCACTTAAGTCCAACTCTTAAAATTGCTGACTTTTTAAGACCCAGCTCAGATGTCACCTCCTGTAGGAAGCCTATCCTAGTACTAGCTCAAACTTCTCATTTCACTGTTAAGGAAACTGAGGCCTAGGCACTGGACTTGGGAATTGTGGGGAGGCAGGGAAAGGAGGGACTGTATAGGGTTATGGACTATTGTTCATACTTCATTTTTGAGACTAATGACATCACTAGGCGATGTCTTGACTTGTGAATGAATTGGATTAATATGGGGCAGAGTTGCTCAAAGTCTTCAGCCTCACTCTGTCTTCCAGAATCATGGAATTTCAGTGACAAAACAAAAGTCAAAATGACTAGCAATGGCCTGGGATGCAATGGATGACCTTGATGTTTTCAATGTATGGCCAAGCGCTAATCATTCTACAAAGCCTGCTTCAGATGCCTTTGTGGCCATTGGGGAAAAAAAAATGTTCTCATCTGCCCATTCCACCAAGGGAAATCTTCACCTGCTTGGGGTAGGCTTCCCTGTAATTCACTGATGGGTTTGAGGCCGGTTGGTTACTTTCAAACTGATTTAGCCCATCTGCCAAGATGGTTTTCCTAGAGTGTGGCCACTGCTCATGCTACAGCTTCTTGGAGTCACAGGTAAAAGTTAGAGTCCGACTAGCGAAATATAGATACTCAAATCACTAGGTTGGCCATAAGGGTAACAAAATGTTTGGCCTTTGCTAGTCAATTACAGGATTTTAGGAAACATAGACAAAGTCTCCCATTGAGTAGCTCTAACTACAGAGTTTAGAATGATACACAAAACACATGGGCATTCCCCCTCACACAAAATGGTTGGAGAAGACGTGTTTGCATTTAGGGTCAGCTTTACTTCCACTGGCTTGGTCCCCATCCTAGACTGGGCCTGGAACATAAGGCTACAGAGGTAACTGGTTCCACAAAGTGGGCTTTATCCAAACAAGAATGGAAAGGATGATGTGCAGATCTTGTAGGTGGTCATATTCTATTCTGAGAAACACAAAGGGAGTTAGAGGCTTTTATAAATGTAGCAATTTCAAGTCAGATAAGGCTAAACAAGAGCATTGGTAGAATTCTTTGGAATGGGACCCTGTATTCATGGACATTCAATAGTCATTCTAGCTGTCTCCATATGCATGATTCCCTGCCCCTTTCTTTCTGAAAGAGCTAATCAAAGTGCCCTGCACTACTGGCCATTGTAACTCTCAACTACTGTCTACCAGATGGAGCCCCCGCCAATGAAATCACAGTTCCCTGAAGTATGGAAGCATAATAACAGCAATAATAACAGCTGACATTTATACAGCAGTTTACAGGAGGAACAAAGGCAAAGAAAATAACTCAAATGGTAAGACCTCATGTTGCTAATAGTGCTTTATGGTTTTATATAGTGTCTTTCCCGTGATAAAATGCTTGCCTTTGTTTATTCACCTTGAAATGGGAAACCTCCCCAACAACTTCTTATAGCCTGGTTTTCTGCATACCTCTCCCCTTCCCACTTCAAAATAGTTTAGTAACATCTCACATTTACATGCATTTTATAGTTTATATAGTGTTAAATTACAAGAGCTCTGTGAGCTAAGTAATATAAGCAAGCAGTTGAAAAAGCTCTGGATTTAGAATCAAGGACCTGGATAGAAATCCTTATCTTCTACTTGCTTGGGCAAATCATTTCTCTTTACTTGGACTTAGTTTCTTCATCTAGAATATAAGTGGGTTCTATCAGATGATTTATAAGATCTTTTTCTCGGTACTTTACTGCCCTCATTTTAAAGATGAGGAGACTGAGTGCAATACAGGTAAGTTGACCATGGGCACACAATCTAATAATGAGAGGAACCATGTCTCAGACCCAGGTCTTATAATCCCAAATCTAGTGCACCAAAGATGTGGAAAGAGCACTGAATACAAAGTCACTGGACCAGAGTTTGAATTCCATCCCTTCCATTGATAGAATTCTTTGGAATGAGACCCTGCTTTAACAGGTATTCATTGTCACTCTAGCTGTCTCTATATGCATGATTCATCTACCCCTTTCTTTTGGAAAGAGCTAATCAAACTGACCTGCACTATTGGCCATTGTAACTCTCAAATACTGTCTACCAGATGGAGTTCCTGCCAATGAAATCACAGGTCCCTGAGGTATGGAAGCATAATAACAGCAATAATAATAGCTGGTATTTATATGGCAGTTTACAGGATGAATAAAGACAAAGTATGTGATCTTGGACAAGTTTTCACTAGGCATCAGTTTCCTCATTTGAAAAAAAGAAAGCAATTGACTAGATGTCACTAATAGATCTAGTTCTATGATGCCCCTAAGTTGAGAAGTCATAGCCTCTGGTTATGTTGAAACCAAAGTTTGGGATATTAGGATGATGGTATTTCCATTTTTTGTTCAGCACAGTACTCTCTTTTTTATTTGTATATTCAAACTTAGCTTCTTTTCACTCTCTTTTTAAACTGCCTTTTTTTCTCTAGCTTTGTATTATCACAATGTTTTCACCTTTATATTGTCTGACACCATTTATTATGAGAAAGCTGGACATTTCTATCCTTCTGTGGATTCTGGACAGCAGACCTACACCATTTCCTTTCATTGTGAACTCTTGCCAGACACTGCTGTGGCTGGCTCCTGTCATTGATATCCAAATCAGGCTTTATCCCTTGAGGAGCTCATCATTTGCACCCCCATGTGCTGATTAGTCCTTTGTACAGTTCTACTACATATCAAATGCTTTTTGAAATTTCCTGAGAAATTATGTCCACACTTCCTCTACTCAGCTCTTTCTGTTATTTCTTTGAAAAATTCAGAGAGCATTGTTAGCATAAATTTACAAAAGAGAAATCATGCCTAACTGTCCATAATTAGATCAGTACTTCCCAGGTGTTTCTCTATTCTTTGGCTAAATGTTTCTACTCATTCCTGCCTGCTGTGGAGGTAGATATTTTAGATCTGCAGCCTAGCAGGGCATCTCCATAACCCTCCTTCAGGACAGACCCTTAGGAAAGAATATCAAACTTGGTGACAGAAGATTAGGGTTTTAGTCAAATCATTGTCATTTACTAACCATGTGACAGCAGGAAAGTGATAGAATTATACATAGGTCTTCAGAGATGGAAAGATCCTTAGAGATTACCTAGTCTAACATCTTCTGTTAAGGATAAGGAAATTGAGTTACAGAGAGGTTAAGTGTCTTTCCCAAGATTATACAACTAGTAAGTGGAACAGCAGGAATTGGAACCCAGGGCTACTGATCCCAAAGTCCAGTTCTCTTTTTACTATAACTTGCAGCTTTGAAATACTGAACCTCAGGTTTCCTATTGGCAAAATGAGAAAAATAATAATTGCATTACCTTCTTTGTGGGAATGTTGTAAAACATAGTACATCACAGATATAAGCTATTTGTCTTATTTTCTTTCTACTTTTCCACTGATTATGTCTTTAAAGTCCATGGCATGCATAATCTTTAAGAAATGTTTCAAAACATTTTCTCCTGCTCTTAGTCCTGGCAACTGGTGGATAGATTGCTGAGCCTGGAATCAGGAAGACCTGAGTTGAAACCTTGCTAGCTATGAGACCTAGGAAAGTCATTTCCCCACCATCTGCCTCAGTGTCCTCCCCTATAAGATGGGGACAATAATAGCACCTGCACCACACCACCACCACCACCCCCAGGATTTTTGTGAGGATGAAATGTTTGAAATATTTGCAAAGTACTTTGTAAACCTTAAAGCTCTAAATAAATGCTATTTGCTGTTGTTTTTATTGTTGTTCCTTCATCAATTTTTAAAATGCAAGTGAAAGTAATGATCATCTTAAAAAACTCTTTTTTTCCCCAGAAATCACTTTGAAATTCTTTTTAATAGCCTTGTTGAAGCCTATAGTGGCACAATGAATAAATAGCACCCTATGCTGGGAGTCAGGAAAACTTGTATCTCATTCCAAAGAAGAAAAGAGAAGGTTTAGAACAGCTGCTGTAAGTGAAGATGAGGATAGAGAATCAATTAGAGAAGAGTTAAAGAATTATCTTTCTGCAAACACACAACTCAGTCAGTATAATTACATGATTTCCTCTGGCTCCATTCAGCAATTCCTAAGTAAGAGTGGAAGAAGTGGATGATGGAAGTAATCCAGCTCTGAGGTTTGGAAAGTCATGATGATAGGATAAAGAAGCAAGAGATGCAAGAAAAAAGGATAGTGTAGAATTGAACTGGGTAACTAATGGGTCAAGATTGGGAAGGAAGAAGAGTGTAGCCAGGACAGGAGTGATAGCCTATGAAAAGACTTAGAGCAGAAGGATTGGAGGCCATGGAGACCATGAAGAATAGCTTCAGAAGGAGTAACAGCATAGCAAGAGATTCAATGTGGGAGATTATTATAGAATAAATGAATAACAACTCTTCATCATGGAAGTGCAACAGTGGATGAGAGCAAGATCAAGCATTGCTCTCCTACTCAACTTATCAAACCACAAATGAAGTCTTCACTTGAACTATCCACATACCCTGCACACTTTCATGTCCCTCACTGTTATGTCCCAGATCACATCACTGCTTCTTAGATATCTTCTCCTCTGGGTGAGAAGAAACAATGCTGAGTCCTTGAGGTTCAGCACTTCTTTATCCCATGGGTCTTAACAAACCAATGAATTCCATTCTTACCAAGAGAACCTTTATTCCCAGATGTATCTGGACAGAGGGATTAACAAGGACAACATTCAAAATGGACACAATAATGACTATAATACCTACCTCACAGGGTCACTGTGCACTCAAGTGAGATAATGTATTTAAAATGTGTCCCAAAGTTTAAAGATAGGATATATCTGAGTGATAAAGGATGAGGAAGAAGAGAGAAAAAGGAGCTCATGGAAAATTGCCACATTTTTTTCAGTAAAATATGAGGTTCTCAGCAGAGAGAGTGGGTAGAAGGCATGCCATGGGAGGCTTTAGAAGGGTTAAAAATGTTTGAAAGAATACTGTGCTGAGTGGAGTAGTAAATTGATAAGGGAAGTATAGTAAGGTTACCTAACAGCAGTGAGGACACAGTTGAGGTTGTGTAACAAATTTGCAGTGGACCCGTTCAGAATGGTTGCATGATTTTCTCCACCTTCATCCAGTAGCACACATGAAGAAGAAAAGAGTGGACAGAGGCTTGGCAAGACATAAGGTACCAGGAATCAGGACAGAAGAATTGTATAAAGCTGAACTGGTTCAATAGAGCACCAAAATAGTGAAAAGAGTAAAAAATGGCTAGTGCAAGGATGATATCCTAGGAGAAAACAGAGAGGTTGAAGAATTGGAGGTTATGGTGTAGGAAAAGCAGTAAGGTTTGGTATGAGAAGGCAGAGGGAGGGAAGGAAAGCCAAAAGTTTATGGTTGGATGAGTGGATTTCAAAGCTCTGGAATTTGGTGGCTTTGAGAATTCGTGGTTGCAGGCAAAATTTGGAGTACAATCATTACCATTATTTTCTTTGTTTTGTTTTGTTTTTAGCTTTCAGCTATTTTATTTAGATCTGTTTTTCCAATTCCAAATGAAAGTTAAATATAATTTTGAAACAGATAAGAACTAATTTTTACCCCCAAGAAAGCAGTCTTATACAGATTTACTCCCAAAAGTACTTAACTCTTAAGCAAAGCCTTCTTCAAATTAAAACAAACAAACAAAAGCCCTATAGTCTTCCTTAGGTAGTGTGATTTGTGTAGGGAGGGAGAGGGTGGGGGCTGGTGTTAGGTTGGGTTGAGGAGTGACTAGGTTGAGGAACTGAACTGTTAGGGTATTTGAAGGAGTTTCAAGTTGAAACTCCACTAGTTGAAGTCCACTAGTGAAAAGGTAGGATTTGGGGAGAAAAGAAAGATCGTGAGCCAGGTTCTGAACTTGTTGAAGAAGAAAGGGGAATCTGTAGAAAACAGCTATCAAGATTTTGATTGGGTAGAAGGTGTGGATTGTGTGGGCCACAAAGGTGCAGAGAGGTTACTGAGTGATCAAGATGGGGGAGATCCTGGAAGTGGGAATTGGGAGTATGGAGTGTTCTGACTTCTCTGCCTTGACCAGTGAGCTGAGTAGAATCAATCAATCAATAAACATTTATTAAGCAACTACTAGGTGTCAGGCACTGTGCTAAGTGCTGGGGTTATAAAAATAGGCAAAAAATAGTCCATGCTCTCAAGCAGCTTAAAATTTAATGGGGGGCGGGGGGAGAGACAGTATGAAAACAAATTTATACAAAGCAAGCTACATATAGGATAAATAGGAAATAATCAACAGAGGGAAGTCACTAGAATTAAGAGGGGTTGGACAAGGCCTCCAGGAAGGAATGGGATTTTAGTTTGGACTTAAAAGAAGTCAGTAGGTAGAACTGAAGAGGGAGGCATTCCATGCATAGGAGATAGTCAAAGAATATGTCCAGAGCTAAAGATGATGATTTTCTCCACCTTCTTTCTGCAGCACATGAGTTGGAGCAAAGGTGGAGAATAGTGGGAGTGATCCACAGCTGAGACTTGGCTGGGTATAATTAACAATATGATTAAGGGGCCAGGGATTCAAGAGAGGAGAACCAAGTAGAATGGAATTGGTTCACCAGTGGATCAAGATGGGAAAAAGAAGAGAAAGTGATTAAACCAAAAGAGATGCCCTGAGAGAGAACTGAGGGGTAAAGGGATTAGAGATCATGATGATTAGATGATCATAGGGTTTTGTAAGGGAAAGGGAGATGTGAAAAGCCAACAGATCATGACTGGATAAGGGGATTTGGGAATTCTTGAACATATAGTACATTTGTGGGTGATTAAAAGATCAAGGGTATAATCATCTTTGTATGTGCCAGAGTTGGGATGAAGAAACAGACCTGGGGAAGTGAGTAGGTTGAAGAACTGAGTGGAAGGGAAGTGACCTGAGGGGGTCTATAGACAACAAATACCAGTATTTTGATTGGGTGGTAGATAAGAATAGCATGAACCTCAAAGGAAGAGAGGTTATTAAGTGATAAAACTAAAGGGAGAACCTGTAAGTAGCAACATGGAACAAGGAGTATTTCAAGTAGCATTTCAACTCCCTCACTTCAACCAGTGAGCTGAAGATAATGAGTGAAGATGAAGCCCATACTGGAAAGGGTGACCAGGGAGGCTATGCCATCAATAGGGAGCCAGGTTTCAGTAATAGCTAATGGATGGAAGGAGTGAGGAAGGAAAAGATTTAAGATGAAGAGAAGTTTCTTGCCTATGGAACAGACATTCTTGATGGCATGACGGAAGGCCTAGGTGGAATATGATTGAAATTTGGGGGAGAGAGTGTTGAGGGGGATAGGAATATGGAATTAAGTGGTGGGGGGGGTAGGGAATGGGATTTGGTTGATTATCTCTAGGAGTTTGGAATCACTTGGATGTGAAGGGTATGACCAGCTATGAGAATATTCATCACTGAGTGGAGGGTTAGTGAAAGTGCATCCAGTACCAGAAAGGGTAGCCAAGCAGACTGTATCATCAAGGAGAAAGTCAGGTCTTAGTGACTGCAAGAATTTGAAAGAAATGGGTGAAGAAAAGATTTAAGATGAAAGAAAGTTTGTTGGCTATGGAACAGGTAATCCAGAGGGTACAGTGGAAGAGGTAGATCATTTGGGAAATTGAGATGGATTGAAAAAGAGACTAAGGAATCATGGGATGGGAAAAGAGGTTTGGATGATGACACACAGGAGTTCAGAATTACTTGGATATTATACTATAGGGCATGACCAGGTATGAGAATGTTCATCACTGAGTAAAAGGTTACCTATCACTCATCTTCCCAGAAGAGATTACCAGGCAGAAGACAGTGGAGTAGGGTATGGAAGTTGGACCAGTATAGCCGATGGTAGTCCTTCTCCCCTCAAACTTGTCTCTTTCTCTTCCTTTAGGGTATAAACAGAAGGAGTACAGTCAGAAAGATGGCCATTTCTCTTTGAACCAGAAATCAGGTAGAAAACCAGGCAGATGAAGCAGGAGGTAGAAGTTGCACTCTGGCCATTGAATATTCTACCATATTCTACAGTTCTCCCACCATAAAGCAGACTATTGGGAGAAATATAAAATGTGTGCACTAATAACCGTGAGACCAAGAACAACATATTAAGTGACAAAAAGAGATATAAATGAAAAGGGAAGGGGATAAGCATTTATTAGGCACCTACTGTATTCCAGGAATTGCGTGTCAAGTGCTTACAAATATTATCTCACTCAATATAAACCAAGAGTTATGTGATTTGTGAATAAAGACCATTTTTGACCGTTGTGGGACAGTTTGGAGGTGTTAGACCAGGGATGACAGGGCATGAGGGGAAATTGGATAGGAAAACAATTGCACACTGATGTATTAGGAGGATTGTTTGTATTTCAAAAAAGTATAGAGCTGAAGCCACACATTGAGGGCACCAAGGTAGAGATGAGGGGAAATTATGAGGGAAAGTGGATCTACAGACAGATCGCAGCAGGCAGCAGCATCCTTACCACACTGATTTAGGGTGAAGTCCTGGACAAATCTGTGACCAGAGCCATTCTTGGCAAAAGACAAAGGGGAGAAATGGAGAAAGCAGGCAATGATCAATAACTGAGAAGGAGAAAGGCAGGGGAGATAAAGTATGTAAAGTTCTAAGAGAAATTAAATGATGATAATGATAATGTTGATGCTGCTGATGATGATAGTAGCACTTACATAGCCTGTTAAGGTTTATAAAGCAATTACAAATATCTCATTTTATCCTCACAACAATCCTGGGAGGTAGGTGTTATTATTATTCCCATTTTATAGATGAGAAAACTGAGGCAGACAGAGATGAAGCGATCTGCTGAGAATCACACAGCAAGTAAATGTCTGAGGCCAGATTTGGACTGAGGTGCTCTGTGCCAGCTATCTGCCTACTATGTAAGTCTCAGAGATATAATGTGGGTCATCAGAACAGAATTAATCAAAGGGTAAATTTAGAATTAAATTGACATTTCTAATAATCTATGTTCTAAGGCCCCATCCACCTCTAAGATGCTGTAATTCTAATGCATTGAAACATTTGCTCAAAGCTATATCTCCATTTTCTCTTTGTGAAATTGGATCATAATGCCTGCTCTGCCCATCTCACAGAATAAAATGCTGTGAGAATGTGAAACTAAGTAAGTTAACACATGGGAAAGAATTTTGAAAAAGTTAAAAGCTTTGAACAAGTGCAAGGTATTATATCAACTGAGTGGTAAACGATTGCAGAACACATCATTAAACATTGTCATAAATTCCCTGAGAACCACAAAATTATGGGACACTCATCCTGCAGTTCTGGGCCTGGCGTAACTATAAAATGTCACGCATAGCATGGCAAAGGAGAACTTGGAGCCAAAAGTGGTCCAGAAGACATAAGGTTGGGCTATAAATGTTCCATGTCTCAACTCACAGAATGCCTCATCCCACCGCTCCCGGCTGCTCTCTTCTATTTTCCCATTCTTCAATTCCCTTGTGCTCTCCAGCTCATTCTTGCATTCCCATTCCCCCTTCGCCTCCTCCTCACCTCCTGTCCAAAACACATGGATCTCTACGGTCCTTGGGTGAGGGATTTGAAAAAAATATGGATCACAGAAAAAAGGGAGGCATATATGGGTAAAGCAGGAAATAAAAGATTATACCTTGAAGAGGGGCAGGGGCGGGGGGGGGGCGGGGAACCCGAATGAGACCTAGAATTCAGAATAAGAGATTGAAGTAGTTAGAACGAAAATTACCATAAAACATAGAGTGTTAATCATAGGCCATAGCTAGCTGGAGCAGACAGTCACCTTGGAACACAGTTTATTAAAGCATGGAATGTAAGAGAGGGAATTGAGGCCCAAAGAAGCAAAGGAAATTTCCTGTGGTCACTCAGAGAATGGCAAAGCTAGAATATTATTTTCAGTCATCTGATGTCACTCTAGTCATCTTTCCAAGACAGCATGTCATTTTCCCCTGTTCATTGCTCCATTACTAATGCCATATTGCAAAAAGGATTTTAACTGATGGCATCTTCAGTGCAGTTTTGATAGAGAAACATAATTTCCATTATCAGCTTCTACAAAAGATAAACAATAAAACACAGAAAAGAACACAAAAAAGAAAGTTTTTCTTTTTTAATCCTTATAAATTTATCCAATCAGGCAGATAATTCAGCCTCTGTCCATAAACAATCACAAAAAAAATGATGCCCAATTAGCATGAATAGTTCACAGGTAGATCATACAATAGAACAAATATACACATACAAATTTATTTAAATGTTTCATAACTATCTGAAAATACTGGTCTTTTGATAGTACTTTCTTTAATAGTTGGCATGCTTGAATGTTTGATATTTGAAATGGAATTACAGAAGTACCACAGGAAAAAGAGGGAAGATGGTACAGAACCACTGACTCTCTGAGTTAGAAAGGAGTTGAGTTTGTCTATATCAGGGGTTCTTACAATTATTTTTTTAGTCATGGACTCCTTGGTCAATCTGGGAAAGTCTGGGGACCTCTTTTTCAGAATAATGCTTTTAATGCAAAAAATAAAATGTATGAGATTATAAAGGAAATCAATTTTATTGAAATTCAGTTATCAGTTTTCTCTTTAAAGTTCCTAAACTCCAAGTAAGGAAACCCTGATTTCAACTCCTATCTGAACAAAAAGCCTCTCTATAACATCTCTGAGAAGAGCTTATCTATACCTTCTTTGAACTCAGCTGTAAAGAAAGTCACTACCTTCTAAGGAAAACCATTACATTTTTTAGCATCTCTAATATTGAGAAATTTGCTTTTCTGTTTTTCAGAAACTTGCTTATCTTTCTAAATTTCATCTACTTCTCCTAGCTCTGCACTCAAATCTAAATTCCCTTTTATACAACAGCTCATCAAATATTTAAAGATCACTTTTATGTCCCCACTGTAAGAGATAGTGTTAGACAGCAATATGGAGATCTGGGTTCGAATTTGGGATCTTTCCTTACTAACCCATGTTGTTTATATTCACACCCATGTTTACAATGATCAAAAATATCTGTAACAGGATCCAAACCCATGTCTCCTGACTTCAGGCTTGCATTTTTTTCTACTACGCCAAATTAGCTCTCTGTTTATACTACGCAGAGAACAATTTTGAATGTGCAGGATTACATGAGTCCTATGGTTCTTTCAGCACTATATGGTTTTATATTATATAGCATATTATCATCTATAATATTCAGGTCTCCCTCAGTTCCAGGTCACTTGAAAATCCAGTTACTAAGCTTGCCATCTGGTTATATAAAGGAATAATGAATATGAGCAAAAGTGGTCAACAGTAGCATCATAGAAAACAAACAAAAAACACATTTATTAAGTGCTTACTGTATGTCAGATTAAGTGCTGGAAAATAAAAAGAAAGGCAAAAATACTGCTAGGATTGACTACATAGGGAAAATGTCTTTTGGCCTTGTTATCTGTATGCTATAGTACAGTAAAGTATGATGGGTTGGTTGGTTGTTGTCCTTTATTCTCAAAAGGGACCAAAAGGACGTCACTATGTTAGAGTCACGTTACAGTGTGTCTAACTGTGGCTGATCAGAACAATACAAGTTTAAAATGCCATACCACAGGTCAGGCACAAATAGTCCATGTGAACATTTGGGGTAGATTCTCTAAGTGTGCATGTCAGGTTTCTTGAGCTATTTCAATTCTGCTTTGCTCATAGAACACAGTGCCTTCTCTGATGAGGGCACACTAGGCTGGGTGGTCCCATGCCAATGTCTCCCATGTCACATAATCAATTCCAAAGTTCTTAAGAGAGGCTTTGATAGTGTCCTAGTATCTCTTTTTCTGACCACTATGTGAGGGCTTGCCCTGTGTGAGTTTTCCGTAGAACAGTCCTGTTGGCAAGTGTAATTTGGCATTCAAACAATGTAGCCAGCCCATGAGAGTTGTGCTTCTGCAACAGAGTTTGAATGCTTGGCAGTTTAGTTTGAGAAAAGACCTCAGTATCTGGTATCTTATCCTGCCAGGTGATCTTCAGAATCTTCCTAAGGCAACTCAAATGGAAGTGATTCAGTTTCCTGGTATGGCACTGGTATATGGTCCAAGTTTCACAGGCATGCAACAATGAGGTCAGCATAACAGCTCTCTAGACCTTCAGTTTGGTAGTCAATCTAATACCTCTTCTCTCGCACATTTTTCTTCAGAGCCTCCCAAACACTGAGTTAGCTCTGGCAATGAGTATGTCAACCTCATTATCAATGTGTACATCCCTAGAAAGTATACTGCCAAGGTAGGTGAACTTATCCACAGTATTCAAAACTTCTACATTTGCTGTGACTGTTGGTTCCACATATGGAAGGTGTAATGCTGGCTGATGGAGCACCTGTGCTTTCTTGATGTTAATTGTTAGGCCCAAACTGGCACAAGCAGCAGAGTATTGATCCATATTTTGTTGCATCTCAGTTCCAGAGGCTGCATTGAGTGCACAATCATCTGCACACAAAAAATCAGCACCAACACTCCCCTCCACTTTATTCTTGGCTTACAGCTTTTTCAAGTTGAAGAATTTACCAACAGCAGAGTAGCTAACCTTGATTGACCTTGAGCTCATCCTCATTGAAGGCATTTGACAACATGGCTGAAAACATCATGCTAAAAAGCATGGGAGCAAGCACACAACCTTGTTTCACTCCACAGGTGACTAGGAGAGTGTGAGAGCACTGTCCATTATCCAGAACCTGGGGCAAGCATGCTGTTGTGAAACAGCATACTTACATACAATACTAATGAACTTCTCTGGGCAACCAAATTTTGACATAATTTTCCATAAGCCCTCATGAATGACAGTATCAAAGGCCTTGGTCAGATCTACAAACATTGTGTACAGACCTCTGCTCTGCTCCTGGCATTTCTCCTGGAGTTATCAGGCAGCAAACACCATATCAACCATTACTTGGCCCTTCCTGAAGCCACACTGGCTTTCAGGTAGATGACCATTTTCCAACTGAAGGATCAACCTATTAAGAAGGACTCTGGCAAGAATCTTGCCAACATTGACTAAGGGAAAGATCCTCCTGTGATTGTCACAGGACAATTTATTTCTTTTGCCTTTATAGAGATGGACAATGGAGGCATCCTTGAACTCCTGGGGGATAATCTCCTCTTTCTATATAACCTGTAAAATTTCAGTCAGTTTTGTATGAGCAGTGGACCCTCCTACCTTGTAAATCTCAGCTGGAATAGAATCAGCACCAGGTGCTTTGTCATACAAAAGAAGCCTAATGGCCTTCACTCTTCATTCTTCAGTTGGAACTTCAGCTAAGAAAGGATTGACTTCAACCTGAGGTAAACAGACAATGGCTTCAGCATTGATTGATGATGGTCTGTTGAGAACACTATGGAAGTGTTCAGCCTATCTCTCTAGGATTACATCCTTATCATTAATCAATGTGGCTCCATTAGCACTGAATAGTTGAGATACACCATAGGTCTTTGGCCCATAAATAGCTTTCAGGGCATCATAAAAGTGCTTGTTACTGTCAGCATAAAACTGAATTTCATCTACCTTCTTTCTGAGCCAAGAATCCTGAATCTCTTTAAGCTTTGTTTGTACTTTACTTTTGATGGAATTAAATGATGCCTTCTTAGAGATGGATGAACTATCCTGCTGGTAAAACCTGTGGAGTTCTTGTTTTTCATTTAGCAGCTTCTGAATTTCCCCATCATTTTCATCAAAACAGTCTTAATGTTTGTGAGTGTTCTAACCTAGATGAGCACATGCAGTGCTATATAGCAAATCTCTGAAAGCTGCCCACTTCTTTTCTGCTCCAATGTTGCCAACTGTGTGTTGCTCAACTTTCCCTCTAAGTTAGCAACAAACTGTTCCCACTTAGAGAAGTGCTCTAATCTGTTGACATTAATGATCCTAGCAGTAATTTTGTCTTGAGGCCACTGCTTTTCTGGAATGTGAATATTTAGCTTGGAGAGAATAAGTCTATGATCAGTTCAGCACTCTGTGTATGCCACGTATAGCCGTCATCATTCTCACATCTTATCTGCCTCTTCTCCTTATGATCACAGAGTCGATTTAATGTCAATTTCTGCTGCAAAGGTGCATGCACAAAATTTAGGTAAATGGAAAACAGTGTTGGTGATGACAGAGTAAGGGTGTCTAGGTAAATGGAAGACAGTGTTGGTCATGAGATGCACAAGTCTTCAGTAGTAAGTAACCATTGCTGTTGCTGTTTCTAACTCCATTCCTCCCAAGGATTCCCTGCCATGTCTGAGCCTATTCTACCATTAAAGTCACCCAGAGTTATAAGCTCATCCTTTTTTGGCATATTGATGATAAGGGTCTCCAAGTCTTCACACAATTTTTCTTTGACTTCATCAGGGTTCATCATGGTGGCAGCATAGGCTCTGATGATGGTGGCATGGAGTTTTCCTGAAAGTGGCAATCATATTGTCATAAGCCTGTAATTTACTCCTTTTGGTAGGCATACAAGCTTGTTGACTAGATTAGTTTTGATTGCAAAATCTATACCAGCTTCATAGTACTCCCCTTCAGTGTGGCTACTTCAGAAAAACACATATCTGGCTCCAACTTTTGTGAGCTGGCCTTCATTTGCCACCTTTGTTTTACCCATGGCTGTTATTTGGGTGCATACCTCCTGAGTTCTCTCACAAGATCTGTTCATCTTTCAGGTCTACTGGATTTTGTGTTGTCTATAATTGTGCACACATTCCATGTACTGATGGTGAGTAGAATCATCTTTGCAAAAGTTTTTGTGCATTGTGTGTGTGTGTGTGTGTGTGTGTGTGTGTGTGTGTGTTTTGATCACAAGGTAGGATTCCCACCTGCCACAGTAATCAGGCAAGAGTTGGGTAAGCAGACAATTTTTAGGGCACCTTTTCTAGCTCCTTCTTCATACTAGGAATTGAGCAGTGTAATCCTTAAAAAGCTACTCAGCCACTCAGGGGTTGCCAAATCCCACTGTTGCTTCCAGTGAGAAGGAAACACTGTAGCCTGGACCATTTGTGTGCAGGGTTGTGGCTACAGCTCCCAGTGTATCCACACCTGCTGCTTTGTCACTTGTCTGTTGCCACAGGACTTTGAGATAGGTAAAAATGGTAAAATGGGACGGGTGATGTCTTTTGATTCATGCATAAATTGAATTTAAGTGAGGCAAAATTGCACGAAGTTGTTGGCCTCACTCTCTCCTCCAGCATCATCACAGTCCAATGTCAGGACAGAGTCAAGACAACTGGTGATGGCTCAAGACGTAGTGGATGATTTTGGTGTCTTCTATGTCTAACCAAGCTCTAAGCACTCCACAGCACCTGCTTCAACTGCCTTCATGGCCATTGAAACAAATTGTTCTCATCCTCCTCTTCCACCAGGGGAAGTCTTCACATGCTTGGGGCAGATACCTCCCCACCCACCTATGGGTGTGATACTCCTCTGTTACCCTCAATCAAGTTCAACCTGTCTGCTGAAACAATCTGCTTCTTGGAGCCACAGGTGAGAGTTAGGTGGATCAGGTAGACACCAAAGGTGGAAAGCTGCCCTGAAAAGGCTCAGCAACCCTCATACCAGAGGTACTAGTCTTCTCTGTATACACCCTATACCCCATTGAAATATATATGAAAATTAAAATCTTTGTATTCATCAAGGTTTAATTCAAGTGTCACCTTCTTTATGATTCTTTCCATTAGAAGTCATCCCTCCCTCCTTGAATCTCTCATGTCACTCTATCTGCCCTTTCCTACACACTGAACATGTAGCTGTAGCGGAAAAAGCTATGAGTCTAAAGTCAGAAGATGTAAGTTTTAATTCTGTTGTTGACATTTAACTAGCTATAAGTAACCATAACCAAGTCACTGGACCTTTTTGTCTCAAATTTCTAACATAAAATTGTGATGATAGTGTTTGTACTCATTGTATTACTAGGAAGTATCTTGTAAAATCAAGAATATAGAAATGTGAGATTTATTTTTAAAGCTATTTTAAAAATTAATATACACATCTATAACTGTATTTCTCCTTTCAATATAGTCCTCCTTTATTCTTTAAGTAAAATATTTCTATGTTTTGAAGGCTTGTGAGCCTGAAACTTATTTTAAAAACTAGATGTTACCCTTTTGGGGATGGGAGTACTAGAATACCAGATATTAAAATTCCCACAAAATATATTCCCAGATAAAATTCTTATCTGCTGGATACAAATGAGGACCTTATAAACACTCATCAGATTTCACAGGTTTAGGGGAGAGTGTGCCCTGTTCCCTCCAGAACCCCAGGGGGATGCTTCATTCCACCCCAGGCCCCAAAAGAGTACATATTTCCACCTAGGGACCAAGAGGACTTGCTTCCATCATTTTCTCTGATGGCCCTTCACTTTGTGTGTTATCTCTACCTTGCTTTCCCATCTACTGGTGAACTCTGGGTTTTCTTATACTGGGCTTTGGTATCTAATACTTCCTAAGCCTGCATTTGGAGACACTCAAATATGAACCTTAGTTTCCAAGCCCAAGGCATTTTCCATAATCCATCTTTTCCCATTACAAACTAATGGTCAATGGTTGTGGTGCCTAGACTGTTCAAGTACATTAAGTACATTGACTCTACCTCTTATAAAAACTTAGATTTGGAGATAGAGAGGAACTACGAGGTCATCTAGTCCCACTCCCTTATTTTAAGAGAAAACTGAGGCCCAGTCACACAGGTCCCAAGGTCACCCAGGTAGGAAGTAGGAGAGTTAGGATTTAAACCCAAATCCTCTGACTCCAATTCATAATTAAAGTTTATAAACCAGTTCTGAAGGCCATTCCCCAAAAGATATTCTAACCATATTCTGAGCCTTGGTGGCCCCATTGGAATAAGGACCTATGTGTACCAGATGTCATTCTAGGATCTAGGAATATAAATATGAAAAATAGTCCCTTCCTTCAATGAGTCTATAGGGTAAAGTCCCTTGTCTCCAGGGGAGAGAGGGCATATGCATAAACATATGTTGAAGGCTGAAGAAATGGTCATGTTTAGCCTAGAAAAGAGAGGACTCAGGGGAGAAAATGACAGCTGTGATGAAGTGTTTGAAGGGCTGTCATGTGAAAGAAGGATTAGACTCATTCTGCTTGGCCCCAGAGGACAGAACCAAAGAGCAATGGGTGGGAGCTGCAAAAAAGTCAATGGAAGTTTAATGTCAGAGACAACTTCCTAAGGATCAGAGCTGCCCAAAAGGAGAATGGTTTGCCTCTAGAAGTGGTGAGTTTCTCTTTATTGGAGATCTTTAAGGAGAAGCTGGATGACCATTTGTTCCATATCCTGGGTCAGGCAGCTAGGTGGTTCAAGGTTCGGAGTCCAGAACACCTGGGCTCAAATCTGGCTTCAGACACTTACTAGATGTATGACACTGCACAAGTCACTTAACTTCTGTTTGCCTTGGTTTCCTCATCTGTAAAATGAGGATAATAATAATCTCTACTTCTACTTCCCAGGGTTACTGTAAAGACCAAATGAGATAATAATTGTAAGGTGCTTAGCACAGTGCCTGGCATATAGTAAGCCCTATATAAATGATAGTTATTATTATTGTCTTGTTATAGGGTTTCCTTTTATATTTTAAGTTGCATTAGGTGACCACTTTTAATTTTCCTTCTCAACCATCAAATTCCATGATTCTGTGAAATGTGATACGATATTATATGTAGTAATGACAAAGGAGACCTCTAAATAAAGTAAATTATGTGAGGTGGGAAATGATCATTTCCATTAAGGAGGCATAGGAAAGACACACAAAGACACCTGAACTGTGTGCTGCAGAAAGGGAAGACTGTCCATAAATAGAGAGACATGAAAGCAGTATGTCCAGATACAGAAGAATATTCTATGCCAGTGATTCTCAGAGTACTATCTGGGAACCCCAAGAAGTCCATGAGGTTAAACTATTTTCATAATGATGTGTTAATTTTAAATATAATAAATATCACTAGCTATAACCCACATAAACCAAAGTTCACAGGGTGGTCCTCAATACTTTTTAAGAGTGTAAAGGGGTCTTGAGATTAAAAAAACAAGCAAAAAACTTTGAGACCTGTTGGTCTATACAAATGCATATAGGTAGGAGAGGGCTAGAAGAGATCTAGGAACAGCTGATATGCCATCTTGTCTAGAGTGTTTAGTGTGTGAAAAGAAGTAGAAAAAAAATTCAAAAAGGTAAATTTGAGCCAGAGTGTGCAGCCCTCCTAAATGCCAGTAAGGAGTTTTTATTTTTATCCTATAGGCAATAGTGAGACAATGTTAGTTTTTGAGAGGAGAGCTACGTAGTGAGGTCTATGAATTAAGAAAGATCACTTTGGTAGCTGTATGAAGTATGAATCAGGGAGAAGAGAGGCAGGAGTCAGAAAAACAAGCTAAGAGGCTATTATCACAATTTAGGTGATACTCTCCTGGAATGGCAATGGAGCAAAAGCAGGAATAATGGCAAAAGAAAAGCACTGCTAAATTCTTCATCACAAGTCCCCATCCATCATCATGCTCCATATCAAAACAAGAATATTATGTAAACCCCAAATCGGCACCAGCTGTAACTGAATTAAACTCAATAGTCCCCAGTGCTCACAAGAATATCCTCACTTACAATTACCCAAACAAATCTATTCACTTAAAAGCTCTAAGGGCTTTAAACCAAAGCAGCACATTTCTTGGGGGCCTCTTAAACTACCTTTATTGCTATGTAAATTTTGTACACAGGCAATACCACTTACTTCTGAGACACTCCTGCCTCTTCCTTTTCTTTAGACCCTTACACAGTCTTCCGGAAATGATGAACAATAAAATAAGATCATAGGGTTTTTTGGTTGTTGTTGTTTTGTTTTTTTTTTTAGATAGGTCCTAGAATTTTAGCTTTTTTTTTTTTTTAAAGAAGATAGGTCCCTTTCCTCATTCCTTACAAACACACACACACACACATACACACTTCATACAGAAAATATTCTTTACTTATTAAATTGACAAATCAAACATATTTCCTCCTTTATTCAGTCCCTTTGCAATTATTTGTATATTCTTCATGTTGGAGGCAACTAGATGGCTCAGTAGATAGAAAGTTGGGCCTGGAGTCAGAAAGACCTGAGTTTAAATCCCACCTCAGACCCACTGGTTACCCAGTGACCCTGGGTAAATCACTTAACCTCTATTTGCCTCAATCATGGAAGAAAAATATGGCAAGCCATTCCAGTGTCTTTGCTAAGAAAACCCCATGGACCATATTGACATGCTATGGTCCACGGGGTCATAAAGAGTCAGGTATGACTGAACAATGTGTTGATAGCAGTCATCCTTTCAATTTTTAGGCACAAAGATGATGCGGTAGATAGAACGCTGGACTTGGAATCAGAAAGAACTGAGTTCAAAATCTACCACAGATACTTACTAGCTATGTGACCCTGGGCAAGGCACTTAACCTTTATAAGTTTAATTTTCCTTTTCTGTTTAAAAAAAAAATAGGATAATAATGGCATCTAGTCCACAGGGTTATTCAAAGGACTAAATGATAAAATATATGTAAATTATTTTGCCAAGTTTAAAGTACTATGCAAATATAATGATGACAATGACAATGAGGATGCCCATGATAGTTTCAGGGCATGGAGATGATGCCAGTCCTGGCCATTGTGCCAGTAGAACAACAATTCCTACCAAATTAGAAAGGTTTTGAGAACAGACCAGGTAGTGGATGAACCTAGTAATGTACAGAGAGGCTAGATGTCAATCATCAGAGAGTTGGCCACCAGGTAAGCTTATTACTATTGTTGTTGTGGTCATCATCATCATCATCCTAGTTGTTGTTGCTGTCATGGTGACTCATGATGTTTTTATTATGATGACTCATGAAGATCTGTCTGCTATATCTAGGAGCAGGGAGGGGATTAAAATCTGGATTGATCCAAGGGAGGTCTACAGCAGTGCAATCACAGATCTTCTGAACTGGTGAAGATGGCATTCTTGTTTCTTCTAAGAATAGAAGTCCCACAGCAGAACTGTGGGATGACACAGAAAGGAAAAAGCTGAGATGGTTTGTTCTGGTATATAATAGATATTGGGTCACTCACTTTCCATGTAGGACTATAATTTAGAGTCATAGGGTTTAGATATGAAAGCAAAATTAAGAATCATCTAATATCTTCTCATTGCAGTTGAGGAAACTGAGGCTCAGAGAATTGAAGTATTTTACCCATAGCCACAACTCTTGTAAAGGCAGCATCATGTAGTAGGCATACAGTACTAGATCTAAGTTAGATTGAAATCTTAACTCTGATACTACCTGTGTAACCCTAGACAGCTCAATTAGTCATTCTGAGCCTCAGTTTCCTAACTTGTAGTTATACCTCAGTCATTAAACCAGTCTATTAAAAGTCATTAAAAAGTCTATTAAACCTTGACTATGTGCCAGGCACTGTGCTAAGTGATGGGGACACAAAGAAAGTCAAAAGACAATCTCTACTCTCAAGGACCCCCAAAGTCTAAAGGGGGAGGCAACATGCAAACAACTATGTACAAACAAGCTACATAGAAGATAAATTCTATATGTCCTCAAGTTTCCTATATCACCTCCTCTCTGTTGCCTTTCATGAGAGGACCTGACCACCTACTTTACGAAGAAAATAGAGACTGTTCATTGTAACTTTTTTCTTCTCTCCCATTACACACCTCAAAACTACTATATATCATTCTCTATTTTCTCCTCCTTCACTACAGTCTCTGATGAACAGGTGACACTTCTCCTTGGAAAGAGTAAAATTTCTGTTTCTGTCCTTGACCCAATATTTTCCACATCCTTCAGGCACACAGTCCCTTTTTCATATCCTTTTTACCTCATCTTCAGTCTATCCTTCTCTACTGAGACCTTCCTTGCTTCCTACAAACTTGGCAGGCCATCACATTCTTAAGAAACCTCGGCGGACCATCTCATGCTCACAAGTTTTTGTTGCATATCTCCCTTCCAGTTTGCAGCCAAACTCCAGATAAAGTGATACATGCTCATCTTCATTTCCACACCTCCCATTTGTTTCTCAATACCTTGAGATCTGGCTTCTAATCCCACTACTTTTCTAGAACTACTCTTCCCAAGATTGCCAAAGTTAATTACTAGTTCTGATTACCTTTTATCAGTCCTCATCTTTCTTGACCTCTCTGAAACTTGTGACTCTTTCTTGGTGCTCTCTTCAGCTTCTATGGTCCCTTTTGCCTTCTATATTCAGGTGCCTAGACTGTGAGCACTTTGAGAGCAGGAGTTGTCTGTCACCTTTCTTTGTGTCCTCATCACTTAGTGGATCACACAGTGGATGGCATATAGTAAGAGCTTAAAAAATATTTATTGACCGACTGCAGTGTCTCCAAAATCTATATGTCTTACTTTCATTTCTTTTCTGAGCGCTAATACCACATTAATCATTTTAATTAATAAGTAGACATCTCCACCAAGATATCTCATATGCATCTCAGCTTCAGTATATCCAAAAGGAAATCCATTATCACCCTCCTCCCCAGTCTTTCCTCCTCCAAATTCATTTATTTCTATTGAAGGCCTTCCATTTTTCTAATCACTCAGGTCTGAAATCTCAAGGGTCTGACTTCACTTATCACTATTCTTCAATATCCTCCTCATCCCCAAATAATTGGTTGTTAAGTTGTATCTATCCCTCATCTGTCCACCCACAGGGCTACCACCTTTATTCGGACCCACATCAATACTCTCTACTCTCTAACTTATCTTCTATGCAGCTGCCAAAATAATCTTTTTGTAAGCACTCTTCAGACCATGTCATTCCCCTGCTCACGAAACCTCTATTTGTCCCCTATTGCCTCTGCCTCTAGGATAAAATACTAATTTCTCAGTTTGGCATTAAAAATTCTTCACCATAAGGATCCAACCTCCCTCATCAGGTTTGTTTCACATTTCTTCCTGCCCCACCCTCCACTCTTTACTTTCCAGATACATAAACTGCCCAACTTGATATTCCCCAAAATCAGCATTCTATTTCGTCCTTTGTCACTTTGCATAAATTGCCCCCTTTTCCTAGAATTCACTTCTTCCTTATTTCTAACAACTAGAATCTCTAGCTTCATTCAAAGCTCAGCTGATTCACCATATCCATGTGGAAGTCTTTCTTGATCTACCTCGATTTTATCATACTCTTCCCTCTCCAATTATCTTGTATTTATTTATCTGTGCAAATATTGTATTTCTACCCCCACAGTCCTCTAGAATACAAGTTCACTGAGGACAGAAACTATTTTTTGTTTTGCATTTGTACGCCCAGCACCTATTACGGTCTTATACCCAGCTTGTGCTTAACAAATGCTTCTATAATTGAATTGAATTGAGTTGATTATGACATTTTCCTCTCAGGGGTCCTGACCACTACACTATGCTACAAATTCTGTAATATAATTTGGTTGTCCTGTCTTGGCTAAACAGTAATATTTTCACATATTTATAGGACATTTGCAAAGCACTTACAACCTAAGAGTATGTAAATTCATACTAAATAATGCATAATGCTCACAGGAATCTGTTTTCTAACTTGTTGCAACAGCCACAACACACAAGTAAGAGAACGACGATTAGAACAACAACAACAAAAAGCTGGATGTTTTTGAAAGCTAAACTAGATGAGGTGCATTTTAATGTCGTAGAACAACTGATGTAGCTAGAAGCTGTATTTATATTATTTAACTCACTTAGTTTATGTCTCCATATGAGCCAAAAGAAAAAATGCTTCAGAACAAAACAGTCAGATTTTGATGGATGTAGATGGTAAAAGTCTTAATGGTTAAATTGATATGGCCCAACCATAGTATGGAAATGTGCTATTGAACTGGTCCATTCGGTTAGAGTAAGGGGAAACCTCCTGATAAATAATTAATTTATATAGAATTAAAATAGTCATTTGGCTTAATATCTCATTTGGAATGTGGAGTGTGTGTGTGTGTGTGTGTGTGTGTGTGTGTGTGTGTGTGTGTGTGACAGAGAGAGACACACAGAAAGAGATAAAGAGAAAAAAGAGAGACAGAGAAAAAGAGAGACAGAACAAAGAGAAAGTTTTTAAGTTTCTCTTAAAAAGGTTGTTATAGAATTTTTAAAGTTACAAAGGAGTATACAGGTTATCTAACCCAAATGCCTCATTAGAGGCCCCAGAGACCCTAAAGGTTGAGGCAGCTGGTTCAAAGTCACACAGCTAGTTAGAAGCAGAGCCAAGACTTGAAATCAAATCTCTGCATTTACAATCTATTGCTTGCTCTGTGTTAATGGCAGTGGGTTGTCAATGGATGGCATATAAATTAAGAAACAAAGTTACAGAACCATAAAATCCTAGAACATTATTTGAAGGGAGAGGGATATAGATGACCCAGCCCAAGCCTATCATTTTATAGACAGAGAAATCATAGAGAGAGGAAATGACATGTCTAAAGTCATATATAAAATTATCAGAATGAGGATTAGAACTCATACTTGCTGACTCCTAAGCCAATGTTATTTCCATTGCTTCATACTTGTTTAAATCAGATAGGATTTTCAGGGTCCATAATTTAAAAAAAAAAAAACGTAAATGACTATTTGCTTTGAAGCAGCGTAAAGTAGTGGATAGAGTCTTAGAAAAAGCCATCTTTATAAATATTGATGCAAAAATTTTAAATAAAATACTAGCAAAGAAATTACAACAATATATCATAAGGATCATATACTATGACCAGGTGGGATTTATACCAGGAATTTAGGGCTGGTTCAATATTGGGAAAAATATCAGCATAACTGACCTTATCAATAACAAAACCAACAGAAACCATATGGTCATCCCAATAAATGCAGAAAAAGCCTTTGACAAAATACAAAACCCATTACTATAAAAAACAAAACAAAACTACAGAGCATAGGAATAAATGGAGCTTACCTTAAAATGATAAGCAATGTTTACCTAAAACCATCAGCAACTATTATCTGCAATGGGGATAAGCTAGAAGCTTTCCCAATATAATTGGGGGTGAAGCAAGGAGGCCTATTATCACCCCTATTATTTAATATTATACTAGAAACTTTGGCTATAGCAATAAGAGTAAAAAAAAGAAATTAAAGGAATTAGAATAGGCAACGAGGAAACAAAACTATTACTCTCTGCAGAGCATGTGATATTACACTTAGAAAATCCTAGAAAATCAACTAAAAAGCTACTTGAAATTATTAACAACATTAGCGAAGTTGCAGGATACAAAATAAACCCACACAAATTATTAGCATTTCTGTATATTACCAACAAAGTCCAGAAGCAAGAGATAGAAAGAGAAATTCTATTTAAAATAACTATAGACAATATAAAATATTTGGGAGTCTACCTGCAAAGACAAACCCAGGAACTATATGAACACAATTACAAAACACTTTTCACACAAATAAAATCAGATCTAAACAATTGGAAAAATATTAATTGCTCATGGGTAGACTGAGGCAATATAATAAAAATGGACATTCTACCTAAATTAATCTATTTATTCAGTGCCATACCAATCAAACTATCAAAAATTATTTTATCAGCTAGAAAAAACAATAACAAAATTCATCTGGCAGAACAAAAGCTCAGAGATATCAAGGTAATGAAAAAAATGCAAAACAATGTGGTCTAGCTGTACCAGATCTCAAACTGTATTATAAAGTGATAATTATCAGAACACTCTGGTATTGGCTAAGAAATGGAATAGTGGATCAATGGAAAAGCACTAATGATGAAGCATACTATTTGCCTCCAGAGAAAGAACTAATATTGTTTGAATACATATTGAAATATGCTATTTTTCACTTTTTTTTCTTTTATTGGAATCTTCTTGTACAAAATTACTGATATGGAAATGTTTTACATAATTGCATATGTATAATCTATATTGCTTACCATCTCAGGGAGAGAGGGAGGGATAAAATTTGAAACTCCAACCTGTAAATAAAAATGTTAAAAAATGATAAAAAAAAATGGCACCTACCTCACAGAGTTGTTGTGAGGATCAAATGAGATAATGTTTGTAAAGTGCTTAACACAGTGCTTTGAACATAGTTGGCTCTTAATAAATGCCTATTCCCTTCCTTAAAAAAGTAATCTTCCTGTCCTACATGATTCTGGCCCATATTTTCTCATAAATCTGCCATAGAGAATCTAATCAATATTCTGAGGGCCTCTCTCTGGTTCTTTAGTATTTCAGGCATACCATTTGTTTAGTTTCTCTGGTGATATGTTTCTGATAACATATGAATTTCTTATAAATATGTTTCTTTAACCTTGGTCCAAAGTTTGTGAATATGGTTAGAGGCAGTAGAAAATAGACTCTGACTGCTTCAATGTTTAGTCCAAGATACTGCTTATTGTCTAGGTCAGGGGTTAGCAAACTACACTTCACTGGCCAAATCCAACCTGCTGCCTGTTTTTGGATGACCCATGAAATAAGAATGGTTTTTAATGTGTTTAAATAAATTGTATTTAAATATTTATTACATTACACATAAGTATAGACCATTTTAATAAAATTGATTATTCAATAAATTGCATTTTAAAATGTTAAAGTCATTCTTAGCTTGTGAGTTCTACAAAAACTGGCAGCAGACCAGACTTAGCCCTTGAATCATAGGTCTGCCGACCCCTGGGAATCTATTATGAAACCATAGGTATTCAGGCAATTTATTAGAATCTAGACTCCCCAATAGGATATAAGTTCTTTGAGGGCATGGTGCAGGGCCACTTTTTATCCTTACTATTAGCTCCTAACAGTGCCTTTTGTTCAGCCATTTCAATTGTGAACCACTCTTCATAACCCCATGTGGCAAAGATGCTAAAGTGGTTAGATATGTCCTTCTCTAGCTCATTTTACAGATAAGGAAACTGAGTCAAACATGGTTGAATGACTTTCCCAGGGTCACCCAGCTAGTAAGTGTCTGAGGCTCGATTTGAACTCAGGGAGATGATTCTTCCTCACTCCAGCCCTTGTATTCTATCTACTGTGCCACCTAGCTGCTCTAACAGTGCCTTACCTAACATAGATATGGAATAAAATCTTATTGAATTAAGTTCATTTTTTATGTAGGTATGTGCAATGGGACCAGTTTAGGCATAATGAAGTCTAAAAAGAACTATGGTGAGAGTCCTACCTTTGTTACTTATTATCATTGTAACGGTATGGATGACACAGAATCATAGAGTATCAGATTCAGAAGGGACCACAGAGGCCTTATGGTCCAATACATATTTGATCAAGGATCTTCCCTAAAATATCCTCATCAAGTGGTCATCCATTTTCACTTGAAGATCTGTAGTGAAAATGAACTCACAGCCTCATGAAGCAGCATATTCCTTCTTTTCAGGAAATTTCCTTCCTGCCTCCCCACCCCCTTTATATTGAACTGAAATATGTGTCTCTATAATTTATCCCATTGAAGCCAGATGTGGTGATGCATGCCTACAATCCTTGATAACAGGTAGACTGAGGCTGGTGGATCACTTGTGTATAGGAGTTTTGAACTGTAGTATACTGAACCAACTAGGTGTCTGAACTAAGTCCAGCACCAATATGGTGAGCCAATGAGAGCCTGGGCTGCCAGGTTGCCTAAGGGGAAGTGAACCAGCCTAGATCAGGTAAAAAATTGAACAGGTCAAAACTCTTGTGCTGATGAGTAATGGGATTGGACCCATGAGAAGCTGCTGTACTTCCAGCCTGGGTGAGATAAAGAGACCCAGCCTAAAACAAACAAGAAACCTACTAGCTAAAAATCCTTCCTCCACTGTTCCTATTTCTGTCCTTTAGGACAAAGGAGGAACATTCTGATCTCTCTTCTGCATAACAGCGCTTCAAATAATTAAAGCCAACATCCTACCTACCCCCTCCCTCAAGTATTCACTTTGAAAGCATAAACATTTTAAGTTCCATCAACTAATTATTATGTATCACTTGGCAAAGGCCCCTTACAATGATGGTCACCCTCCTCTGTGTGATCTCCAGATTATTAATACCTATCTTAAGATGTCATGCTTAGAACTAAACATAGCGCTTCAGATATGATCTGACCAAGACAGAATAAAGCAAGATTATCACCTCTCTCATTCTGGACACTATATCTCTCATTCAGGCAAGGGGTATCTTGCCATTTAGACCATGGTGTCCCATTGCTGACACTGCCTATCATTCACAAAGACCTTCATGAACTTATGTCTAGCCATGCTTCTACCATCTTATGATCATGGAAAATATTTCTTGAAATAAAATCTAGAATTTTCAGAGGAAAACAATCAGAATGCTGAAGGACCATGACTCCATGTTATATATTGATTAGGTAAAGGAACTTGAATGTTTAGTCTTGAGAAGAGAAGAGGGGAGGGGCATGAAAGCTGTTTTCATGTATTTGAAGAGCAGTCAAATAAGTGAGGGGCATTGATTTGTTTGATCTCAAAAGGGAAAATCAGGAGCAGTAGGCAGAAGTTGTGAAGAAAGAAATTATGATTGATGTCAAGGGGGGAAAACCCTCAGCAGTTAGAACTATGCAAATATGATATGGTTTGCCTTGGAAGGTGGTGGTTTCCCCTTCCTTGGAGGTCTTCAGACAAAGATTGAATGACCACTTCTATGTATCTTACAATGAGGTTTCCTTTCTTATCACTTAACCTCTGCCTGATTCAGTTTTTTCATCTGTAAAATCAAGATCATAATAACATCTCTCCTCCCATATCTGTTGTGAGGATAAAATGAGATAATATTTGTAAAGTACTTCGCAAATGTTAAAGAGCTATAGAAATTGTATCTGTCTATATATCTTTTTATTTTATTGTTTATTTACTATTTATTATTTTATTATTATTATTATCTTTTTTTATTATGCATGGGTCAGACTTGATGGTCACTGAGGGCCCTCCCAACTCTCAAATTCTGTGACTTTACATTTTTCTGGATTACATTTTTTTTTATTCAGCCCATTAGTTTATTAGTTAAATTCATTTTGCATCCTGCCTCTTTCTTCCAACATGATAGTTATACCTCCTAGCAATGTGACATCTGCAATTTGTTTTGCATGATATTGCTATCTTTTTACAAATCACTGAAAAAGAACAGAACAGGGCTCCGGATAAAATTCTAAGCTTATCCACTAAAAACCTTTTTGCAAGTTTACATAAAAACATTAATGACATCTCTTTCCGCTTAATCATTCAACCACTTCTCAATCCTCCTAAATGCGTAAGACTTTTGCAAATATTTTTAAAAGAAATCTGGGTAAAACTGGTCACATAGTATTCCCCTTTTCTGTAAGTCTGGCCCCTCTGGCAAAAAACAGAAAACAAATTTTATTTGGTATAGCATGGTTTTGATGAAGCTATGCTGATCCTCAGTGAGCACAACTTCTGTTTTTAGACGTTCACACACTATACCTTTAATAATACATTCAAGTATTTTGCCAGAATTCAAAGTCATGCTCACTGGTCTATGGTTTGCAGGATCCAACCTCTTCCCTATATTGAAAACTGGGGTAAGGTTTGTCTTTCTTCAGTCCTGAGGCACCTCAACCCTTCTCTATGATCTTTCAGAGATCACTGATAGTGCCTTAGCAATCACATCCACTTGTTCTTTCAGCACCTTCGCATAGTCAATCCTCTGGCCATTATTTGGGTTTATTTAGGTTTGATGGCTCAGAGTATGAATAGCAATTGTTTCTGTTTGGGCCAGAAACCCTGAGAGTCTTTCCCTCCCATATTGATGTTGGTTATTTTTTTTTTTAACTAGGTGAAAGAGGCCATTTATTTGCCTCATTTCTTACCTATCCTTAATCACGGAATGGGTGTTGCCTCAGACAAACTGAGACCTGGGAAAGACCTTAGCTTAAAAAGGCCAAGGTCTCCCACTGAATCTGGAGCCATTTCCAGTTGTCCTGACCTAAATCTTGCTACTGGACCCAGATGGCTCTGGAGGAGAGAGTGAGACTTGTGACTTTGTACAGCTCTGCCTCACTTAAATCCAATCCACTTGTAAGTCAAGACTTCACCTTCCTGATGTTATTGGTCCTCTTTCAGAATGAACGACAAACAGCAAACACAGTGTCAAGATATTTGGAGACATCCTGTTCCCCAGAGCTAAAGCCCAGCAAGCAGGCTATGCCCTGAGCTTGGCATAACAACAATCCTTTTTGTTCTTGATGATCTTACCCTCTGGCAAAATGTATTACTTTGACCAGCACCAAATGTTCGCTGAGAGATTTATGATTTTCATATTAATCAATAACTGTTTAGATTTGTTGGAGCTCCCCCTATTTCCCAGGGACCTGAGAGCCAATGTGCTATAGCCTAAAGCTATCTATCACATCTCTTGACATGCTCACAATCCCTGTTTATTGTAACAGCCAACTGAACCGAACCAGGTTCTACACTACTGTTCCTACCACACTAACTCTGGTTAATAATAATCAGTTACTGAATAATCACAAGTCTCAATGACCCTTAAGACTTGAGACAATCAACCTGGAGACTGCTCCCACAGGACCCATTAATGCTTGCAATTGTCCATGACAATTCAGAAGGACTCATGATGAAAACTGCTATTCACTTCCAGAGAAAGAACTGATGAACTCTGAGTGCCAATTGAAATATAATTTTCTCAGGCACCTAAAAATGATTGTGTTGGGGTCCAGCCCCCTGGTGATTTTTTATGTATATAAGCCCTGCCTTTGCTCCAGTCTGTTAAGCCCTCCTCAGGAGAGGAGGGTGGGGGTGGGGGGATTTCTGCTTGCAAGAGTTATCCCCACTCTGAAATTAATTAAACTTCTGTTTAATCCCTGACACACCTGCCTTTGGCCTGCTCTGTTTGGCTCCAGCCATTCCCAGGTTAGAGGCTGGTACAGTTGAAAACAGTCAGTCCTCCATTTTCTCAGGGATAATGTTCCTAAAAAGTGATGGCCCTAAAGCAAAAAAAAATGCAGATGTTGATACATTGAACCTATGGGAAATAGGCAGATAGGTTCCTGCAACCACCAAAAACTGTAATCTTTTGCTGGAGACTGCTGAAAATACATTTTTCTACATACAATTCTTTATAACAAAACATTAATTATGATGATATGTACTTTTCTTAACACAGTTACCATGAAATAATTCATGAAATGCAGGGAAAAAGAGAGGCAACACAAAATGTGTGGGGAGGAACAGGGACAGCAATGTCAGGAGAACCTTAAGGTAAAAAAGGGAAAGGGGTAACACCTACCATCTCTAATCTCTCCTTAGGCTCTGTGATTGAACTGTTTCCTTATGAAAAGCACATACCACAGAGTGAGTCCCAGCCCACCTGGAGAACTCCTGCCAGCGGCTGACAGACTCTACTGTTTCCGCTGCTACTACATACATATATATGTATATATATGCATGTGGGTGTATATATGTATATATGTAGTAGTAGTATATATGTATATATAAATAGTGTATATACATGCATACATGTATACACACACACACACACATACATATACGCCAGGCATATAAATGCTTTATAATTTTATTTCATTTGAAATAATATTATTTCATTTGATCTTGATAAATTTCTTTTATCCTCACAATAACCCTAGGAGGTAGGTACTATTATCATGCTCATTTTGCAGATGAAGAAACTGAGGCAAACAAAGGTTAAGTGACTTGCCCAGAGTCATATAGCTAGTATATATCTGAGGCCATGTTTGAACTCAGGTCTTCTGACTCTAGGCCTGGGACTCTATCCACAGCATGACCCAGCTTCTCCATTACCTCATATATTCACTTTTCTAGGTACCTATGAAGTCCTCCTATAGTGCCAGGCCTGGAGTCAGGAAGACTCATCTTCCTGAGTTCAATTCCAGCCTTCAGACTAATTATGTGATTCTGGATAGTCACTTAACCCTGTTTGCCTCAGTTTCCTCATCTGTAAAATGAGCTAGAGAAGGAACTGACACACCACCCTGGTTTCTTTGCCAAGAAAACTCCAAATAGGGTCAGGAAAAGCCAGATATGACTGAAAAATGACTGAACAACAATACAAGGGAGGTTATGTCATATGTACATAAATTATTATTATAGTAGCATTTATATAGCACCTACTGTGTGCTAGAAACTTTAAACATATTATTTCATTTCATCCTCACAACTCTGACAGATAGATGCTATTATTAGCTAAATTTTACATATTAGGAAAAGGAGGCAGATACAAGTTAAATGATTTGCCCAGGGTCACACAGCGAGTAAGTGTCAAAGTCTAAATTTGAACTCATGTCTTAACTTGAATCCAGGCCTAGCACTCTATCTGCTGTGCTACCTACATTCCTCTATAAGAGATACGAAGCTGAGACGGATGGACTATTGAAGATTGTAAATAGTCTTAATAAGTCTGGAGGGTGGGTCATATTTAACAGAATGAAACCGACAAATACATCCTAAGGAATGAAGTAGTTGCAATCTGCTGGTGTGGATGAAGGGACAACCATACTAGCCCAACAGCAGATCCCTAAAGTACTGAAATTAGAAATATTACCACTATTATCATCCTGGGACCAGGGAAAAAAGCTCTTTTTGCATATGCTAACAGAATTCCCAGGAACCATGAAAGGAATTTTGGTGCTAGGAACAAGATTGTATTAGTAGCTATCTTACAAAAGCAAGTTAGCAAATTGGGGACAGGAGATTGCTTAGGCATTTTAAGACAAAGTGGAATAGAAGCATACCTCTCTTTTCAGTGATAATTCCCTTTTTAAACAGCACTATAAGCCACTTAACTCTCCCCAATCATATGATGCAGGAAACGCAGCTACCACGAGCCTCATTTTAAAGATGAGGAAAATGAGGCTTAGCCTAGGGATTTAGACTCAGGTTTTCTAAATTCAAGCTGAATGCCATTTCCACCAGATTTAGTAGCCTTCTAAACCCAATGCTACCTCAAGACAGACTTGAGAATATAACCTGACAATAGAAAAGTCAGTAAGTATTTGCATGCTAATTTGATCGGAATGATTACAGAGAAGTGGCAAGCACTGCTGCATTAAAACAATATAAAACAAAACAAAACAAAAAAACCAGGCTCAGTCATGTATTTGGTATGAGTTTTAGATAATGATATGTATTATAGCAATAAAGGAAGTTTACTTTCTAAATTCATTAAATCTGTTTAGCAGCATTTGCACATCTTTATTCCTTAATTGATTTGTCTGCCTCCATTTCCCTTTCTGGTCAAATTACAGGGGTGGGGAACCTGTGGCCTTCTAGGTCCTCAAGTACAGCCTTTCGACTGAGTCCAAGTTTTACATAACAAATCCCTTTATTTAGGGGATTTGTTCTGTGAAGTTTGGATTCATTTGAGCACCTAGCAGGCTGCATGTGGTTTCGAGGCCAAAGGTTCCCCACCCCCAGAAAGCCATATGGGTAAGCTTTTATTTCCCGTGACTTTGAGAACCACTTTTTTTTCTTTCTTTTTATTATTCTGAGCTTGACAAACAACAACAATGGTCATCTCTATACAGGCAGAAAAACAGCAAAAAAGGAAAATTGTATATGAAACTGTAAATCTCTACTACATAGAGTTTGGTGTTTTGTTTTGTTTTGTTTTGGGGGAGGTTGGTAAGGTATAAAACAAATTCAACACTATCCAAAACTATCCTGCTTTTCTGTATTTCACTCTGAACATACTTCTACTTCCTTCTGTGTACTTTTTAAATGCTTCCTTGCAGCCTTTCTTTTCTTCTCCCCTCTCCTTCTCTCTCCTTCTCCCCACTTTTCTCTGCCTCTCACCTCTCCTTTCTGATCACTGTCACCACCCCTACCCATAACTCATCCCTTCTAACAAAGAAAGTAACAACTTGTTAGTACTTGTGTTGGGCTACTTGGCCAATGTGTGTGGGAGTGAGTATTTTTAATACGGGGTTATATAAATTCAAAATTATTCGTCTTCTGAGCCTGCAGCCAAATTTCAAGAATATTTAACTCAGGTGTATGTGTTTAAAAACAACAACAAAAGTATCCTATCCACCTGTGACTGCCTGCTGGGCATTTTTCAAGTTGTAAGTAGACCCAGCAAGCTTCAGAAGTAAGTGGAGGCAGGTGGATTGTCACTTCAGGGGCAGCAGATGAGACTGCATTGTGGAGAAAGTAAGTAAATCAGCCCTACCTCCAGAAGTTGGTAAGATTATTAAAAAGGACTGTTCAAAATGAAGAAGGGAGAAATTATTTCATTCCTTTTGGAAAATATCTGATTCAACTGGCATTTGGAACTCTGAAGGGAAGAGAAATGTCCATCAAAAATGAGATGAAAAATAATTGGATTTGGTTTTTAAAAAATCAAAATAAATATAGACAGATAGAGATAGATAGACAGATAGATATACAGACAGACAGACAGACAAACACCCCAGCTGTCCTGGAAAAGAGATTGTGCATCCTTTCCACCCCAATTCAGAATGTTTTCTATCTGCAATGTGTCTTGTACCCTTTTCCTGAGACTCAGAGCATCATACATTTAGAGCTGTAAAATGCCTTAGAAGACAGCTAGTCCCAATCACTTCATCTTATGGAAGGGGAAATATTGTCCCAAGAGGTTGCCCAGGGTCACACATAGGCAGTGAGTGATAGATCTTGGAAGCAAACTGAGGTTCTCTGAGACCAAACTTATGGCTCTTTTCATTACACCACACTGACTCATTCCATATAAGGACTGGGTGAAGAAACGATGTAGTCTGCAGAAGAGAGGATGTAGTAGAAAATGTCACCATCTTTCAATGTCTGAAGAGCTATAATATGGAAGAAGGAGTAGATATATGCACCACCCCTAGCCCCACAAGAGGATTTCACCACCATGCAGTCTCATCTGCTTCCCCTGAAGTGGCAATCCACCTGCCTCCACTTACTTCTGAAGCTTACTGAGCCCACTCACAACATGGAAAATACCCAGCAGGCAATCACAGGTGGATAGTATAGTTTTGTTGTTGTTTTTACATACACCTGAGTTAAGGATGGAAGAAGACAAATTTCAGCTCAACAGATAATTGGGATATTCTGAAATTGAATGGGCTACCAGGAAATAATTTCCCACATCATTGAAAGACTTCAAATGGAACCCAAATGACCCCATGTCAGGGTTATTATTGAGGGTATTCCCACCCAGGTACAGGTTAGACCAGGTGGTATCTGAGGCTCCTTCAGGTTTTAAGATTCTGACATTCTACTGCCCACAACACATTGCTTTTCACATTTTTTTTCCTAGCTTCCTTCAATTCTCAACTAAAATCCCACCTTCTACAAGAAGCCTTTCCTGTGCCCCCTTAATGTTCATACCTTTCCCCTATGACTTTCTCCAAATTATCTTATATATATTTTCTTGTATGTAGTTGTTTGCATGTTTTATACTTCATTAGAATATCAACTCCTTGAAGATTATCTTTGATTGAATTAAAGATTGAAGATTGTCATTGTCTTTTTTTTTATATCCACGGTGCTTATCACAGTGTACCTGGCACATAGTAGGTTCTTAAAAAATGCTTATTGACTTGCTTTACAATAGGATTGTATTTTCTATTTCTCTAAACCTGGAAATGAGCAACTTCGCGATGTCACTCCACAGTAACAACAGTATCTAGTTCATATTCTTGTGGTCATCTCTAATTACTAAGAACTTTACATACATGGTCTCATTTTAATTTTCATAATCCTGTAATGTAGGTAGTAAAAGTGTGATTTTCTCCAGTTTACTGACCTGGAAATTCAGTTTCAGTGAAGAGGACAGGAGAAGAGTTTGGGGTGGGGAAATTATGGTAGCCTTCGTATCTTTGAATTGTGATCATATGGAAGAGGAATTAGCATTGCACTCGGCTTAAGGAGGTGCAGTAGGTATAAATTTCAGAGACAATGGTGTTTTGAAAATCTTTAGAGAAGAGAGAATAATGGGAAAGAGGAGAGATCAGCAATACCAAAGGCTGCAGAGAGGTCATGGAAAATGAGTATTGAGGAGTCATTGGCTTGGCAATTAAGAGAGATAATTGCTAGCTTTGAAGAGAGCAGTTTCAGTAAAATGATGAGGTCACATCTTAGATCTTCTGATTTTAAGATCACTGATCTTTCCACTACTCCACACTGCCTCTCAACAACCAGAGTATCATTGCACTGCCCAAATCAACTATTTGTATTCATCAGCTTCCTCAGATACTGCTCATTGCTATTACAGATCACTACCTATTATTTTCAGATCTCATAGACTGAATCTGTAGCATTGAACATGGGAGCTTTAACTCCCCAGTATCTCTAATCACCTTATTGAGTAGGTAATCATTAAATAATAAAGCTAAATCTGCTTAAAACAATTACATGCTTCTCTATGGGGACAATTGGTTCTGGGTGGTTCCTTGGATGTAGAGAAGCAGATGTTGTTGTGACACAGAAAGTAGGATGAAAATATCAGTCATAGAATTTAAGAAGTATAGAATAAGGAGAGATCTTGTGACCCAGATTTATTACATGATACAAACTGAGAACCCAGTCCAGAAGGAATCTAGAATTGGCCCATTTTATTTTTATCGTCAATTTTCATCTCTACTAGTGTCAACACTATCAGAGAATGGTGGAGTTGAGAAAGACCTTTGAATATATGGTAGAATCTAGAAGGACCATTGGAATAGAGCTCTAAGAACCTAGAACCTAGAACGTTAGGGTTTGAAGGGGCCTGATAACATTATTGTAAAACAGAATGTAAGAAGAGCTGGAGAGAACATGAGAACATAGAATTTTGCAACTGAAAAGAACTGTAGAATTTAGAATTTCAGACATTGAAGGGACTTTAAAAGCTAGAATGCTAGCACTTGAATAGAACTTAGAGCAGATAATAACATAGACACAAAAGGGGGACAGGAAAACCTTGCCACGGAGGCAGCAATATCCACAGAAGATCTTAATTTGCCCCGTTTCCTTCTGGTGTTTCTAATTCTTAGTGGAGGACTTAACAGAACTACAGAGTCATTCAAAAGGCTGAGCTGGAGACTAGAGAAATGATCAAAGTTGAAAGGACATTTGGAAACATAAAATGTTTATAACTTCAGAGAGAATCAGTAGGAGGCATTGACTAGGAAGGGAATAGGGAAAAACATGCTGCCATGATCCCAAGGTGGGAAAAAGTTGAATAAAGTAAGGAATCCCTAACTTTTCTAAGAGTAAAAGACAGGAGACCTTCTGATAAAAGAGGCCAGTAATGGGAATCTGAGATTGCCTGAAGAGCCCTTTTTGTACACAAGCTAGATAGAGACTGTGGGGATATTTATGGGTGGAGGTGAAGATGCGTTGATTAGCCCAAGGCACCTGGCTCTGGTGGATTTACTTTAGAATAAAGATACTTACCAAAGGCTGCAGAAGCAGGAGGAAGGAGGAACAGGACAGATCCTTAATGGATAGCAGGTATGAAGTCTGAAAACAGCCAAAGGGAAGGATAGAGAATACCAGCAGAAGCATAATTTTAGCACATGGCATCAATGGCAAAGGACAGAACAATAGAGCTTCAAGCTTCTGGCCTTATTTTATTCTGTCTTTCCAGACAGAAGCAAGTATATGGTGGAGCTGAGAGGTTGTAGAAGCCCTGGACCATTCTAAAGAGCTTGAAAGGTAAGTCCAAACAGTCTTAGGCAAGAAGAGGTGATTCAGTCTCAAAGCAAGGCTTGCAGGTCAGAGGCATAAACCTTCCCCACCTTGGAATCCAAGTTTCTATTACAGCATACCCTTCCAAACCAGTGTGCAAATCTGTAGGCAATTGGACCTGGGTGTGTAGGGAATTAGGATGATTTCATTACTTGATTTCCCCCAACTTTTGTTTTGATATACTCTCCCAAATAATTACTTTGCTATTTGAACTATAGTTCCTGTCTGTTCTGTTGGCAGAGAATGCACTACATTGAGGTGTAAGTCAAATATTAACTCCATGTTGAACACAAGTATTGAAGCAATTCCAGAGTTGAATGGCAGATCTGTGGCAGGACACCTAAGAATGAACAATATTACAGTGCAGAAACCTCAAACCATCACTTCCATTCCCACCCCAGCTAAAAATTGGACTCTGCCTCTGGAATCTCCCAGGCCTTCGATAGGCCAGCTTTGGCCCCATCTTGCTCTGTCTGAGACTGCCATAGCACTCTGGTCTTCTCTAGTCATATCACCACTCCTGCTATCCCATGTTAGCTCCTCTATTAGAATGGAAGGTCTTCAACTTCAGAGACTGTCTAGCATGCTTGTATTGTGTTTCAAGCTCTTAACATAGTGTCTGTCATAGAAGAAGTAGTTAACTGATACTGTAGGTAGCTAACTAGCTAACTAGACTCACAACAGATGTTGGTATTTCTAGAAGGGACCTAGAATATAATCTATCTTTAGAAAATAGAATACCATGTCTGGAAGGTATTTTAGAACCTAAAATGCCCAGGAAGGACCTTAGAACATAGGATATTAGAACTAGAACCTAGAAAGTTTGAAAATGAAGACGGACCTTCAAAGTCCTATTTTTGAGGCCCCTCATTTCATAAATGAAGAAACTGAAGTGATGAAGGCCTAGCCTCTGTTTCCAGGCTACATGGTCTCTAGATAGAAGGGAGACTGACCTTAGTTTTGCTCATGCATAAATGTATACCATCTCTCCTCTGTTCTACTGAAATAGCTAAACAGTAAATTTCCCAACACCCTCAAAACCTGTCCCCTGGAAATATCCACCTGGGATACTGCCCCAAGCAAGAGCTTGTTCATCCATCCAAGCTATTTATAAATTCCAAAACTGAGCTTAAAAAGGTGTGAGTGAGAAAAAAATAACGGTCAAAAAATAGAACCAAGGGATAGCTTTTTATGTGATTAATACAGGGACTGGTGCAAAAAAGGCAGCAAGGAGAGCTCACAAGCACCCTACCCGCTTAACAAGAAGCCACAGGCCAGCTTTCAGTGCAAATCCCCTAATCCTATTGATCCTGGACTGAGAAAGAGTGGAGCTGTTCCACCACGCAGAAGGGTGGCAATATACAGTAAGTGTACATGGTGGGCACTGTATGCTTCAGGAAACTTAATCATATAACCTCCTTCATTACTCACAAAATCACTGCTGTCAATACGCCAGTGCCTTCCTGACTGCCGCTGTTTAAGATGCTGTCAATCTTCTCATGGATTTTGTGAACCAAATAAATTCAAAGCCATTTAAAGGTGTTATTATCTCAGCTGATAACATTATCCCATTCATGAGTCACAGAAATAGGAAAATAAAACTCATTTCAGCCCTTTCGTTCTGCGGTTTCTTTCATCTCTGAACATAAGAAACAATGGGGGATTAGACTCCTTCTACTTTGGTCCCAGAGGACAAGAACTGGGAAGCTGATTTAAAGTTGATGTGAGGAAAACATTTCTTAACAATTAGAGCTATCCCAACGTAGAACAGGCTTGCTCAGGAGACAGCTGATTGCCCACTTCTAGAGATGTTTGAACAGAGGCTGGGTTCCTTTTCTCAGAAGTGGTGTAGGCAGAGGGCAATCATACATCTGGATGTAGTTTGAAGACCCATATGACTTCTGAAACCACTTTGAATTCTGAGATTCTGTATTAATAAAAACAACTCGATTCATATCACAACTTAAGATCTACAAAGCTCTTTCCTCACAGCAGCCCTGGGAGTCAGAGAAAACAACTCTAATCAACCTCATTTTATAGATAAGAAATAAGATACAGAGTGATAAAATGATCTGCCTAGAGTCACACAGGTAATTAGTTTATATTTGAATGAAGGTCCTTTGAATCCAAAAGCAGTATTCTTTCTATTATACCATTCTATTTCCTTATACCATTCTATTTCTTTTTCTTAACCTGGGATGTATGAACTTTAAAAATATATATGTATATATATGTACATATGTATATTTGATAATTGTATTTCAATTTAACATTTCCTTTGTGAGCCTTTTAATTTTATTTTATGCATTTAGAAGTAATATTCTGAGAAGAGATTCATAGGTTTTACCAGACTGCCAAGGAAGTCTAGGATGCATAGTAAAAATAATAATAGCAATAACAATAGTAATAATAATATGGCATTTCTTTAGTAGCTAGGTAGTTTAGTAGCTATAGCACTGGGTCCAAAATTGGGAACACCTGACTTCAAATCCAACCTCAAAAAATTGCTAGTTGTGTGACTCTGGACAAGTCAGGTGACCTCTGCCTGCATCAGTTTCCTCATCTATAAAACAGGGTTAATAATATAATATCCAACTCCCTGGATTATTGTGAGAATTAAGTGAGACAATATTTGTAAAGTTGCAAACCTTAAGTGCTTTATAAATGCTAGCTATTATGAAACACTTCAGGTTTGCAAGGCACTTTACAAGTATTATCTCATTAGATTCTCACAACCCAAGGAGGTAGGTATTCATATCATCCCCTTTTTGCATATGAGGAAACTGAAACAGGCAGAGGTTAAATTATCCAGTTAGTAAGTCAAGAACCCCTGTATTTTGACAAAAGACTTCTTTTAGCCTGGAATGGTAAAGTATGAAATGCTTCTCATACAGGGAGTGGTCTCCCTTCCTCAAGTCTCTCCTCCAATCTGTCTCAGCTGGGTAGAAACCCAACGCTAAGAGTGATTTTCCTTTCCTCCAGGCCTGACCATATTATTCCTCTACTCAATAAATCCCATTGACTCCCTATTGCCTCTAGAATCAAATAGAAACATTTTAAACTTTTTGAGACTAGGGGGCATTTCCTCTTTATCTCCAGTGTCTAAAATGATACCTCCTATATAGTTGGTGCTAAATAAGTGTTGTTGGTTTACTAATTGATACATGAAAGCTATTTTCATGTATTTCTAGGGCTGTCATGTGGAAGAAAGATTAGACCTGATCTGTTTGGCCCCAAAGGACTGAATGTAGAACAATGGTTGAAAGTTGCAAAAATTTAGGTTTGATATAAGGAATAACTTTCCTACCAAAGGGTAAGCTCCTTGAGAGTAGGGATTATCTTTTGCCTCCTTTTGTATCCCCAGCATTCAGCACAGTGCCTCGCATATAATAGGTTCTCAATAAATGTTTATTGATTCATTAATTGAATGGATTGTCTTGGAAGCTACTGGAAGTGGAAGTCTTCAAACAGAGACAGGATGACAACTTTTCTCAAATGTTGTGCGGGGGGGATTCGTCTTCAGTACATTTTAGAGTAAATGGCCATTGTGTTCTGATTCTAATAGTCCGTGATCGTGTTATTTCAAGGGAAAAGTTGGTTCCTGATGGGTAAGGGAGTTGGGGACATAATCAGCAACTGCAGGGTTGTGGGAAATGATTTAAATTAGGAGGGAGGAATTTGTGTTCTAGTCCCGGATCTTTCAATTTTAAATGATGCAGATTTGGGCAATTCACTTAAACTCACTGATTCTCAGTTTTGTCATCTATAAAATCAGGATAATGATGCTTGAATTATCTATTTCACAGGGTTTTTGAAAGTGTTTTGTAAATAGTAAAATGTTATAAACATATGAAATGTCATATATTAGCCTTTTATTATCTGGGAGCAATCTCCCTGACTAATATGGTCCAAAACTCAAAGCTCATTAACTATTTTTTTAAATCTCAAAAGAACAAAGAACGCTCACCAAATCTTTGAGAGCCACAAATCACCATTAACCTATCACAGCACAGCAGAAATAACTGTAGCTCAACTCTACCTCACTCTCTCGCCAATCATGACCACTAATAATTTTCTATTTATCTCACAAGTCTTGTTGATTCTATATGCTCAGCATCTTTTACATTTCTGAAAGACTCCATAGTGGATGAAAGGAAACTGTTCCCAATTGCTAATGTTGACCAGTGTCCAAGAAGTGACTTCAGGGATATAATTAATTCAATGAACCAAATGAAGTTGGTGCAGCCTACATCTGGCACCAATGAATTTTTTTAAAAATACACATAGAAAAGATTACAGTGACCTCTGTGGAGGACAGAGAATATCATAATATACAATAAGGTGTGAATTGGCCACAATCTGCGCTGGAATTGAGAATAACCACTTTGATTAAGTTATAGATCATTTGTGATCAAAGAAAGTAGTAAAATAATATTAAAGTGGTATTGTGAACTTCTAAAAAACCAGAAGAAATGATGACTAGGATCCAGTATGACTTTATCAATAATGGATCCTATTATACTGACTATTATTACACTGGTAGATCAGGAAAGTGCCTCCAATTTTATTTTCATAGACTTCATTATCTTATGTTATCCTTATGAACAAAAATGGAAAGATGTGGGCTAGATGTAGTGGTATGCTGTTAAATGTTTAACAACCAACTTTCAGAGTAGAGGGCACAAGAAACACCTCTAAGTATAATCTACATTATCAACATTTTCTCCATCACTTTCTTAAGTCTAAGCAGCCCAGAAAACAATAAATCAGGCTGATTTGGAGTATTTTAGGATTTCAGAGATATAAATACTCACATTGAAAATTTAACTATTGGCTCTTGTGAGCCAATATGAGCTAGCTCTAGTATTCCCTGTGCTAGATGATAATATAGTAATATAGGTAAATTCAGACCTGGTTGAATGATTGAAATGAATGGGTCAATACAAACTGGAGAATATGTTCTGCTGTATTCTGAGGGCCTGCTCTTGACCCTGTGCCACTTAAAATTTTACCAGTGAATTGAAATAAGTACATGGGTACCAGACTTATCAGATTTTCAGATAATTAAAAAAAAACTAGGAGATACAGTTAACAAGGTGAAGGATAGAGTCAACTTCAAAGTTATCTCAATAGTCTAGAAGGATGGGATGAATTTAATAAACTGAAATTGAATAGATAAAAATAAAATCTAGTGTTTGAGAGAGAAAAAAAAACTCTACAAGTGCAAGATGTGAGAGGTGTGAACAAGAAAAGTTCCCATGACAAAAATATTAATATTTTAAGAGAATGGAAGTTCAGTGCCAATCCACACTACAACATGGAAGCCAAAAACAAAGACAAAACAAAGCAAAGCCAATGTATTGTTGGGCTGCATTTAAGGATGGAAGAATGTCCAGAAAATGACAGAGATGATAGTCCTGTTGTATGCTTCATCAAGCATGCCATATATCGTATACTGTATTTATTTCTGGACACTACATTTTAAGAAAGACTTTGACAAGGTTGTAAGCATCCAGAGGAGGGCCACCAGAGTATTGAATTTGGTGTCAAAAATTCCTGAGTATAAATCTGGGCATTGAAACTTAATAGTTGCTTGGCTGTGAGCAACACTCTTCACTGCTTTGAGGTTGAGAGTTCACTCTTGGTGAAATGGGAATAATCATACTGACCTTACCTAGCTCACATGGATGTCATGAGGAAAATGCTTTATAAACCACGTAGTGCTCTAAAAACGTGAGCTTTTTGTAACGATAAACTTGGAAAAGTGATACTTTTGCAGCTTCCTTTGAAGAACTGCGTCTGAGCAGGTGACGGAGTTGTTCTGTGGGAAAAGGCTTGCCGCAAATCCCAGGTGTTGGCTGATCCAGTTAAAGCGATGTTAAAGTTATCATCAATGCTGTTTCACAATATATAGTGTTTCACAGTCTCTGCAGCAATTACCCAACACTTGCGCTAGCTAGCTTGGTTGCCAGAGCTTGGCTAGCTGCTTGTCACCCTCTAGGTAAAAGGGGTAACCCAGAGTGATTGGGAAATTACTACAACTCATTGTGCCCAACTGATTTTCTTTCTCCCATGATTATCAATTGAAATCAACTATCCAGCCAGACTTAATCAACTTTTAGAAACTAAAAGAGCATAGTGTAAGGTTGATATGAAATATTCCTCTCCCCCCTCAAAAAAAAACCCTCTAAGTCTGGGACACCTTTTCCCATAATCACATACAGAGTCATAATGATACAATTATGAGGGCACAAGTATAAAGCACATGTGGCAAAAGGGCCAACTCAGCTCCTAGAAGTCCTTCGGAGTCCTCAAAATGTTTTCCTAAGGAATGTTGTAGTGTTCTGCCTCAAACCTTGTAGAGTCCTGAAGCTGCCTTACTTTAGTACATCTAATCTGTCCCTGGCTCCTGATGCAGAAACTGGCACCAATCCCAGGGTATACAGAACAATTATGAGAAGTCTAAATACACCAACCTTCCCAAGTTCATAAGGTCACACTTTAGTCAGGAGATACAGGAGATAGAAGTTCTTTTCTCTCCAAGTTATTTCCCTTCAGGAGCTTGGTTGAAACTGTTCTCTCCCCTAAGCTGCCAGCTCCTGAAATTGGGCTCAGAATTAGATTATTATTTTATAGAAAAAACTGAAGGCTTAATCAAGTTTCTTCAGTCAGTCCCAAAATACTGCTTCTCACACCTATTTGAAGGGCCTAGGATTGCTTAATTAATTTAATGGAGATGTCTAGGCACTAGTTATACTTAAATTCATGCATCTGATTGATTCAATGGGTAAGTCTGTATGAACCCCCAACCTTATAATAGTATGACGGGAAAATAATTGGCCTAGAAGTTGTCTTAGATTGTGTTCCAGGTTCTGGCACAAACTGTGTAACCATGGGTGAGTCACTTCTCATCTTTAGACCTCATTGTCCACATTGTCCATAAAGTGCTACATCAACTGTGGTATGCTAGAATGGAATGAATACTCTCCTGGGAAATAGGAGACCTGGATTTAAGGCCTTGCTCTGAAACTCACTAGCTATGCAATCTGGGACAATGTCATTAAGCTTTCTTTACCTCAGTTGCTTCATGTGTAAAATAGAGATAATAAAACTAGCACTCCCCACTTCATAAGGCAGTTATGTGAGTCATTCATATATTTTTTCACTTTGTCTCTGCCTTTAATTCCTTATTATTACCTTGAGTAAATCACTTTTGCTCTCTTGGCCTCAGTTTTCTTATCTGGAGAAGGAAGAGAATAATTTAAACAGTCTCAAAGGTCCCTTCTAGCTTTAATGATCTTGAATAATGCATATTGTTTTAATAGCATTTCATATATTAAATATATGTATATATAATATTTTTAAAATGTTTAATATATTATATATAGCAAAATATTGAACCTAGCATAAAAATAACATAGAAAATCCCTCAAAATATAAAGAGCACTACAATTTTAGTTTTCATTCACTACTTCATGTACTCATTTATTCATTCATAGAATCATAAAATCTCAGAGTTGACAGGAAGCCCAGAAGGTATCAAGTGCTCCTACCTCTTATGTTAGAGAGGTAGATTCAGCAAGATTTTATACCTGAAAATATCTGGAGGATGAGAGAAAGGTAATAGGAAAAAAGGACTCCAAGGTTGCAAACCTAGAGAGATGGGAATTTAGATGCCTCAGATACTTAGGAAGGAAGCTAATTAATTTAGTTTTGGGCAAGGTGAATTTGTGATGTTTACAGAAGATTCAGGTGGAAGTGCCCAGCAAAAAGTTGAATGTATGTGACTAGAGTTCAGGAAAGAAATTATAGGCACATATCAATCAATATAGACTTAAGAGGCATCAATGTAGAGGTCAAAATTTAAACTATGGGATCAGATAAGATTATATAGAGAGAATGAAGGGGAGAAGTGGAGAATAGGAGAGGAATGGAAGGGAAATGAATGGAGGAGAGAGGAGGCGAGAGGAGGGGAGGGAATAGGAGGGGACAGGAGAGGAGAGAAAAAGAAAGGAAAGGAGGGAACAAGGATAAAACTTTTTAATTATCATCTACACTTAAAGAGTTGGAGATACATAATGAACCAACAGAGGAAACAGAGGTATAGTGGTCAGACAGTTGTGGTAGAATAAAGATAGAGCAGAGTCTTCTAAAGCCAAGAAGATTGGATGGTTGACAATGTCAAAAGTTGGAGACAAGTCAAAAAAGGAAGCAGAATGAGAATAGACCACTAGATTTAGCAAATAAGGTAAGCTTTTAGAAATAACTAGCTATAGCCTGATGACCACACATGCTTTAAAAAAAAAAAAAAAGCAGGTATTGCTGATTTTGCCATACAGATTCATCCCTGCTTAAACATCTCCATCTTTGCTCTTCTGAAGACCCTGGGAATCTCAAAGAATTGCACAATGTGGCAAACAGGGGAACCTCTCCCCCCTCCCTATTTGTTCCCATTGCCCTCCTTCCACTAGCTTCCCCTGGGGCATATGAAACATAAGGAAACAAAAATATAGACACATAGAGGAAACAACGGACCCCCAAGGCAGCATTGTTCCACCAAGAAAGAAATCCCTCCTGTCTCTTTTACTCCCACTTCCTCAAGAATAGAGCTGTTATTTATATGGAGGAAATGGGGTGTTGTTCAGGGTATCAACATCTGGTACTGGGAATTAAGAGTGTGTTTTGCTTCCTCCCTGGGGGAAACAAATGCTTCTTCCAGATAGGTTGACTGTGGTCTTGCCACTACATCTCATGGTTCCCCACTAGCCAGTGTCCCTGTAAGGTGTGCCACCCAGGGTCCCATCACTGTGATAGCTCTCTCCTATTCCCCACCCACCCCTCTCTCAATTCTTGCAACAGGGAGAGTCAAGCTGTCTGAGGCCACGCTGTTCCCTCTCCCAGGACAACTACACCCCGAATCAGACTGGTTTCTACACCATCATGGGGTCCCTCACTTAGATACTTGGTCCTGTGAACCACTATTCTACTACTGTAACCCCATCCCCACAAATGAGATTTTTTTTTCACCTTCCAGGTAGATTTCCTAGTTACTTTTTTGTTCAAGGACAACCAACTTTGAAACATAAGTTTTACAGGCTAGCTTTAAATACAAGTGAAAAAGGGCCTGATCTTAACTTACTTTTATGTACTGATTGCAGGAAGCCCTGACATGTGAGAAAGGCTCATATGTACCCTCAACAAGGCTATTGGCGGCAGTTGCTGCCTTTCTATCCCTATCCCTCCTTGCCTCCCAGTTGAAGTACCAGAGTTGGACAGGGGAAAAAGTACAGGAGTCCATAATAATTTCCCTCTGTGTTGAGACCTTGGATGTTGCTCCCTATGTACTCTGTTCAAATCTTTTATTTTATATTTTTTTCTTTTTAAATTGCTTTCTAAGTGTGGACCTTGTAAACCAAGTTTTTGCCCTAAGTGAATCTCTCCTGCAGAGTTATAAACCCCTGAAAAATGGCACCTCTAATAGAAGTCCTGACAGCTGGCTCCTTGCTGTAGCCATGTTCCCAGCCACTGCTAAAATATAGTAGTCTCTAACTACTCTAATTCTGATGAAAAGTTACTGTAATACAGGTACCTATCCATACGCAGCCACATCATTTTTCTTATTTATGGACTTCATTATGGCAAGGAAAATGCACAGTTCCCCTAAGGAAGCTGATGGAGGGGGCTAAGTAGAAGTAGGCATTCTCAGTACCTGTGATTCAGTCATATTCTGGCCATCAGCCTGAACAGCCAAATATGTAAACTACCCTGAATCATGAGCGCTATGAGATATGCAGGACCAGCTTTGGGATAGTCCAACATGGCATATTTCAGGTTGTTGTTGTTTTTTTTTTCTAATCTGAAGGACCCACAAACATTTGATGGACATTTCATGATGAAACTATTAGTTATTCCTGAAATTCAGTTGACCCTGGAGAGGAGACAAAATTGCTTAGGGCAGGGCTCAGGAGAGATGATTGTTAAATTTGCATTATGAGCATTTACATGTTGGAAATAAGCAAAGACTAGAAATTAGGGCTTGATTTTTGTTTGTTGATTTTCTAGATTTAAGAAAGTAAAAAAAAAATACTAATAATGTAGATTAAACTTAAACATATGTCCTGTATGTTTACTTTTTTTTTTTTAGAGAGAGCCAATTACTAAACATTTGTGTGTGTATATGTATGCATGTGGCTGTGTGTTATAAGGATTGCCTTCAGGGTTCCCTTAAGTAGCAAAATGATGAAGTTTAATTTAACAAATGTTTATAAGGGATTTATTATGTGAAGAATGCTATTCTCTATGCTGAGGGAAATTAAAAGTTAATAAATCAACAATATGAGTGACAATAATCATAACAGGGAATATAGCACATACTAATATTTTGTCCAGAACGACTCTGAGAAGTTGGTAGAAGATAAGGTATGATCCCTGTTTGTACTCATGAAGCTTACAGTCCAGTTGGGTTATGAAACACATTCCCAAATAAATATAATATATAATCTTCTACAACAAATACATTAGAAGGGTATGACAAGAAATGTGAGGACTAAGAAAGGAGTCTATTATTGAAATAAGGGATCACAGTTTCAATCAATCAACGAACTTCTATTAAGCACTTACTATATGCCAGACACTATGCTGATCACTGAGGATACAAAAAGAGGCAAAATACAATCCTTGCCCTCAAGGATCTTACAATCTAATGGGGGAGACAGTGTTATTGTTGTTCAGTCACTTTCATTCCTGAGTCTTTGTGACCTTATCTGGATGTTTGGTTTTTTTTTGGCAAAGATACTAGAGTGGTTTTCCATTTCCTTCTCCAGCTCATTTTACAGATGAGGAAACTAAGGCAAACAGGTTAAATGATTTGCCCAGGGTCACATAGCTAGTAAGTGCGTGTGCCTGGATTTGAACTAAGGTCTTTCTGACTCCAGGCCTGGCATACTATTGAATTCACCACCTATACTCAAAGCAAGCTACATACAGGAAAAATCAGAAATAATTAGCAAAGAGAAAGCATTGGAATTAAGAAAGGTTGGGGAAGGCTTCCTGTAGAAGGTGGGGTTTTAATTGGTACTTGAAGGAAGCCAGGGAAGCTAGGAGACAGAGATGAGGAAAGAGAACATTCCAGGCATGAGGGACAGCCAATGAAAATGCCTGGAGTTGGGAATGGAGTGTCTTATTCGAGGAATAGCCAGGAGGTCAGTATTACTGGATCCAAGAGTATGTGAGGAGGGAAGTGGGGAGAGAGTGGTGAAGAAGTTATTTTCCAAGATTAGTTAGAAATTCAAGAGAAGTTGAGAACATACCAGGCACAGTGAAGTGAGTAAACAGTAGAATGTTGTATATTTGTTCAATTCCATTTAAGACTTTATTAAGCACCACAGTATACATGGAAACTATTGCTAGGTATTGAGGTATACAAAATTAAAATAGCAACAATCCCTGCAATAAAGAACCTTATATTCTATGTAGGAGGAAAACCACATCTATGTATATAAGTAAATACGAAACAGAAATGGAATAAATGTAAGGTCATTTGGGCGACAGAGTTAGGGAAAAGCACTAACCAGTAGTCAACTGGAAAAAACCTTTTGTAGCAACTGAAGTAAGATGAATCATGAAAGAAGATGAAGATTCCAAGAGAAATAGGTGAGGATAGAATAGGGGACCTCCTGAAGGCATGGAGGCATGAGATAAAATGCCATATATTGGGAGCAAGTAGGTCAATTGGGCTGGAATGTATATTCCAGAAGAGTGTAATTTGTAAATCACTTTATAAAGACACTTTGGAGTCAGATTATGAAGGTCATTAAATGCTGAACAGAAAGGACAGAGGCATTTATATTTTCTCCAAGAAAGAACAGGGACTCACTGAACCTTCTTGAGCTTCAGAATGATGTGATCAGACCTGATAAAAAAAACCCAGAAGTAAAAAGTATAGGAAGAAGGTAATGAGCCCCTAAACTAGGGTGGTGGCCACTCAAGTGGAAGGAGCAAACATATGTGAGACATGTTGTGGCTATAGAAGCTTTAAGATTTGGCAAATAATTAATTGCATGTGGGAGCAAGAGGGTGAAGAGTTGAGGATAACTGAACCTGTGTGACTTAGAGGACGGGAACAGAGAGAGAGACAGAGAGACAGAGGCAGAGACAGAGACAGAGAGAAAGAGAGAGACAGAGAGACAGAAAGAGACTGAGAAACAGAGACAGAGAGAGACAGAGACAGAGAGGGGGAGGGAAAGGACGAGAGGAGAGGGGGAAAGGGAAAAGGAAGGGAGAATAGGAAGGAAGAGGGGGAGAAAGAGAAAAAAAGGTTGAAGGGAGAGAAGAGGAAAGAAGGAAAAATGGAAGAAAGAGAGGAAAAAAGAGAAGCAGGGAGAAAGAGGGGAGAGACAGGGAGAGGAAGAAAGGGAGGATAGGAAGGAAAAGAGGGAGAAAAAAGGGAGAGGTTAAGAGGGGAAAGGGAAAGAGAGGAAGGATAACAGAAAGAGAGAGAGAGAGAGAGAGAGAGAGAGAGAGAGAGAGAGAGAGAGAGGGAGAGAGAGAGAGAGAGAGACTTTTTCTTTTTATCTTCTATTCCTTAGCTCAACTAAGTGTATTACTGTTGCTGAAGCTAAGTCATGCATGGGCACAAGTAATCTCAAGTTATTGATGGCTGAAGGGATAATAGAGTATTAAGAAGCTCAACGTTTATGGTTGTGAGGTGACTGAAAAGAATATTTGAGATTCCCTTGGTACTGGAAACACTGCCAATATATATAGCAGTGGGTCAAAAGCCTTTTGTGGATGTGTCTTTAAATGTTCAGCTTTCAAGACAAGGAGGCTGATAAATAAGATTATGGAGGATAAGGAGAGGTATCCATCTGACCTAACCCTGCAACTTAGTGGATTGTAAGCTTTTTGAGGATAGGAACTGCTTTTTGTTTGTTTTGCTTTCTTTAATATCTCTCTCTCTCTCTCTCTCTCTCTGTCTCTCTCTCTCTCTCTCTCATCTCTCTCTCTCTCCTGTTTGTTTTGTTTTGCTTCATCTAGGAGCACCTAATTTGGTGGCTCTTTGAACAAAGGTCCTTAATAAATCATTGTATGATTGTACTGAATGTTTCAGAATAATATAGATCCAGTTGCTGGGGAGAAGAAACCTCTATCATTTGGACAGTGTGTGTTTCTGAAACTTTGAACGGCAGAAAACTTCCAGGCTCAAGAGTTATATTAACCTCTACTGTAAAGGAAGAGGTAATGGATTCTTGCTTTAGTTGATCTGTTGATAGTTCTTTCAAAAACATTCAAACACTTAAAAGAGAACTTTATATTCCTCCTATTTTTCTTAAAGCATCTGTGATTGTCGGTGTGAGTATTCCCTTCTTTGACAAAGATCACAAGCCCTAATTTAGAAGAAGGACCTTGAGAGTTTGCTGTGAACGGCAACCTGGTGAATGAGGCTGGTTCTCAGACAATAGATGCCTGGCCCACTACCCTTCCTTCCTGGACACTCACCTTTCTATAGTGTTTTCATTATACTTTTCTCCTGCTTCTTCTCCTACCTATGTAACTCTCATTCTCTGTCTCTCTTGCTGACTTAGCGTGTGCTTAAATGTAGGGTATTCCCCAAGTCTCTATCCTGAGCCCTCTTTTCTCAATATTCTTTCACTTGGGGTCTTCATCAAACGCCATGGATTTATCATCTCTATACAAAGCACTCTCAGATCCACGTATCCAGCCCCAGTCACTCTGTTATGCTTCACTCTCACATCACATATTCTCTAGTGGTCATTTTACATTGTATGTCTTAGACATATCATATTCAATATGTCCAAAACAGAAGCCAATATTTATTTTTACTCCAATCTACTCCTCTCCTGAATTCTAACCCTACTTCTGTCAATAATACTGCCAGCCTTCCAGTCTCCTCTGGCTCACAACCTTGGCATTATGCCCCACTCTTCACTCTCCCTTACTCTACAGCCTATTGTTTACACTGCTACAAAATCTCTCATATTTATCCTTTTTCTCACCTTAGTTCAGGCCCTCATTGAGTATCGCCAGAACTTTTGCAAGGATGGCTACATTGGTCTCCCTGCCTCAAATCTCACCCCACTCCAATCCATCCTTTACACAGCTGCCAACCTATTATTTTTTTCTTTAAGCATAAGTCTGACCATGCCACTCAATATTCTACTCAACATGCTTCTGTGTTTCCCTATTATCTCTAAGATCATGAATAAACACTTCTATTTGGTTTGTAAAAACCTTTCACCTACCTGGCCCCAATCTACCTTTTCACCATCTTTGCACTTTTCTTAAGCACTTATTATGTGTCAGGCGCTGTGCTAAGCATTTTGTACAAATACTATCTCACTTGCTCTCCACAACAACTCTGTGATAGAGGTACTATTGTAATCTCCATTTTACAGTTGAGGAAACTGAGGCAGAAAGAGAATAAGTGACTTGCACAGGATTCCAGAACTAACAAGTGTCTGAGGCCACATTTGAATTCAAGTCTTCCTGATTCCAGACTCCACACTCTATCTGTTGAGACACCAGCTGCCTCTCTAGACCCAACTGGCTTTCTTACAGTTCCTCACACATAACACTCCATCTTCCTTCTCCACACTTGTTCAGTGATCATCCCACATCCCTGGAATTCACTCCCTTAACACCTTTGTCTTTTAGGATCTCCTTCAAGACTCAGCTCATGGTCTTCACTTCATCTAAAAGCCTTTCAAGATGCAGTTGGACTAACTTCAAGGTTTCTAAAGAAAGCCTTTTCTAATGCCCTCAACTATTAGTGCCCTGCCTACTAAACTACTTTGCATTTGTCCTCTCTACACTTGTGTGTGTATACACATAAATATACATATATGTTGTCTCTTCCACTAAAATGTAAGCACCATGAGGGCAGGGTATGTTCCATCTTTGTCTCTGAGACAGCAAAGTGGCCTAGTGTACAGAACATCAGATTTAAAATCAGTAAAACCTGAGTTTAAATCCTGACTTAGATCCTCAGCAGATGTGGGACCCTGAGCAAGTCACTTAACTACTCTCAGCTTCAGTTTTTCAGCTGTAAAATGGGGATATTAATTGCAGCTATCTCACAGGGCTGTTGTAAGAATTAAATAAGAAATTTATAAATTTTTAAGGTCTTGTATAAACTATAGCTTTTTATTATTAATATTTTAAGCTTAGTTACACAATAAGAAAAGAGAAAGAAATGTATTAAAACTTAAATATTAAAACAAATACAAAATAAGAAAAGACAAAAAAAGCATTGCCATAGGCACAGCAAAATGTAAGAGTATTTGAAATATACAGCGATAAATTTCCATTTCAAGAAAGCCTATATAATAAATACTAGTCATTGTGTTCAGAGTTGTCCATCTTTTCTTTGCTTCCTTGTAAGTTTTCTTTTGTTTTCTGCTGTGCACTTTTTATTTTGTTCTTTTTTCCTAAATAATAGCTATTATAAAATGATTTATATAAATGATATTGTTATTGTTGTTGTTGTTGTTGTTGTTGTTGTTAATTGTAATAATAGCGGCAGCAACAACAACAGTAATATTCTCAGATCCCCAGGACCTATCACAATATCAATCACATAGCATTTGCCTAATAAGCGCTTCTTGATTGATTGAATGATTGAGACAACATGCTTTCCCCAATACCACGATTAGAAAATAGTAACCAATGCTATTAACATATCTCTTACAAGAAGAAGAGAGGATTGGGTTAGGTCAGCAGTGGGGAATCTGTGGCCTCGAGGCCACATGTGGCCCTCTAGGGCCTCAAGTAATCTGTTCTATGAAGTTTAGATTCAATCAAAGGACCATACTTGAGGCCCTAGAGGGCCACATGTGGCCTGGAAGCTGCAGGTTCCCTGGGTTAGGTGCTTCATAGGAAGTACATATGCATGCAACATACTGAAATAAATTCATAATAGCTAGCATTTATATAGTACTTTACAAATATTATCTCATTTGATCCTCATAATACCCTCAAAAGTAGGTGTTATTTCTATTCTCACTTTACAGATGAAGAAACTGAGGCATACAGAGGTTAAGTTATTTGCCCAAGGTCACACAATTAGTAAGTGTCTGAGGCAGGATTTGAACTCAAGTCTTCCTGACTCCAGGTCCAGCATTCTTTTCACTGAACCACCTAATTGCCTCCAATAATCCCATTGTGTTGGGTTTTGCTGTAAGCAGCTAATTTTTTTTAGGGTAAATCACACTGGCAATACCCATTAATGGAAGACATATCCTATAATAGCAAGGGTCCTGGAATTGGAATCTCAGAGGTAGTTGAGTTCTGATCCTAGCTTTATCTGTGTGACACTGGCCAAGTCACTTAGACTCTCAGTTTAAACGTCCCCATTCATGAAATTGGGCTGATAATTCTTGTTCTACTTCAGAGAACGGCTGTGAGGAAAGCAATTTGAACACCTCAAAGCACTAAAGAAATTTATGTCATCATTTCTTCTTATCTGAGGATCACAGAAACCCAGACTATCTGAGCTGTAAGAGTCCCAAGGGGTCATTTGTTCACCCAGTACCTGAGTAGTATTTCTTCAGCACAGTTCCTGACAAAGGTGCCTCTGGCCTGTGCTTAAGGGCCTCCAGTGATGACACAGATAATTGAGCATCAGAGCCAGGATTCAAAGCCAGAGGTTTTGATTATAATAACACAAACCTTAAAGTGCCATTGTGAGTATGTAAAACACTTTGCAAATGTGCTAAATAAATACTGTCTATGTTGCTGGTAATGATGATGGTGATGAAGACAAGGATGAGAATTCTGGATCTGGTCCTCTTTTCACCTTGCTGCTATGCTTTTCCAGGCTTATAGCATCAAGGAAATGTATCCTTTATTCCAGATAAAAAAATCATAAAGGACAGTGCTCACTTTCATACATGGAAATTAATTATTGTTATTTTGTCCTTTGTTTTCTAAGATGACCAATGACATCACAGGGTAGTATCTTGACTCGAGCATGAATTGGATTTCTATAAGGCAGAGTTGTGCAAAACTGTCAACCTCGATCTCTTTTCCAGAGTCATGGAAGTCCAGTGGTGGGACAAAAGTCAGGATGACTGGTAATTGCTCAGGTTGCAGCTGATGACCTTGGCATCTTCAATGTCTTGCCAAGCTCTAAGCATCCACAGTACCTGCTTCAGCCGCTTTCATGGCCATTGGAACAAGTTTTCATCCACCCATTCCAACAGGAGAAATTTTCATATGCTTGAGGTAGGCATCCCCTTAACTCACTAATGGGTTTGAAGCCTGTCAGCTGCCTTCAACCTGGTTTACGCCATCTTTCTAGACTATTTACTAGGATGTCTGGGATGCGGACACTGTACATGCCACAGCTTCTTGGAGCCATAGGTGAGAATGGAAATGAATAGGGATAGGTACTAATGATTCCTTTAACAGTGAAATAGGATGTACTGAATCCAAAACACAGATTTGTTTTTTTTTTCCATTTCTCAACCAACATTGAGAAAACACAAAACCAGCAAATGCAGCTGCTGTTATATCATCTGTCTTATTTCATTACTGTACACCACTGCCTTGACCAAAGAAGTTTAAGCTTACAGGGATTTGCAGCAGATTAGATATGATGTTTGGAAACTACAACTCTTTTAGTGACTGACTAGGCTGCTGTTTTACTTCTAATGCCAAAAGCTCTGTTTTGCACAGGGATACAGACATACGATCTCAAAACTGCAAGACACTTCAGAAGACTTAGTGTCCAGTGACTATTCAAATAACAAATTCTGCCTATAAGACTAGTCGAACATGCTTGAAGACTTCCTGCAAGGGGAACTCACGACATCCTTACGTGATCTATTCCATCTTGGGACAGCCTTGGGACATTCTGCTTTCTGTTCATTTCAATTCAATTCAAAAAACATTTATTAAGTGTCTACTATGTACAATTTACTATTCAAGCCATATAGCCAATCTGGTGCAATGTCTTTTAATTTTTACCTTCGTAACATGTCTAATATACATCTGCACCTCTTGAGTCACACTGCCACTACCCTAGTGCAGCCTTTCATCACCTCTTATCTCGACTGTTTCAATAGTCTTCTTATTAGTGTCCCTGCCCCAAGTCTTTCACCACTCTAATCCATCCTCCACTCAGCTGCCAAATGATTTTCCTAAATTGCAGATTTGATCATGAAACTGACCTATACCATAAATTCTGGTGTCTTCCTATTCCTTCCAGAATCAAATATATAATTTCCTGTTCGGCTTTTAAAGTCCTTCACAACCTGGCTCTCTCCTCTGTCACTAGGCTCCTTATACTTTGTTCCCTCTCCTTCATATACCTTATAATCCTGCACCACTGGCTTTCTTACTGTTCCTCAAACAAGATACTTTTCCCAACTCTAGGTATTTTCTCTTACTGTCCCCCATTCCTAGAATGCTCTCTTCTTTATCTCTACTGCCTGACTTCCCTGGCTTCTTTCAAGAACATTTCAAATCTCGCCTTCTGAAAGAGGCCTTATTTGGTCTGTTTCCAGTGCTAGTGCCTTTCCGATAATATTACTTTCCATTTGCACTGGGATAGTTAGGTGGCATAGTAGATAGAGCACCGGGCCAAGTGTCAGGAAAACCTGAGTTCAAATCTGGCCTCAAAAACTTATGACTTGTATGATCCTGGGCAAGTCATTTAACTTCTGTTTGCTTCAGTTTCCTCATCTGTGAAATGGGGATAATTATAGTGCCCACTTCCCAGAATCAGCTAGGCTAGGTGCTAGCCTAGCCTGGAATCAGGAAGACTCATCTTCCTGAGTTCAAATGCGACCTCAGACACTTACTAGCTGTGTGACCCTGGGTAAGTCACTTAACCCTGTTTGCCTCAGTTTCCTCATCCTTAAAATGAACTGGAGAAGGAAATGGCAAACTTCTATAGTATCTTGACCAAGAAAACCAGTTGGGGTCACTAAGAGTCTGACTGGACTGAAAATTGACTGAACAATAACAACAAAGACTGCTAAGTATACAGTTGTTTGCATGTTGTCTCCTCCATTCAGAGGTGAGTTTCCTGAGGGCAGAAATGTGTTTTTGCCTTTCTTTGCATCCCTAGCACTTAACACAGGACCTGACACATAGTAAAAGCCTAACAAACACTTATTGACTTAACTAACTGATTCTGCTAGGTATTCAGAATACAAAAACCAAAACCAAAGTAGTCTCAGACCTCAAGGTATATTTATTCTGCTTGGGGAGAGAGGTGGTATGGTGATCTGAAATCTTTTCTGCTACTTTTCTCTTTGACCCTAGCTCTGTCCTATTCAACTACAAAGAACAAGGCTAATGTACTTCCCACTTGGCAGACCTTCAAGTGTTTGAAGACAGCTTTCAGGTTTGTCTCTTCTCAGGATTATACACCCTTGACTTCTTTAATTCGTATTTTCATGCTATGGTATTCAGTACCTTCACAATCCTTGTCTCTCTTCTCCAGACTATTCTACCTTGGTGGGATCCTTAATAAAATATGGTACTCAGACCTGAACAGGATAATCCTAGAGTTTACTGGAGTTCAATAAAGAGAAAATAAATGTCCTGGACTCCAGAACGCCAGATCTTGGCAATAAGTGAACAAACTCTGTGACCTTCCTCAAACTGGGCACTCATGGAACCATGCCCATCACCCAGGAAGCGTCAACAGAGCAGACCATCGTAACAACAAGGCTGAATAAAGGAGAGTGCCGGCACGCAGCAGGGGAAAGGCAGTCGTGTAGGCTGTGTGGATTTACTAGCTGTATGACCTGGGAAAAAGTCAAACTCTCGGAGTTTCAATTTCCTCATCTATAAAATAGGGATAAGCATAATTACATTTCCTTCCCTTCAGGGTTGTTGTGAGAAAAATACTTTCCTAACCTTCACAGAATCAGAGATTTAGAGCTGAGAGGAACCTTAGCAGTCATTTAATTCAACCTCCTTATTTTCTGGATAAGGAAACTCAGATCCAGAAACCATCTCACTAAACTCAAGGTCACACAGGTCAAGACAGGATTGGAGCCAAGGTCCTTTGGCAGTACCCGTAGCACTCTTTTCAATACCCTGACCTGCCTCTTATTTGCATAACATTCCCATAATGTGTAATATAAATATAAGCTATTATTATTAATATAATCATCATCATATTCTCATCAGCTCTTGCCCATCCTGGAGGCAGTTAGCCTTGGATAACCTCAGCGACTCTTAAAATGCTGATGATCTGATTGGAGGCATTTCTCAGCCTAACTAAGAACGGTTCTACAGAGAAGAAACTCTGTGTGATTTCAGACCTAGCATTTAGTAACTCCAGGGAGTTTCCGTGTGACCTGATGCAAGAGCCTCAAACTTGTCACAGCAGACTTCAGAATCTGTATTTCTACTGTGAGCACAATGGAAGCCAAATCAGCGAATGAATTACATTTTCTTCATATAGTAGAAATCACCATTGGGTCTTCTGACCTGGCTTATAAGTCCCAGATATGACATGGAAAAGCTGCATGACACTGGAGAAGCCATTTTATGCTTTTAAGACTCAGTTCCCTCATCTGAAATATCAGAAAAACAATACTTGCTCTAATAAGCTTGCTGTATTGTTGTAAGACAAGCACTTTGTAAATTATAAAGTACAATATTTAGGAACTGTTAAACTTATTTTAAATTAGCATTGGTACTGGGAGTTCCCTTTGCTGATGTAATCATAAGAGCAGAGATTGAGTATGACCTTAAAGGTCATCCAGGTCCTACCCTTTCATTTAATCCAATCCAACTAACATTTCTTATGCACCTACTACTTTCCAAGTGCTCTGCTAAACTCTGGAAATACAATTAACAAAAAGAAACATAGTCTGTCCTCAAGAAGCTTAAAATCTATAATAGGAGACAACATACAGAAAGAGGGGGGCAAAGGGGAAGGGACATCAGGAGGTATCTTATTCTGTAGAGTTGAAACCAGGCAGTGGAGCAGATGCAAAGTGGAGAGAGGAGGAATAGAAGAGGAAAATGAGGCAGTTAAGTGACTTGCTCAATGACACACAACTAATGATTGCCTGAAGCAGGATTTAAATACATCTTATTTTTAAGTCCAATCCCATCTCTACTACATCCTAAACTGTTATATATGTGTATATGTATGTCTATTTATACATATATGTTTGTGTGTTATATGTATTTGTGTACTATGTACATATTTACATAGATATAGATATTCCAGTCTTCACCATGTCACACAATGGTGTAATGACAGTTTTATAAGCAAATTTTATATTTCTCTATTGATTACCCAGCCAAATGCATAAGTACAGAATGGGGAGACATGGAGATACAGCTTGTGTGGAAGATATCCAGAGGTTCTAATGGTATAAAAGTTCCATATATCCTTCATGGGATGTGGCAGCCACATAAACTATTGTTAACTTTGGCTGCATAGTTGGAGACAGAGGGTCCAGAATGATGGAGGTGATACCCTACTATGCTTGACTTCAAGCAGATCACACCTGAGGTGTTGGCTTCTCTTTTGGTTACTAATTTTAGAAGTAATAACCAGACCTCAGTAACCAATGAGTAGAAGCACAGAGTAACCAGATCGCCTAGTCCCCACTGAGAAGAAATCCAGCAAAGTTCAAACATGTGGCCACTGAGTAGAAGCCCAGCCTCCATGACAACCCAGGTGCAATCACAACTGGTGTATGATTAGTCCCAGTGGTCTTCAGGCTACTATGACAGTTTCCCCTTGAGAGAGGCTGTAGCTTACAGAATCTATGCATGGAAACCATTGTTATAAGATTAGGCCTGATGGTTCTGAGGCCATCATGACAGCCTCCCTCAAAGGGAGGTTTTAAGATTATAGAACATACTCATGGAAAAATATTGACAATAATTTTTTGTGATGATTAGTACAGTTGTGTCCCCTCCAAATCACATTTTGTCTACCACCAGTTTGTTTTTCTCCCCTGAAAACAAACCCCTCAAAATAGTATTTTGTTTATATGCAATGTGGCCAGTGTTAAGGGGCCACCCAAAATCATAGGATAAGAACTCCACCATCATTAGGGCACTTTAGAGAACACCATCCCCTCCGGCAGGAGCACACCTTCCTCCTGGAACATCCCCTTCCTATTGAATAGACTGGAGTTTGTGTGCTCCCCAGTGCAGTGCTGCCCTTATGTGAGTTATACTCTATGTAAGTGTGCATGCCTGAGGGATATGTTGAGTCTGCTTTTCCTCTCTCTCTTTCTCCTCTCTTCCCCATCATCCCTTAAAATAAGATTTGCATTGAATTGATTCTCATTGTTTTATATTATTTTCAGCACTGAAACTCATTAAGGAGTTGTTTTCCCTAATGTCTCTGACTGACCCATGGGCCTTTCCTTACATGTAAACTGGGTACATGGGCAAGAACTTAACCTATTGACAGCCATACCTACACTTGGAGCGTATGACACTGTGATCCTAATTGTAGAGAGCAAAGATAAATAGGGGAATCCTATATCCTCTCAGGAAGGACTCCCTTATGCCAGAGGACTGTCACGAAAAAAGCAACAATTTTAAAAATTATTATTTATTTATTTTTAATATTCTTTTAAAATTGAGTTCCAAATTCTCTTTTTCTAGCTAGCCCGTTCCTGACCCATTGAGAAAACAAGCATTATGATATTAATTATACATGGAAATCATGAAAAAACATATTGCCATATTAATCATGTCACAAAAAAGGGAGAAAAATGAAGTGAAAAAAGTTATACTTCAATTTGCACACTGAGTTCATTCGTTCTCCCTCTGAAGGTTCATCTTGAGTCTATCATAATTGTCTTGGATCTTTGTATTGATCAGAGTAGCTAAGTCTTTAATAGTTGATCATTGTTACAATTTTGTTATTATGTACAACGATCTCATGGTTCTACTCACTTCACTGCATAAATTCATATAGGTCTTTCCAGGTTTTTTTCTGAAACCATCCTGCTCATCATTTCTTATACTACAATAGTATTCCATCATAATCATATATCACAGATTTAGTCATTTCCCAATTGACGGGCATCCTCTCAATTTCCAATTCTTTGTCACCACAAAAAGAGCTGCTATAAATATTTTTGTACATAGAGGACTTTTTCCTTTTTTTTCAATCTTTGTAATATAGACCTAGTAATGATATTGCTGAGTAAGATGGTATGCACAGTTTTATAACTCTCTGAGCATAGTTTCAAATTGTCCTCCAAAATGATTGGACCAGTTCACAAATCCATCAACAATGCATTAATGTTCCTATTTTTCCACACCCCCTCCAGCATTTGTTTATGTTTCTCTTCTGTCATATTAGGTATGATGTGATAGGTATGATGTGATATCTCAGAATTGTTTTTAATTTGAATTTCTCTAATTAATAGTGATTTAGGGCATTTTTTTCATATGATTAGAGATAGCTTTGACTTCTGGAAACTGCCTGCTCATATCCTTTGACCATTCATCAATTGAGGGATGGTTTTATTTTTATACATTTGATTCAGTTCCCTATATATTTCAGAAATGAGTCCTTTATCAGAGAAACTTGCTATAAAAATCTTTTGTTATTACTTTATTGTCTTTGGTACCTTATAGCAAAATTTAGCTTCTCTGATTATCTTTTTTAATTGCATCTATTTTTGCTTTTGCTTTGTTTGAGATTCTGATCACTACCCCTGTCTTTTTTTTTTGCCTCAGCTGAAGTATAATAGATTCTGCCCCAACCTCTTATTTAACTGTACGTATATGTGTCTTTCTTTCTATTTCAAGTGTGTTTCTTATAAACAACATATTGTTGGATTCTGGTTTCTAATCCATTCTATCAACTTCTGTTTTATGGGTAAGTTTATCCCATTCACATTCGTGGTTACGATTACAAATTATATATTTTTCTCCATCCTATTTTCTCCTGTTTCTTCTTCTCTTTCTTTTTATTCTGTCCCTTCTCAAAAGTGTGTTTTGCTTCTGACCACTCCCTCCCTTACTCTGCCTTCCTTTTTATCTCACACACACACACACACACACACACACACACACACACACACACACACACA
>NW_020954642.1:10464975-10467856 GCF_900497805.2 Vombatus ursinus
ACACACACACACACACACACACACACACACACACACACACACACACATCCCTTTCTCTTATCTCTTTTACCTTCTATTTCCCTGCTGGATAAGATAGATTTTTATATGTAACTGAGTATATATGTGTGCATGCATGTATCTATGCAGATACATAGATACATGCATATGCATATGTACACACACATATATTTACACATGTGTATACATGTGTGCATATATTCTTCCCTCTTTGAACCAATTCCAATGAGAGTGAGGTTCAAGTGTTGCCCACCACCCTACCTCCTCATTTTCCTCTCTGCTATAAAAGTTCTTCCTTGAGTGCCCATTTTAATTGAGATAATTTTCTCCATTCCTCATCTCCCTTCCCCCTCCTCCAAATGCATTCCTTTTTTTCAACCCTTCATTTTCCTTTAAGCAGAGTGGATTGGGAATCATCCCAACATAAACAACTTACTGTCCTTTATCTATATAGACTCCTTCAAACTGCTCTAGTAATGATAAAGTTCTGAGGAGTTACATATATCATCTTCTCTTATAGGAATACAAACAATTTAATTGTATTAAGTCCCTTATGATTTCTCTTTCTTATTTATCTTTTTATGCTTCTTTTGAGTCTTATGTTTGAATGCTAAATTTTCTTTTTAGCTCTGCTTATTTCATCAGGAATGTTTGAAAGTACTCTTTTTCATTAAATATCCATTTTTCCCCCTGAAAGATTATGCTCAATTTTCTCTGGGTAAGTTATTCTTAACTGAATTCTATCTTCTCTGTTTTCTTGAGCCTTATATTCCAAGCCCTCTGTTGCTTGAATGTGGAAGCTACTAAATCATGTATAACCCTGACTGTGTCTCCATGATACTTCAATATTTTTTGTTTTTTTTTTTTGTTTTTGTTTTTGTTTTTGTTTTTTTCCTGGCTGCTTGCAATATTTTTTCCTTCACGTGGCAGCTCTGGTATTTGACCGTAATATTTCTGGGAGTTTTCATTTTGGGATCTCTTTCAGGTAGTGATTGATGGATTCTTTCAATTTCTATTTTTTCCCTTGGACCTAAGATTTCAGGGCAGTTTTCCTTCATAATTTCTTGAAATATGATATCTATGCTCTTTCTTTGATCATGACTTTCAGGTAGTACAATTATTCTTAAATTATCTCTCCTTACTTTGTTTTCTAGGTCAGTTGTTTTTTTCCAATAAGATATTTAACATTTTTCTTCTATTTTTTATTCTTTTGAGTTCATTTTATGGTTTCTTTATGTCTCATGGAGTCATTAGCTTTTACTTGCCCAATTCTAATTTTTAAGTAATTATTTTCTTCAGTGAGCTTTCAAACCTCTTTTCCCATTTTGTCAATTCTGCTTTTTAAGGAGTTTTTTCCTTCAGTGAACTTTTATGCTTCTCTTATAATTTAACCAATTCTGGTTTTTTTCTTGTGTTAGTTTCTTCAGTATTTTTTGTGTCTCTTTTACCAAGTTATTAATTCTCTTTTCATAATTTTTTGCATCACTCTCATTTCTTTTCCCAATTTTTCCTCTACCCCTCTTAGCTCTTCCTTTAACTCTTCCAGGAATTCTTCTTGGGCTTGTTTACAAATTGCATTTTTCTCTTGAGACTTTACTTGTAGCTATTTTCACATTGTTGTTTAGTTCTGAGTTTGTGTCTTGATCTTCCCTGCCACCACAGGAGCATTTTAGGGCCAAGTCTGTTTTTTGTTGCTGTGTTTGCTCATTTTTTTAGTTTATTTCTTGAGTTTGAAGTTTATATTCAAGTTGGGCTCTGCTAACCTGGGGATAAAGAGTCACTGTTCCAAATATCAGGTTTTTTGTGCTGCTGTTTTCAAAGCTAGTTCTGAGAGACTGTAAGTTTTCAGTGCTTCCAAAGGAGTGTGATCTGGGGAGAGGTATGGTCATTGCTCTCCTGGTCTGTACTCTGGTCTTTACCCAGGAAGAGTCCCTGATCTCCTATAGCCACAAGCACTAGCACTCCTCTCTGCCCTGGAACTGAGACCCAAAAATGCCTATGAGCAATGGAGCTGCCTAACAGTAGTCAGATTTGTGCCCAGTGTCAGTTCAGGTCCCCCTGTAATCGCTTACTCACCACTTCTCCAAACCCCTTACCATCTCTGGGCTGAAAGCTCCCAAAGCTGCTGTTGCTCCTGTTTCAGCTGCCTACAAAGCCCATTGATGGTGTTGCTGCCAACCGTGCTCTGAGCTAGCCCCTACTCCAGTGTCACAAACCTCTCCTGCCAACCTCCTAATTTGCCTTGGGCTGGAAAAATGTCTCACCCAGATCTTTTGCTGTCTATGCTGCTCCAGAATTCAATTTGACCTGTTATTTTAAAGTTGCTTGGTGGGGAATGTTTGAAGAATTAGGCTGGTGAGCTGCCTTTACTCTGCCATCTTGGCTCCACCCCTATAGCAGAGAAAGTTTTAACTCTGTCTAGACTCATTCCTCAGTGCTTAGCAAACTCCTGTTCTGTCTTACTCTCCTAATCCCACTAATATCCCTAACTTCCTAAGAGTTAATTACCCCCTCCCTTAACCCAAATTTCCATCCTTTCATCCCAATCCATCTGAACCCTATTCTTGGAGTTCTTCAATTGCCTACTCTATCTCTGCCTCTATTCTATTTGACACTTGCTTTCTTGTTGTTCTTCCCACAAGACATTCTATTTCTCAATTCTGAGCATTTTCACTGGCTATACCTTATATCTGAAATGCTTTCTCTATTTACCATCACCTCTTGGCTTGTCTGGCTTCCTTTAAAACTCAATTCAAATCCCACCCTCTGCAAGAAACTTTTCTCAGGCCTCTTAAATGCTAAAGGCCTTCTCTCTGAGATAGATAGATAGATAGATAGATAGATAGATAGATAGATAGATAGA
>NW_020954642.1:10467866-10499778 GCF_900497805.2 Vombatus ursinus
AGATAGATAGATAGATAGATAGATAGATAGATAGATAGATAGATAGATAGATAGATAGATAGATGGATGGATATATATATATATAGAAACATCACATAAGAATTTACACATTATCTGTTCCCTTTAGAATGTGAGCTCCTTGAAGACAGAGAAGTATATCTGCCTTTCCTTGTATCTCCAGTACTTAGCACAGTGTCTTTCCCATATTAGGCACTTAAATACTTGTTGACTGACCCCATAATTCAACAACTTCTACTTCCTTAAGGTATACTTTATTCCATAGCTTATTAACTTTGGGTCCACAGAACCCCAGGAATCTATTAGTGAAAAGCAAGGAAGTTCATGAATTTATACAGGAAAAAAATACACACACATATATTCCTTAACCACTAACTGAAATTTAGCATTTCCTATAATTATTTTAAAATAATCTAAGAAAGGGTCAACAGGCTTCACCAGACTGCTAAAGGGATCTATGATACAAAAAAAAAAACTTTAAGAATTCTTTATTTTCCAGCCCCCAAGTCATTCTCCTGCCTTTCTCAAGGAGTTCAGTATTTGCATCATAGTCTTCCTCCCCATCACAACTCATGCTTTTATATTAGGGGACTTCATTATACATGGTGATATTTCCTCAAACATCCTAACTTTCCAGTTGCTCAATTTGCTCAGTTCCCATGATCTACTCCTCCTCTCTACTTCATCTACACACAGACAGAGATACACTCGATACATTCAACATACTCAATCTTGCCATCACCCACAACTGTTGTACTTGGATGACCAACCACTCCAAAATTCCTCCTATCATTCTACCTTTTCCCCTGCCTTATTCCTCTTAAACCCATTCTTTATTCTCACTGTGACCTCTAGTACCACCACTCCTTAGTATATTCTCAGGCTATCACCCCTACTCTGGCTTTACTTTGCCCCTTTCCTAATGCTCATCTTTTAGATAACCAATTTGACTTTATATTTCCTTTACTTGATCCTCTCGTGCCTTGTCCTACCAGTCACCAAGCATTTATTAAGCACCCAAGTGCTGGGGCTATAAAGAAAAGCAAAATTTAAAAAAAAATTCCTTACTCTCAAGGAAAGCACAGTCAAATTGAAGAGATAGTATGCAAACAATTGGTAACAGACAAGAATAAATTTCAGAAGGAAAGCACTAAGATGAAGAAGTACTAGAACAGTGAATGGCACTTGTTTATTTATTGATTGATTGATATATTGAACATAGACAACCTATAGCATTTTTAGAGAATGGTGACCAGGATGGAGAGAGGATTGGAGATCATGCCATGTAAGGACTGGTTGAAGGACCAGGGTTCCTTATACTGTGAGAGAGAACTTAGAGGGAAATGGTAGCATTCTCTCTGTTAAGACTGAGGTGACATTGAATTCTGAGATTCTATGGTTCTATCAGTAGATTACACCCTTGAAACATAAGGCAAAAGTCACTTTTAGTGTTGTTTCCCAGTCAGAAGATTGGCCAGAAATTCCATAAACAAGCCAATATTTTTACTTAGTAAAATAAGAAACATTTGTTATAGATATTTCAGCAAACTTTATTGCCATACATTTCTAAATTCCAGAAAGGAGATGGTGCCATAACAAAGAGTCCAGTAATGAGGATAGAGTGTATGCAGCAAAATGTTTAAAGCACACAAAATGTAATGAGATCTTGAAGATGTCATAAAATATCAAGTATTAGTTTAAGTGATTTTTAAAAATAAAATTTCTGCCAAGAGGGTTTCCTTCAAGGCAACAGAGATACAATTTGCTGAGATCCTGGCCAGAAAATGCCCATAAATATACTGTTGCTTTAAAATAAATGCACATAGGCAATATTTAAGGTCTTGAATACTTTACATTTATTAATAAATATTTTATGAGTTTCTACCACTGATGCTATATAAGCATGTGATAAACCTGAATAATAATTAGTCTGCAGCCCATAATGTGAGGAAGGAAGGATTATCTGAAAAATGTAAAAGTGCATACCTTGCATAAGTTATTAAGCAAAAGTCTGAGGTGAAGCATGGAATTTTCAATAACCTCTGTTGAGTTTACATGAGACAAATGACTGGCAATATGGGGTCATTTGCAAACTTGTTCCCTTACCATTGTCTTTATCTTAGACTTAATTTCAACAAATGAAATTTTAATATAACTTTTGTACAGGCTGACAGTTTCCAAATAAAGGGGATATCAGGATCACACATGTGGGATCTCTGCATATAGCTAAGAAATTGTATGATATAATTGCAAAAGTACTGGGCCTTGAGCCAGAAGACCTGGGGTTGCTACTTACTAGCTATGTGAGCCATGGGCATGTTACCACTCTGTGCCTCAGTTTCCTTATCTATTATTGTTCAGTCATTTTCAATCATGGCTGACTCTTTGTGATCCCATTTGAGGTTTTCTTGGCAAAGATAGTGGAGTGGTTTGCCACTTCCTTCTCCAGCTCATTTTACAGATGAGGAAACTGAGGCAAACGGTTAAAGTACTTGCCTAGGTTTCACACAGCTAGTAAGTGTTTGAGGCCAGATTTTAACTCAGGAAGATGAGCTTCCTGACTCCAGGCCTGGCACTCAAACCACTGTACCACCTAGCTGTCCCTTCCTTATGTATAAAATAGGAATAATAAAACCTACACCCCTCAAACAATCCTATACCAACGCTTCATTATGGAGTGATGGTAACACTGGTTTCTTTAAAAAAAATAAAATATCAGTGAAGTGCCAAATAATACACACCCAACCAAATTGGAAAGACCTTGAGGATGAAGATTGCAAATTGTATAGACCTGCTGTCTAAAAACCAACCTAATGCATTCAGAAAGTGTCATCACCATGTTTGCTTATGAAGTGGTGAACTTTTTGTACACACAGTAAGTTGTAAAGACTATACACTAGGTCATAGAGAAGTTTCTATCTGGAACAGCGGAGGGAGAACCCACGCTACCAAAATCACAACTGTTTCCAACATTAAATAATCCTAGCTACCTCTCAGGTCTGTCAGGAGGAAATCACTCTGTAAACTCTAGAGGGGGGATATAAGCTACATTTCAATAATCCAAGGAACCATAAAAAACTCACTGGTGGGGAGAGAAGGGTGAAGATAATTTTCCCCAAAATTCAGACGATAGTGCCTTTTTACATTTGGCAATGCTTTCATGAGGTATTTTTTTTAAGTGATAAAAATTAGCCTTAGGTGGGCTTCTTCTGACCCAACAGGCTTATTATTTGTTGTTGGGTAAACTGAGGTCCAAGATCTTCCCTACCATGACAGAGCATCAGAGTAATACTTTAATAGACTAATGATGATGAGGGTGATGATGATGATGGTAATCAGTCCCAGTATTTATTAAGACCCTATTAGGTGTCAGGGACTGTGGTAGGCCATGAGGATATGAAGACAAAACTGAGACAAGGCATGAACCTATCAAAGAAGATAACATAAGAATATACAATACACACACAAGGCAGATGTGGTAGCCTAGGATGGGAAGGTACTAACAGCTGGGGGATAAACAGGACAAGCTTCCTATAAAAGACTGCATCTCAAAAGAAACTAGAAAATCTAAGAGGCACGACTAAGGAGGGAGAGCATTCCTGGTGTGGGAGATAGCCAATTATCTATGGGGGTAAACAAGTAAGTCAATGTGACTAAATTTCAGAATGCAAGAAGGGAATAATATATGAGAAGGATGTGTAACCAGCAGTTCAAGTTTGAACATTTTGTATATGAGTCTCCATATTAGTAGAAAGAATAGTTATTCAATTCTTTGCTTCTGTAAGGGATAGCATTTGCGACAGTTTGGGAAAGCAGACATGCAGTTCCACATTTTCTTCAGAGAGATACCAGAAGGAGAGAACGTGGAAAATGTGTTTAGGAAAAAGCCAACATGTAGAGGGGCTCAACACATCAAGCATATTCCTATTTCCACTGTGTCACGGTAGAGACTGGGGAATATCTCTCTCTCTCTCTCTCTTAATCCGAGATATCTTACTCCCAGTGGGAGAGCTCATTTACTCTATATATTCTCTGGTATATTCTAATTGGTATGTCTTCTCTGGACTTCGATATTCTATTGGTCAGATAAATGGATTTATTTACTATTCACTATTGTGATCTGGCTTTTAGTAGGAAAGAAGTCAAAATTTTAGATATAATTTGGGACACTCCTTCCCTATTAAGGGATAGTGATCAGGATAATGGCTTGAACCTAAAAATCACTTTCCCTAGATTAACAATATTTAGTGGGGCAGATAGATATAATTCTACTCCAGTATCTCTACTCCAAGGAGAATAGATTGGCCCCACTCACCTTCTCCCCTTCTGGAAGAAATAAAAATCTCCCTTGGAGAGGGATAGGTGAGATTCCAGAGATTATCTAGAGAATAGAGTTGCAATTAGGTAAACCCATGTAAACATGCCTATACCTTACATGGACATCATGCACACATACCCCTTGTAAGTGGAAATATAGGAAGGGGCCAGGTCATGAAGGATTATGGATCACAAACAGTTGGATACAGTCTTAGAGGCAATGGGGAGCCACTGGAAATTGTTGAGTAGGGAAGTAACATGGTCAGACCTATGCTCTACGAAATAACTTTGGTAGCTAAATGGTGAATAAGAATGAGAATGAAGATGATTATACTGATGGTAATAGCTTCTCTCTTGAATTATCCACATGCCCATGGTGGATCTGAAAAAATTACTGTCAGGAATGCTGTAGCTCAGGATAAACTGAGGCTGGTTAGGGAAACTAAGGACAACAGTAAGGGAGTTTACAGCTATACTGGGAGAAAATGGAGGATCTGAAGGGATAGGGTCTTTGCTTGGGGTGGCTGGGAAAATAATTGGCAACATATAGAAGGTAGTTCTTGTTCATCTTTAATTTTCCGTATCAAGAAAAGTTAGTGTGCATTAAAAATGACAGAACAAAATTGGATAACAAGGAGTTGATACATAAGATAACAAAAAAGCACTGAGTTGCCCTGTATTCATTCAAGTCACCTGATCCAGATCAACTGTGTCCTCAGATACTGAAGGAAAAGACAGCTGTGATTTCTGAACCACTGTGGGCGAGTGATATTTGAAAGCCCAAGGAAACTAGGAATAGGACTATAAGATCAGAGATGGACAAATGTCCCAATTTTCAAAAATAAGAAGAGAATAGAATCTAGACACAATGAGCTTACCTTTGATTCCTAGGAAAACTGTAGAACTGATCATTAAAGAGATGGTTGGCGAATACTTACAAAGGCAAGCCATAATTATAAAGAACAACCTTTATCAAGAACAGTTCATCTCAGACTAACCTCAATTCCTTTTTACAGGATTACTAAACTGTCTGCCCACTCTTTCTCAGTCTCTTTTGTTGGATTTTCATCAAGGACATAGCAATTAGGCATAAATGTCCCATAAGGGTCCACCCTGGGCCCTCCCCATTCCCTCTGTACTATTTCACTTGATTTCATTAGTTCCCATGGCTTCAATTATCATCTACACAAAGATGATTTCCAGATCTATATATCCAGCTCTAATCTCACTTCTGAGTTCCAATCTCATATCATGTATTGTCTTTTGTACATCTCACACCGGATGTCCCAGATGCATCTTATACTCAAAACATTAGAAGTCAAACTAATTATTTTCACATCCAAACCCTTCCCTCTTCCTAACTTTCCTTTTGAGGCACCCAGGCTTCCACTTGTGCTATCCTCAACTCCTCACTCACACCCATCTCACGTATCTAATCTGTTTATAAGTTTGTTTCTACCTTCACGACATCTCTCATACATGTACCTTTCTCTCCATTCACACAGGCACCAATATGATATAGGCCCTCATAACCTCACATCTGGACTATTGCAATAACATGATTCTCTTCCCTTCTTCTATTTTCTCCCCACTTCAGTCCATTCTCCACTCAGCTGTCAAAGTGATTTTCCTAAAGTACAGTAACTCCCACTACTCAATAAGCTCCAATGGTTCCTTATGACTTCCAGGATCAAATCTGTTTGGCATGTGAAGTCCTTCACAACCTGGTCCTTTCCTACCTTTCTAGTTTTCTTATACTTTACATCCCCCCACACCCTAAAATTCAGCTACAATAGCCCAGTTACTATTCCTCATACACCAGACTCCATCTCCCAATTCCATGCCTTTTCCCTGGCTGTTCACAATGGCTGGAATATTCCTCCTCTTCACTTCCACTGCCTGATGTCCCTGACTTCATCAAATCTCAGCTCAAATCCCATTTTCTGAAAAAGGCCTTTCTGGACAAGTTCTCTTCTACTCTGGTCCCAGTCCTTCACTATTAATACTTTCCCTAACATTGACTTTCATTTACATTGTATATATCTTATATGTACATACTTAATTTCATGTTCTCTCTCTCAATAGAGTATGAGTTCCTTGAGGGCAGGAACTGCATGCTTTGCCTGTCTTTGTATCCTCAGCATTTAGCACCTTACCTGGCACATAATTAGCACTTAATAAATACTTGTTGACAGCCTGAATAAATTAGTAAATGAGAGAGTAATGCAGTAGCTATAATTTACCCTTTTGATAAAATATCTCATGGTATTTTTGCTTCAAAGACTAAGTGATAATTTGCTATTGTTCAGGCATTTTCAATCCTATCTGTGTCTTCATGACCCCATTTGAGGTTTTCTTGGCAAAGATACTGGAGCAGTATCTCCAGTACTTCCCCAGCTCATTTTGTGCGTGAGTAAACTGAGACAAACAGGGTGAAGTGACTTGCCCAGTGTCACACAGCTAGTAAGTGTTTCAGACCAGATTTGAACTCAGGAAAATGAGTCTTCCTGACTCTAGGCCCAGCATTCTATCCACTGAGCTACCTAGCAGCCCCCTAGATGATAATACAATTAGATTAATTAAGAATTTTTTGGATGGGGGCAGCTAGGTGGCGCAGTGGATAGAGCACCAGCCCTAAAGTCAAGAGGACCTGAGTTCAAATGTGGCCTCAGACCAAACACTTGACACTAGCTGTGTGACCCTAGGCAAGTAACTTAACCCTAATTGCCTAAAAAAAAAAAAAAGAAAAAAAAGAGAAAAAAAAGGGGGGCAGCTAGGTGGCACAATGGATAGAGCACCGGCCCTGAAGTCAGGAAGACCTGAGTTCAAATCCGGCCTCAGACCAAACACTTGACACTTCGTAGCTGTGTGACCCTGGGCAAGTCACTTAACCCCAACTGCCAAAAAAAAAAAAAAAGAATTATTTGGATGGACAGAATCAAAGAGTAGTTGTTTAATGGAGTTCTCAAGTGGAGTGTCCTAGGGGCCTGTGCTTTCACATTATTTCACATTATTTTCATGACTTGGAAAAATGCATAGATGTCATACTCTTCAAATTTGCGGATGATACAATACTAGGAGGGATAGTTTAGACACTGAATGACAGTCAGATTCCAAAATATATTGATAGATTAGAAGAGTCTTTAAACTGGTCCTTGAATATTTTTTTGCTGTGTAATTTTGGTAACTATATTTCAATAAAAAGAAATTAAGAACCTCTAGGCTACAGCAATAGGGATTAATGTAAAGTGTTGTACTTGGGTACAAAAAATCAATTTAAAAATTCAAGATGGAGGAGAAATGTTTAGACAGTAGTTATTCTGGGTAGAAAAAAAAATCTGGTTAGTGGCTTTCATTGGATTGTAAATTTGATTTGATTTAGGAACATGAGGTAGAATCCAAAAAAGGTAATGCAATTTTAGGCTGTGTTTAGAGGCATAACTTCCAAGAAAAAAGGGATCAGTCATGATGTACTCTTTCTTCATCATACCTCTTCTGGTGTATTATGGATGTTCAGTTTTGGGCTCCATAATTTAAGAAAGACATCAAGAAGGGGGGAAATATCCACAGGAAGGCAGCCAGAATGGTGAAGAGCTTTGAGTATGTTTCATAAGAAAATCAGTTTTAAAAATTGGGAATGTTTAAACTGGAGAAGAGAAGACTCAGAAGAAAAATCAATTCTCTTCAAGTATTTAAAGGTCTGCCTTGTAAAAGAGGGATTAGAATTATTACGTTTGGCTCTAAAGAGGCCAAAAGAATTAGGTAGAAGTTACTTTAAAAAAAAAAGATATTTGTGCTTTGTGTCAAGAAAATCTAATAATTAGAGCTGCCCAAAAGTGGAATATGTTGCCTGAAGAAGTAATGAGTTCTACCACCAGCACCACTCCCTCCCGGCTTTGAAGTCTTCAGTCAGAGTCTAGTGACCACTTGTTAGGTATGTTGTAGTGAGGGTTTCTTTTATGTCTGGGTTGGATTCAATGACTGGTGAGTTCCCTTCAAAATCAGATTCTGTGGTTCAGTTATTTGGTGTCATTCTATCAGCAAAATTCTTCATCTATAGCACTAAGTGCCATCCCTTGGCAATGTTAATGAAAGAGTTCCAGGTCAATCATCTCCCACCACCCTGGTTCCTGTTCTTATTGGAACAAGGATATGATTACAAGTGTGTTTTTCCTCTTGCCTTTTTAAGCCTGTCTGTGAAATGCACTGACTCTAAGACGCCGGACTGTTTAGAGCAGACTGAGAAACATCATCTTGTATTGACTGATTACTTTTTCTGATAGGTATCTGAGGTGATCAATGAGTGAATGGTCTTGTCAAATGGTTCTTTAGGATCTTCTCAATGGAGTAAGAAAAATCTCTAAAAGAAAATAAAGGCTCCTTAGCTTCTTATGAACCCCTTTTCCACCCTTTTTCACATAAAGGATTTTAGGGGGGAGAGTTCACAGTATGGAAGCATAACATGTCTATTAATCATATTAATTCATATTTTAGGGGCAGCTAGGTGGTGCAGTGGATAGAGCACCGGCCCTGAAGTCAGGAGGACCTGAGTTCAAATCTGGCCTCAGACAGAACACTTGAGACTTACTAGCTGTGTGAACCTAGGCAAGTCGCTTAACCCCAATTGCCTTAAAAAAACAAACAAACATATTTTATAGAAGTCTGTATTTTAAAAGTGATTTCCTAATAACAACCCTATAAAGTAGGTAGTGCAAGCATCATAATCCTCATTTTACAGATAAACGAACTGAGGGTCACAGGTTAGGGGGAAAAAATAAAACAACTTGCCTCTAATCACACAGATCAAGGACTTGAACTCAGAGTTCCTATGCCTAAGCCTCCTAGTTATCTTTCCAAGAGGCGTGTCATCCCTTATTTCTAAGAGTAATAATAAGTTTCATTATATGGTGTTTTGTATACATTTCCTCTTTTGGTAACCACTATAATCCAGCGACATGGGGACACTTAGATTGTTATCCTCATTTTCCCAGTGAAAAGGTTGAGGGTGGGAACGGTTGGGTGATTTATTTGCCTAAGGTCACAGAGTAGTAAATCTCTCAACCTATATAATTTAAGTCTAGAGTTCCATCAATTATGTTATGGCACCATTTAAACTATGGTTCTGTCATATCTCTTCATTTAGAATCTTCTCAGGGAACATTGGGCCAAGGACGCAATGGTGGTTGAAAGAGTGATGGACTTAGACACAAGGGAACTCAGATCAGATTGTAGCTTTGCTCCTTACTCTATGTGCTTCCTTGAGCAAGCCACTTGTCTTCTCTAATTATCAATTTCCTAATCTAATATGTAAAATGAAGAGATTAGATTAGATGATCTCTAACACCCCTTCTGGATCTAAATCTATGATCTCATGACTTCCCCCAGTAAAGGCTTTTTGCTCAATATTAATGGTTCAACTCGGTTTATATTCTTTTGTGGTTTTCTTTCAGATATGTTAATATTTAATGTTCTTTAGACAAGATTTTTTTCTCTAAGTCCAGAAACATTAATACAGCCTAACCAAGCTTGGGAGGAAGACAAAAAAGAAATCTTAAGAAGTTGTGTAATTTCCATCCTCTACTGGGAGAATACACGTGCAGTTGGGGATGTGGGCTTTAACAAGTGAAGGAATGTGGAATAGACTAGGGATAGGGAGTGAGCCCAAGTTCAGTAAATTTTGAAGTTATAAAATCATATAACTTCAGAGTTAAAAGATAATATGGGACTCATCTAATCCTACCTCATCTAATCAGTGCAAAAATTCAACAATTCCTTGACATATGGCCATCCAGTTACTATTTGAATGTTTTCAGTGAAAGGGCTCTCAAGATTTCATGAGACAGACTATCTATCCTATTATTGTTCAGATAACATTGTTAGGAATTTCTTCCTCATACTGAGCCCAAATTGTTGTCTTCCCTATAACTTTCACTCCATTAGTTCTAATTCTTCCACGTAGAATAGCTAGCATTTATATAGCATTTTAAGGTTTGCGAAACACTTCACAAATTTGATACTCACAACAATCCTGAGATGTATGTGCTATTATTATCCCCATTTTACAGATGTAAAAACTGAGAGAGACAATGGCCAAGTGACTTGCCCACGGTCACAGAGCTAGTAAGTAGCTGAGGCTGGATTTGAACTCTGATATTCCTGACTCCAGGTTCAATACTCTATCCATGGTGCCACTTAGCTTTCTGTATTTAGCTCTAAGAATACACCAAACGAGTTTCTTTCTCTTCTCTGCAATAACTCTTTCAATATCTGAAGGCTGCTAACATGTATCCTCTGTATCTTACCTTCTCTGAGCTCATCATTCCCAGTTTCTCACCTCTTCCTCACATGAAAGTTTCCAGACCCTTCACTATTCTAGTCACCTTCTTCTAGATATTTCACAAGCTGGTTGTTTGTTTGTTTTTTTTTCTTTCAGTTTTCTGTTATGGAAATAATTTCTGCCAGCATGTTCAAGATAGAATTTCTAAGGCATTTATAAGTTTACTTGGTGTTGGTTCTAGGAATAACGGCCAATCATATTTAATTTTCAAGGAGCCTTCCAGATATGACAGAACACCTATATGACACATGATTTTCTACTCAGTTTTGATAAAAATCCATCTAAACCTCTTTTCATTTATTTTATAAGTAGAGTTGAGAATCTATTCATAGATTCATAGATTGTTAGAACTGGAAAGCACTGTAACAATCACCTTGTTACCCATTTCTATTACTGTTGCAGAAATACAGTAATAAATAATGGACATTTGGAGGCGGTAATGTTTATGGATCAGTCATGTGATTTCATTGATACATGGAACTGTCAATGAGAGAACTCCTTCTCTTCCTCAACTTAGAGTCTTAGGGATTTGCCAGGACCCCTGAGAGGCTTATTAAGGATCATACAGCCAATAAATATTGATTAATTTATTTTTTTGTCAATAAATATTTATTTATTTATTTATTTATTTATTTTTATTATCAGATTCAGAACTTGAATAAAGGTCCTTCAGACTCCAAGGCCAGCTGACTAACCATTGTGCTATACTTCCATGCTGCCTCAGATTGGAGAGACATACAAAATGGAAATACCAGTCTCACACTACAATCAATCTAAAGCCACCACAAACTTCCCAGCCACAAAAAGCAGAGCATTAATGAACTTCTAAATGACACTGGCTTTAGGAAGTAAATGAGTATTGTCAGACTCAGAAGTGTGTTTAATAGAGAGGCAGAGTCCCATACCACCAACTATCTTCTGGACATCTCAAATTAGATGTTCAAATAAATATCTCAAACTCAACATGTCCAAAACAGAACTTGTTATCTTTTCCACACAAACATCCACTTTTCCAAACATCTCTATTACTGTCAAGGGCATCAACAGCCTTTCAGTAACATAGGCTTGCTACCTTGGAGTCATCCTAGAATCCTAATTCTGATTCACCCCAAATTTTCAATCTGTACTCTCTTTCTGTCTCTGACTTTCTGTCTAGTCTCTGTCTTTCTCTCTTTCTCCTCTCTCTCTGTCTCTCTGTGTCTGAGTGTCTGTCTGTCTCTCTTTCACACACACACACACACACACACACACACACACACATACACACACCCCCACCCTACTCAGTAAACTCCCATGGTTCCCTATTACTTGCAGGATCAAATATGAAATGTTCTGTTTGGCTCTTTAAGCCCTTCATATCTGGGCTCCTTCCAACCTTTCCAGTCTTCTGACACTTTGCCCATCCATGTACTCTATGGCACAGCTACACTGGCTTACATGTTCTTCCTCACATCATCTCCAAAATGCCTGCATTTTCACTGATTGGCCCCTATATCTGGAATGCTTTCCCTCCTCACCCTTGCCTCCTGACTTGCCTGTTTTCCTTTAAGAGAGTTTCTGTAGAAAAATCATACTTTCTGGAAGTGGCCTTTTCCATCACCCCACCCATTGGACTGTGTTTTTGCCCTTTTTTGTATCCCCAATGCATAACATAGTGCCTTTGTTATTATTAAATGCCTAATATCCATTTAACAAATGCTTGTTGACTGACTAGAAAAAATGCCAAACTTGGTGTGAAAAAAACTGGGTTTCAGGCTAATTCTTGATTTCCTAATTGTAAGATGGGAATAATATTTAGGGTCCTTTAAGATTTTTTCCCTAAATTTCAAAGTGCTGCATAAATGTCAATTCTTATTACTTTAATTCTTCAAAGATCTACTCTGATGTACCAACTGATATACTAACTGATAGACCAGTACAAATGGCAACTCCTCTTAGCCTGGCAATCGATTGTTATGGTTTGTTGGGACTGAAAAAATACATCCCCTGATAGTCAGGCTTCTGATAATTTGCCTCTCAACGCCATGCTAGACTGGTCCTCAGACAGAAAATGTATAGTCTCCCAAAGAGTCTGTTTTTGATAGGATCTAAGAAGCTTATTTTCAAATGATGGCCTTAAACAATCCAGAGTTGTAGAGACTATGATAAAGCATCAGAGAAGGACTTTATTGGAGTATAAGCTTTCGATCTAAGCAAAATGTGCTGCCTCAATCTCTGAATTCTCATCTTCATAATCAAAGATATCAAGGAATTATAATTTAGTAGGAATTGAAAACAATCAGACCACAAAGCAAATCTTGATTATGCCTCCTATTTTTTCATGACAAATGTAACCTGGGATAGGGGAACATGGAAAAAAAAATTACCAAGTCCAAGAATTGCCTGCCATTTTGATAGCACTGGCAAAGCACTTTTCTTCACATCAACTTTGTGAGATAGATAGAGTAGATAGAGTAAGTCTTATCATCCCCATGATGCACTGAGATAACTGAGATGCACAGAGATAAAATGACTTGTCCAAAGACACACAGGCAATGATGAACCCAAATTCAAATGCAATCTTTTGACTCCAAGTTCAATGTTCTTTCTACCACTTCTTGCTGCACCTCAGCGTTTTTCTCATGAACAATATGGACAAACATGGCCCTATCGGTTGAAGTCAAACATATATATTATTTAGAACTTGAAGGAATTGCCAAAGCTAAGGATGTGTGGGATGTAAAAATAGCTTTTTCAAGTTATATTTGGCTCTTTGAAGTCAGTTTGACATGAAATAATAGTGTGATATGCATGGTGGGAGGGGAGCCTTCTAATGAAAGTATTTCTCTTTATTCCATATCCTTTGGTCTTTCCCCACACATACCACCCCTCAAATCATCCTTTTGCAATCTGATCCATCCTTTAAAACAGAGTGATTTAGTGTGTCTTGTTTTCAGTTTATTGACCTTTATAATGAAGTCAATATTATTCTGCTACCTGACTACTAAGGTTCCTTTCAGCTCTGAGTCATCAGAATGCTGAACTTATTGAGAGAAACCTTTTTTGTGGAATCTGGCATTTAATGCATCAATCAATACTGCATGGGTGACAAGGATAAGTTATAATACGTGTCATCAAGGAATTTATTCCCTTACTGGGAAGACAGTCAATAAATAATCCTACTATGTGTCAAGGAGTGTTTTAGGCACTAGGGAAACGAATTTTAAAAAATTAAATAATTTCTGTTCTCAAGAAACTATTAGGGCAGATGTGTGTACACTGTGAGTGTATACAGAATAAATATATACAGAATAAATTTAGAAAAACAAAATACTTACATACAAAGTATCTGGAGAAGATTTTGTGGGGAAAAGAGATCAGGAAAGGCCTCATGTAGGAGATGGCTCTTGAACTGAGTTTTGAAGGAAATGAGAGATTCCAAGAAATGGAAGTATGGGCCAGATACAAGGGACAGTCAGTTCAAAAGCATAACAGTTGGAGATGAAGCATAATGTGTGAGGAACAGTAAGATCAGATTGAATGGATTATAGAGTATGTGAAGGATAGATAATACAACTGTCAAAGTAGGTTGAGGCAAGGTTGTAAAGGATTTTAAATGCCTCATTTTATTTTAGATGTGATAGGAGGCACAGGAGATTATTGAGTAGAAGAGTGATATGGTCAAACACACCCTTAAGAGGGGTCATAATAAATAGTTCCAGGTCTGTTAAGCTCTGAATCCTTTAAGAGAGTGCAGTTGGCAGTGCTAGGAGAAAACTATTCTCTTTCATCAAACAGATCCTGTGAATGTCTCCATATGTCTTTAGACAATTTGTTGTCATTCAGTAATTTTCAATAGTATCAGACTCTTTGTGACCCCACTTGGGGTTTTCTTGGCAAAGGTACTGGAATAGTTTGCCATTTCCTTCTCCAGCTCATTTTACAGATAAGGAAATTGAGGCAAACAGGGTTAAATGACTTGCCCAGAGTTACACAGGTAGTAATTGTCTGAGGCTTTGAACTCAGAAAGATGAGTCTCCCTGACTCCAAGCATGGCACTCTATCCACTGTGCCACCCAGCTGCCCCCCTTTAGATAATTAGCTTTAGTCATTGACCACTCACGGAATTCCCACCTAACTTTGTGGTGTGTGCTGTCTTCCCCTTTAGATTGAAAGCTCTTTGAGGAAAGGGACTGTCTTTCTTTTTATTAATTGTATCCCTAGGGCTTAGCACAGCGCCTGGCACATAGTAAGCATTTAATAAATGTTTATTGGATTGGATTGGATTGGATTGGTGATTCCAATCCAGGCTCTCTTGGGCTTCTAGTTTTCACTTTTGCCATTTGTGCAGAATGCTGTAAGGAAATACCATTTCTCAACATTATAGGATCATGCTACTGAGTACTTACATCAACTTAGCTTAAGCTCATTGTCGGCCTCCTCCTCAGATTTTCCTGTCTTTCCTGCACTTGACCAGATATCAAGGAATTAATTATTATACCCTAGTAACCTATACCCCAGTAACCTAGATGCTAGTAGTAGGCAGATACATGACACAGTGCGCTAAATTCAAGTCAGGAAGAGCTAAGTTCAAATCTTGACTCAGACATTTACTTGACCATGAGCAAATTACTTGTCCTTTCCAAACCTCAGTTTCCCCATTTGTAAAATGGGGATAATAAAAGAACCAATTCCACAAGGTTGTTGTGATGATCAAATAAGCTGATCTATGTAAAGCATTTTGCAAACTTTAAAATGCTATACATAAATGCTGGCTACCAACTTTGTTTTTATCTCCAGACCAGCTGTCCAACCCACTTTCCAAGGAGGCCACACTAACTACTCAGGGTTATTTTCAAAATCAGCCCACCTGGAGTGGTAAAAGTAGCTCGTTTTATGTAATGTTTTAAGGTTTGCACAACAATTTACATGTATTACCTCTTTTGATCATCATAACAACTTCAAGCCCTATTGTTAAGTCCATTTTGGAGATAAGAAAACTGAGACTCAAAGATGCCAGGTAACTTGCCCATGGTTCTATAATAAGTGCCTGGGGCAAAACTTGAAATACATCTTTCCATACTTTCCAAGTCTAATGATTTGCAATTAAGAAAACTGAGTCCAAAGTCTATCTCCAACACGCATTAGCTATGAGGCCTTCATAAAGACATTCCCCCTCTCTCAGCCTGATTTTTCTCAATTTTAGAAAGAGATTAATAATAATTAAGTACCTCACAGGGTGCTTGAGGGGAAAGTGTTTTGTAAACCTCAGAAAACTATAAAATGTGAGTTATCATTATCATTATTATTATTACTAAGAGGATTCTACAATTCCATGGAGTGAAGGAGATAGAGGAGAAACCAGTTCACTGAGCTGTTAATATCGCAATTTCAAAGAATGGGATTTTGTTCTTTGAGACAAAAATAATATGATGGTCACAGCAAGCAGCAATAAAAACTACTGTTTGTGTATTTGTCATCTTTGAATGATGGGGTGCTCTTCAGTGTGTAACACATAACCCCCTCGATGGAAGTGAGATTCTGAAACTGTCAGCAGGCCTGAGTGGATGAGTCAGTTAAAGCTGGCTGAGTTTCAGTTTTTGCAAACTATGCTTTAAACGCCCAAGGGCTGTTTAGTTTGCTAGAATTGAAAGACAACAGGGACGCTGCTTTTTTCTCTATGGTAGCTTCTTTCTTTCAATTGTGTCTCTAGCTTAGAGCAGTTACCTTCAGTTTCTCATAGGATCATAGACCTTTTGTATTGGAGGCAGCCATGTGCTGGAAATGTTTAACAACCAGATCTCTGCCAAAAAAAAAAAAAGGAGGATGGATATACTTTTAAGTTTAATCTGTGTTATTAATATTTGCTCCATTGTTTTAAGCCTATACAAATCAACTGAACATTTAATTAAGCCCCAATTTGTAGTATCTGCTGCTACCTAAAGTATAAATGTTCACACTGAAAATTTATCAATTCTCAAAGGCTTGTTAGAGATGGCTCCAGAACATTTCTGGCTTGATGGACCTTAGAGGTCATGTAGTGTAACCTACTTATTTCACAAGAGATGAAATAGGACCAGAAAGATGTAATTTCTACTGGAATTGGGATCTTGACTTTGACATTTCCCTGCTGTGTTATTTTTGACAAATCATTTCACATATCTGAGCCTCAGTTGCCTTATTTGTAAAATGATGATAAGAATGTTTGCACTACTGTTTTATATGTTTTATATGTTTTAGGTTTGTCCTAAAGGAAGCACCTTCTGTGTAAACATTAAAACCTTGCAGAAACGTGAGCTGCTGTTTTTACCAAAGGTCTCATAGTTAATGATATTTTTTAAATGAATTCAACAAAAACTTTAACATCTACTATGGGCAAATCTCTTTGTTAGATTCTGAGGATACAGAGACCAAAAATGAACAGTCTGTGACCATCATGGAGCTGGCATCCTTTTTTTTTAATGTTTTATTTTTAATCTGAATTTAACAAACACCATGGGCTTTTCTATGTACATAATACAACAGAAAATGAATACTGTACATGAAACTGAATTTCTGTTATGTAAAGCTTGATTTTCTTTTTAAGTATAAGAGTTCAGCCTGAAGCTTTCAAAGCTTCCTTCCTTCTTCCCTCTCTCCCTTCTTCTCTTCCTCTTTCTCTTTCTTTCCTTCTTCCTTCCTTCCTTCTTTCTTCCTTTCCTTCTTTCTTTTTCTTCTTCCTCTTCTCTCTCTTCCTTCTCCTCCTCCTCTCCTGGTTCTGCTCAGTTTACTTTCCATCAGTTCATATAGGTCATCTCAGGCTTCTTTGAAACTGTCCCTTTTATCATTATTTTTGGCATAATACAATAATATTCCATTACATTCATATAAGATGGTTCATTAAGCCATTCATCAAAAGGTGGGTACTCCTTTAATTTCCAGTTCTTTGTTACTACAAAAAGAACTGCTATAAATCATTATGTACATATAGGGTCCTCTTCTACTCTCTTTGATCTCTTGAACTGATCCAAAAAGAGGCTAAGGACTTAAAGAAATGAAAGTGGAGAGGGAGGACATTCCAAATATATAGTTCTGCATTTAATGAACTCCTCTCCTTATAGAATATAGACATGCCCATTGGCATCTTGTTAAGAGGAAAAGAGACAAATTTTGTTTAGGTTTTGGTAACTAGGCCTCCCCACAACATCATAACTGATTTAGCAATGGCTCTTGGCAGGACAAATTCTACTCTAAGGATCTGTTCCACTGTGTTGATATATGGAAGTGCACCTGTGTAAATGTGGACACAAATGTTTAAGACCAGCAAGTAGGGCTGTTTGGAATGTAGCACGCAGAAAAAGGAATAATATGAAATAGATCTGTAAAGGTGGACTGGAACCAGATTGGGAGGAGCCATAAATGTCAAGCTGAGAAATCTGTATTTATCCTAGAACTAAGAAGGAGCCATAGAGATGTTTGAGACCGTTTGACTGTACGATCCTTGAGGGCAGGGACATTTTTATTCCTCTTTTTGTATCCCCAGTATTCAGCCCAGTGTCTGGCACAAAGCAAGTGCTTAATAAATGTTTATCAATTGATTATTGATGGGGTAGCATTATAAATGCTGTGCATTAATTAGTTCACCAATATGTGGAAGGTGGTTTAGGAAAGGCACAGACTGGAAGCAGGGAGACTAATAGGGGAGGGAGCACTACTATGATTATTTAGATGCAAGTGTGTACTTGGGCAAGTCATTTACCCATTTGGGCTTCTATTTCCTCACTTGTGAGGTGAGGCTGAGGGACTTTTTGATTTGCAGCTCAGTGTCCTATGATATTTAGTCACAGAGCCTGTACCTGAAGAGTAGGCTTCTAAACCCAAGGGCAGTGTGCTTTCCACCACAGTGAGCCCCCCTCATAGGCTACATACAAGAAAGCTGGCTCTGGGTCAGCCAGAACAAACTGGGCATTCAGATTGGATTGGGTTCAGTTTATTTCTTTGCAATGAGGTACTCAGAAATTCCTATGAAGTTCCTATTCCCATATGTGCCAGATTTTCTCCTACTAAAATGTTTCTTACAGGAACATGAGAAAACAGTTATAATTAAACTTAAGTAGAGTGACTATATTTAACACATTCCTTAGGAAATCTTCTGCGGAAGATGCCCTGAGGTAAAAGACTACATTAGCAAGTAACCTGAAATCCCTGAATCAGACAGCCCTCCGGATACTCTCTGTTCTTAAGCCTCCAGGGAACAAAACAGGAATGTTTATCGTTGATCAGAATGGAGAAATCAGGACCTTTCACCTGGTTCCACAGTATGTTGTAATTGTTCAGTCATTTTTTTTCAGTCGTGTCCGACTCTTCATGATACCATTTGGGGTTTTCTTGGCAAAGATAATGGAGTGGTTTGCCATTCCCTTCTCCAGCTCATTTTACAGATGAAGAAACGGAGGCAAACAGTGTTAAGTGACTTGCCCAGGGTCATACAGCTAGTAAGTGTCTGAGGCCAGATTTTAACTGACAAAGATGAGTCTTCCTGTCTCCAGGCCTGGCACTTTATCCACTGCATCACCTAGCTGCCCAGGGAATTCACATTATCCTTCCATGTAATACATAATTTTTTTGGGGGGGGTGGAGTGGTCAGATGAGTGGAAGAGGAATATGTAGAAACAGACATGGTCTGATGGAGAAAAGGAAAACAGAAACAAAAACCACTAGACTTGGAATGAAAATACTTAAGTTTAGTCCCTACTGATGGGCTTCTAGCTTTGTGCCACTAGAGCAAGTCTTCTCCTGTCTCTGAACATTCATTTTCCCATCTGTGAAAGGGGGTTAATAATATTTGTCCTACCTACCATCTAGGGTGGTTTTAAGAAAAACTGTGTGTAAACTTTAGAGAGTTTTGTGAATATGAATTCATTATTATTAGGAAATTTTAAAGTTGGAGGCAGTATGGTACATAGAAAGAGCACACTGGTTTTGGAGTCAGGACCTATGTTTAAATTCTACCTCTGGGGCTTACAGACACTCTGTGTGACTTCCCACTCATCATATGTAAAACAAGATATTTAGACTAAAAGGTTGTTTGAGATCCTCTCTTGTTCTAAATTGAGGAGGTTGTCTTCCCCTTTCTACCACCATCCTCCTGGCTTCCTTCAAGCCTCAGTTAAACCTTTCCCAGGCTTCTTTAATCTTAATACCTCCCCTCTGAGTTTATCCTGCATGTATCTTTTTTTTTGTACATAGTTGCTTGCATGTTGGCCATCCCACTAGACTGCGAGCCCTTTGAGAACAAGAATTGTTAGACAGACAGACAGATAGATAGATATATACATATATGTTATATAAATATTCTTGTTATGCGCATATAAAACAATTCTTGTTTGTATGTATACATATGCGTATATATCTATATTTATCTATGTATATCTATATCTATATTTATCTATGTATCTGCATATGTCTATCTGTCTTTGTAAACTCAGTGCTTAGCAAAATACCCAGCATATAGTAGTTGTTCAATACTATTTGACTGACTGACCACCTCCCTTCCCACTTCCTTCTCAAACCCTCGCAATCTAGCTTCTGCCACTGCACACTGCACAATGAAATTGCTCTCACCAAGATGACCACTGATTTCTGAATTGTTAAATCCAATGGTCTTTTCTCAATTCTCATTCTTCTTAACCTCTTTTAAGCTGTTAGCAACCGATTAGCAACTCTCTTCTCCTAGATACTCTCTAGCCCCTTGGCTACTACGCTACTGTTTTTCCTGGATCTTCTCTTACATGTCTGAATGCTCAATGTCGATATAATTTTTCAGGTTCATCATCCAACTCTGCCTCCCAACTATTCACATACCCAAGACTCTATTTTGAGCCCACTTCTTGCTATATTCCCCCCTTTTTGGAAATCTCATTAGCTTTAATAGGTTCAATAATTATTTCTATGTAGATGACACTAAATACCTAGTTCTAATGTCTCTTCTCAACTTGACTTTTATGTCTCTAGCTGCCTGTCAGACCTCACTACTTATATGTCATATAGGCCTCTTTAATTGAACACATCCAAAACATGTGTCATCTATTCAAGTAAATCCACATGACTCATTTGAGGCTTTCTTATTTCCATTAAGGACATGATGTAGCAACCACCATATTGTCAATTATCTATATTCACAAACTCAATCATTCTCAATTCTTCCTTCTCCCATACCCCCAGTATCCAATTAGTGGCCAAGTCTTTCTGATTCTACTTCTGTGTTTTCTCTCCCTTGCTTTCCTTTCTCTCTATTCAAGTGGCCACCACCCTACTTGAGGCTGTCATTACTGCTCACCTATACCTCTATTTGCCTTCTAATTGTTCTTCCTGTTTCTAGTCACTTCCCATTCCAATTTACCCTCTGTACAACTGACCATAGTCTTCTCAAAACTCATGTAATGTTAGTGCTCAAATATCCTTAGTGGCATTCTATTTTTTTTTCTAGCAAAGAATAAAAATTTCCCAATCTAGCATTGCAGGTCCTTCACAATCTGGCTCCAGATTACCTTCACAGACTTTCACTTTGCTCCCTATCACATATTGCACATTTCATCCAAATTGCTATACTTGTGGTATACAAAATCTGTACTCTATTTCCTACCTTTCTGTTTCCCCTGTGTCTATTATGCACTCTGTCCTCACCTCTGCATCTGAGAATCCTTAGCTTCCTTCAAAGCTCAGTACACGTCCTACTTTCCATGGGAAGGCTTTCCTTATCTACCTTACATTAGTGTTCTCTCCTGACCTCAAATTATCTGGCATTCATTTCTATGTTTGCATGCTGTATGCTCCAGTAGACCCTTAGTTCTTTGAAAGTAGGGCCTGTTTCTCATTTTTGTGTCCTCAGCACTGAGCATAATATCTTGATCAGAATAGGTACTTAAGATGTATTGAAAGTCAAGGAAGGAGGAATCACTTATATGGGGAGGGAATAAGGAAGGGCTTCATGGAGGAAGGGGGTGGTCTAGACTGGACTTCGTGGAGAAAGATGCTACTAAGTAGAACTTGGTGGTAAATTCAGTTTCAGATAGAAGTTCTGGCCTGGGCAAAGACTCAGAAGGGAATGACACTTCACGAGTTCAGGGAATATCTTTTGGTCTGATTTGGCCTGACAGTATATTGCATGAAGAGAAGTAGTATATGACTAGGCCAGAAAGGAAAGGTAATCACATAATTGCTATTGAGAGGGGCTTTGAATGTCAATATGACAAGCCTGTACTTTAACCAAACTAGTATTCAGACAGAAGCCTTCCATCTCGACATCGGAAACTGTTTTCATGCTATGAACTCCTTTGAAGAGAAGAAGGACATGGTCAGACCTGTGCATCAGGAAAATAACTAAGACTTTATGAAATGTGAAAATATAAATGGCTATCCAAATATCATCATTAATATTTTTGTTTTCCTTAATATTTACTATAGCTTTAAATAGGTCTAACAAGTTAATATGGGTCCAAATGTTAACATAGGTCTGTTACCCACATAACAGGTACCTGACCAATTAGAAAACATAGATTTTAGGGGGGTTTGCTCCCAGTCATGTGTAAAGAAGGGACCTGGCTCATCATTTTAGAGTATACACAGGTATTCTATGACTATTTCCTGTTTACTTACTGTGTGTCTAAGAGGCTTTTCTTGGTTGGCTACTGATGAGGAAACTTTGCAAGCAAAGAGTTCCAATAAACTCAACCTTGATCTCTGCTCCTTTTTCTGGCAATGTTCTAACGAGGAGACAATAACTGCTCTAAGTTTCCAGGTTAGGAGTACCAAGTGTTTAGTCTCCCCATTCTGGTCCAACATGAACCAAGTCTTTCTTGTTGCGTCCATCTTTGTTGTGTCTGTTCCTTCCTGCTCTTAGGTGTATGGGAGCATGGGAGATGACTGTCCCCTAGTAGTCACCAGAGACCTGCTTGAAGAGGGAGTTGTCAGAGGTCTGGGAACTGGAGTCCATAACAATGTTTTCAGGCAAAAAAGTCAATTGAGGAATAAGTGAAGCCCTGAAGAATGACAGGCATAGCTATGGAATGAGGAAATGACCCATCCAGTAACCATGCCACAGTCAGACTTGAACTTAGTGGAAGGATTGTTTGTGGAAACCACCTTAAATTTGAGCCCACTCTCCATAGAGACCTAAGAGGCAATGGGGAATGATGCCCTCAAATAACTGAGAGTGGGGTGCTTTCTAACTTCTGCTCTTGCTTTATCTTCTCAAGTAAATATACCTTTGTAAATGTTAATTCATAATACTTAATTAAATTATGCTGAGGCACTTAGCAATAGTATCAATGATATTGAAGAGATATTAAATAGCACTGGAAATTGATTTTCTTGAACATACATTGGAAAAGTAGCTGATAATATTAGAGAAGAACTCCAAGCCATGAAAGGTTTCCCCGATAAACGTGAAGGAAAGATAGTTTTTCTCTAGAAACCTAGCTTTTAAGTGAGAATGGGAGTTGGGGTAAGGACTATCAGAGTATACAGGGCTATACCAGGGGCCCAGGTAGTACCCCACCCTGCCCTGCCCTGCTAAAAGCAGCCCAGTCTAGACTTAGGTTCAGTACTAGGTAAGTCTGGCCACTAAAGAGAGGGGATTCAGGTTTTTTCCTCAAACTTCCTGGTTCATTATGCCCCAGTCTGGAGCTGTTACAAGTAAGTCTCCTTAAACAAAGCCGAGGTTTGACTCATGTCTAAAGTCTGCCCCATTGTAAGGGGATTAAGAGAGTTCAGTTTGAATGTACAAAATAATAGATAATGAAGTAGAATGTGTGTTAGATTTGGAGTCAGAAGACCAGAGTTTAAATTCTAACTGTTACTTACTAGCTGTGTGATTTTGGACAAGTCACTTAACCTTTTGGAGCCTCATCTATGAAATGAGGAGCTTGGACTAGATAACTTCTGAGGTAACATTCAGTTCTATATCTATGATCATATGATATCAAGTATATGACAGCTATTGATTTCCTCTCCCACAAAATAAATTATTAAAACACAAAAGACTTATAAGCAAAAAATTGCCAATATTTAAAACATGAAGCAATAAGCTATAACGCTTATTGTATTATCCTACACAAAAGAGACTAGTAGGAGACTTATAGGATTGCTGAACAAGCATTTCACTTACCTTAGTTGCACTGTGCAAAAAACAATGCAGAAAAGGCAGCTAATAACTTGAGAACTAATCTCAAGTTCACTTAGACAAACACATGCTTTATCTGCCATGTACATGTGGCTACTCTAGTGGTTACCAGAGAAGACAATGGGAAGGGAATGCTCCAAGATTCCTAAACAGGGAAGTCTGAAGGAGACCTGGCAGAGTCTCAAGCAATAGGAACAAAAGAAGAAGAGAGAGAAAAGTACAGACATTGCCATTTCCTTTTAATGACTACTGAGTGGGCAGCTTTTCTTGGCTTAGTCACCATTTCTCTTTGGCACACTACCCCTCCTCCATCCCTCCAAAAAAGAATCAACCAGAATCCTCTAATTGTGTATGCTCTGCAACACTGGTCCAGAGTACATGTCATTGGAAGTCACCTAAACAGATTCTTTAGTCCGTCACTCCCCATTACACCTGATTACTTCACAAGTATTTTCTAATGTTCTTCTTGTTTCTCAGAACTACTTGTGCATTCCTAGATTTCTTACAAAATTTCATTTTTCAAATGCCTATCATTTCTCACAGTCCCCATGTCAGCTACTCCATTCTACTTAAGGAAAGTTTTGGGGAAAGTTCTTCTTTCCTCTCCACGTATAGTCTAATATCATGGAGTGCTAAACTATCAATTACCAGGCCAAAGTGTCTCATTGCTTTATTCTATTTTAGAGAAATCAGTCTCTGTTTGTCACTGGAAACCAAAATACCATTCCATTAAGTTATTGTCTTGTCTCATCATCCTCTGTTGAGAGAGAAAGAGAGAATGTCTTGCCCTTTGGAGAAAGTTTTCTTTTCTCATTTGCTTAACTTTGTTCCCTTCTTAGCTTGGGATAAAGGGAGGGGAAAGGGGAAAGAGGGCAACAGAAGAGAAAGAGGAAAGGAAATGAAAAAAAAGAAAGGGGAAAAAAGAACTATTTCAATGAATAGAGAGTTCCTCATCTCTGGAGATTTTCCAGTGGAGTATGGTGACCTTTTGACTGGGTTTATTAAAGAACAAATTCTTCTTCAGGAATGGATTGGTCTAGGTCTTCCATAACACTGAAATTCTATGATTCTTAGGTTTGTATGTTGACTTTTTAATTCATTTTAGTAGATGCTTAAAAATGTTTCCTGAATGTAATCATTCAACAGAATTCTTACAAAATATATATGACACTTCAGAGAGCACAAGCATATTACAAGAGGTAATTGAGTATCAGTGTTGAGATATTTCTAGCCATGCCAGTTCAAGAGGTCTAGTGTCATTGGGAGGCTTGGATGCTACAGAACAACAAAACTTTTGCAGCTGTACCACTTATTGGGTGGGAAGATGACCACAAAGAGGAGGATAAATCATTCATACCAGGCTTGTCAGAAGATATGTATCTTGGGTACATTGCTCATGCAGTACAAATATGGTAAAGGTGAAATGCTTGTCCAGCAATCCGATAAGTCTCCTAGTTGTCTCTTTTGCATAGGATAGTATAATAGCATTTATGAATTATTGTTTCATGTTTCAAATATTGGTCAGTATTTTGCTCATAAGTCTTCTGTGTTTTAATAATTTCTTTGTGGTAGAGGAAATCAATAGCTGTCGTATGCTTGGTATTGTATGATCATAGATACAGAACTGAATGTTACCTCAAAAGTCATCGAGTCCAGGACTTCATAAACTTTTTCCACTCAGGACCCTTTTTCAAGCATTCCTTGGTGTTGCGTATAGCCTGAGAGCACGTGCAGTGCAAAGTGCTCATGCTTTGTGTTCAGAACCAAGGTTGCAGTGAAGTTGCACAAAATGCAACATGAGCCCAGAAACACCTTGGATTCATTACACGTTTGATTTTTAATTAATTTTTGGTCATTGTGCATTCAGAAACCTTTCACTGTTGCCAAATTTTTTGGGGTCGGGACCCACAGTTTAAGAAGTGTTGATCTAATCCAACCTCCTCATTTTATAGATCAGAAAGGTGAAGTGACTTGTCCAAAGTTACATAGCTAGTAAGTAACAGAATTTAAACTTAGGTCTTCTGACTCCAAATCTAACACATATTTTACTTCATTATCTATTATTTTATACATTCAAACTGAACTCTGCTAATCCCTTTACAATGGGGCAGACTTCAGACATGAGTAGTATGCTCAGATTTATTCCTTAAAAGAACTATTTAGCTACCTAATGAAGGGTGGATTGGACATAGTGTAGACTAGAAGTAGGAGAAAATTAGAGGCCATTAGAATAGCCCAGCTAAGAAATAATGAAGGCTTGAAATTAGGTGGTGGAGAAGTGGGTGGAAAGAAGGGGACAGATGTAAGTAATAGAATTATTGTGGAAGTATAGTTGATAAAACTTACCAAGTGATTAGATATGAAGGGTGTGGGAGTATTCTAGCATGGTATGTTATAATATCTCTTCCAGGTTCTATATTCTGTTTTACAAATCTATTTTCTAAATTCCATTTCAACCTAAACATTCTGTATTACAACGTTTTAGTTTTTAAGGCCCTCTTTGCTCTAACATTCTATTAACCAGTGATTAGCAATGAAAAGTTTAAATAAAAAAGATTCCAGAAGTCATATATGGGAACTCCTTTGGGTCAACTTCCCAACTTAATGGTTTGTGGTACATACAGGGCAGGTGACTACTCTCAGGGCTCTAGTGGTATTTCTGTGGGTTGGTATTTATAAGGCCATAGCACCTGAGTACCCACCAGTGTGCTTCCCATTAACAATCAGCTGGGACACTTAATTACTTTTCAGCAAGGCATTTAAAAGATAATATTACAAAAAAAAAAAAAAAAGGTTTGGTCAATGCTTGCCCAAAAGCTCTCCTACAAATACACACAGGTTCATGGTTAAGCATGGTGTCAATACTTAGAGTACAATGCTTGTAATGTGTAGCACATGTGTAATGAACATGTGTGGCAAAAGAGTAATCCACAACTCTAAGTACTCAACTGCTCTGGACTTTGCCATCATGCCCTCAACTGCCTCCTCACTCCAGAACTTCCTCAGACCCTCAGAGACTGAGGTTTTTTCACCCTGGAACATCCTTCTGATACACTGATCCCTTTCTCCCATTGGTGGGTGCCTTCTGGGGCCTCCATTTTAGGGAGATGTTCAAGCTAGCCATCCTCAATAACCTTTCCAGCTCTGCTTCTGACTCTCTATAGTCTGCTATCATGTCACCATATAGGTACCTTCTCTTCACCATCCTCAGATTTACATTTCCATTTTATATATTGTCCTTCACTAAGCATGAAGGACACTGACTCCCTTTCAGTGGGATATTTTCATGTCCCTAGATGACTGGGAAGCCAGGTCAAGCTAGTCAGAGGGCACTAGTAATCTGTGTCAAGGGAAGTACATCTTTAGCTTTCTCTCTCCTTCAGGCCAATAAAGTTTTGGCTTTCTCACTTTTTAGGGTCTGATCCAAGTTGCAAGGTTGTACGTGGGAAAACTCTGGTAAATACTGGTCCTGGTATCACAATGAGTCATATGCTTGAGCTTGTACCGGAGGGCAGAAAGGGGAAGAAAATGAGCCCTGAGCAGGTATTATGCTCCCTACACCATCCATTGATCATGTCACTATAGATAATAAATCTGTGACAGATCATGTATCTATTCAGAAGCAAAGACACACCAAGAATAGACAGCTATGGAGTGAGAGTTACCTCAACTGGGAGGTAACTTCAGGAAATATGACCCTTCTTGGCAGAGAGAAGTAACAGCTACAGGTATAGGCTCAAGAAAGGAGTCAATCCTGGAGCCCACCCATCATGTACACAAGGGAAGCTTCATATGAGACTCTAAAAAGAGATGAAGTATGTTGAGTACCAGGAATTGTGAGTCATTGCTTTGTCATAAATGTTCTCTGCATATGTGCCTCACTACCATTATAGTCTTAAGTATTGACCTCATTGTTCTGGTAGACTTAGGTATATTTGTGAGACAGTGCAGGCTGTTTTTTTTGGGGGGGGGGAGGTGTTTTGTGCCAACTTTCGTTACTTTGTTATCCTAGTAAATGCCTTTGCTAAAATCTGATCCAGTCTACCAGCTGATTCTTAATGGATTGCACTCTAGTGGGGCTTGCTAGTAGCGATGTCAGAAAAATAGTCATACAGGATTATCCCTAGAAACGTAAGTCTAGGGGAGTTGTGGTGTTAGAAATACAGCCACACAGGGTTACTTCCAGAACCCTAAATCACCCTCGGGGGAACCAGTCCCAAATGCAAGTCCAGATTGGGGGAGTAGTCCCAGAGTGAATGTTTCACATGATCCCATAGCATGACAACTATGAGATGTCATTTTCCTAGCCATGAATAAATTACTCTAGTACCCTATAAGTATATAGTAGTGTTAATGAAGGTTGAAAAATTGTACTCTTTTTAACTTGGAGCAAATCACTTGAAGCTACGCTGGTATTTGCCCAGTTGTACATGCTCCATCTGGGTTCTCTGGCAGTTTGAGACTTACTCCAGGAAGATTCTAATAAAATTTGATCAAATATTTTGTGTGAAACAGATCTGAGATTAGTGGCTTCTCTGCACATAGAGACACAGGAGAGAGCTTGTTTAAGCTTTCTGAATTCTAAAGGTCAGAAAACACTTCACTGTTTAAAGGCATGCAATTTTCTTTAGTCATGCATCCTCTCTCTATTCTGCCTTATCATTTGACTCTGGACCTGTCTTTCCCAGTTGGTGGCATCAATAAGAGATGGCTAGTGGTGGCCTATAAATATGTTCCAGATGTCATAGTTTTTCCCCTCCCATGATTAATTTTGCTATTGTTTTATGATCCTGAATGATGAGTGTGTGGGGTTTTCTTTGTATTTACTGTGTAGGGGAAAAGAAACCCCACAGCTTGCTACCCAGTGCTAGAAAAGTAGAGCCAAGAGTAAACACATTCATTGTCTTTCAAAGGAAAAGCATTTGGTGGTGCCTGAGGAATACAAGGCTGAGATGAAACTGAGGCTGTGAGGGAAATTGAATGAGAAATAGGTTTTGCTTCTGGGCAAACATTGCAAACCTATCAGCTGCTACCTGGATTGCTGCTACTAAAATCCTGACACAGAATCACAGCATCTCAGATCTGGAAGGGGGCTCAGAGAGAAGCATCACGGCCAGGGCAGTGGTACTCAAAGCAACGGAGCTGTGTTCAAATCCTGATTCTGACAATTCCAATCTGTGGCACATTGGGCAAGTCACTTGTAGGATTGTAGATTTAGAACTGGAACGAACTTTAGATGTTTTTCTAGGCTAAACCCTTCATTTTACAAATGAGGAAACTTAAGTTTAGAGAGGATAACTTACTGTTCCAAGGTCACACAGCTAGTAAATGTCAGAGGCAGTATCTGAACTCAGCTCTTCCCAGTTCCAAGTCCAACACTATCAATTCACTATATCACGCTTCCTTAGTTTCCTTATTTGTGGATGGAGGGGATTAAATTAAACTGTCCTTATGGTCCCTTCCAGCACTAACCTTGTGCTCCCAGTGTTTATATATTCTCAACACACATAAACAGGAATGTCCCTCAGCAAAATCTGATACAAATGATTATTTTGATTCTCCCTGAAGAGCTCTAGCATTGAGCAACTAATAACCTCCTGAGGTGCTCTATTCCATTTTTGGATAAATTTAATTGCAGAGTATTCTCCCTTATATCAAGAGGAATCTATGTTTTCTCTTTCTACCCATTGTTCGATATTTTTGTTTTTGTTTTTCTCTTCCAGAGGCTAAAGGAAATAAATCCAAACTCCCTTTTCACTTGGCATTCGTGCAAACACTTGAAGACAATCATCATGTTTCCACTGAGTCTTCTTTCTTCAAATAATCTTCATATAGCACGGTCTCTGATTTTCTTGCCATCCTGGCTGCCCCTCCTTTCTCTGGGAGGGCCTATTGCTGCCCTCCGAAAGTATGAGGCGTGGAAGTGAAGTCAGTTCTCCAGAAGTGGCCTGGCTGGGGCAGAGTCAAGCACACTGACTTCTTCTGTTGGTGTTTCTGGACTTTGTGCTTTTAGTGACGTAGTCTAAGATTGCATTAGCTTGGTTTGGGTTGCCTTGTCACACTGTTGACTCATTGAGCTTGACAACTCTATGAAATCAAGAATGAACAACAGGGAAATAAGACAAAGGGAAGGAGTCATAAGAAATGAAGCTACCAAGGAAAACACAACAGATTTTTTTTTTTTGGCAGAGGTCAGTGCTATACAGGATTAGTTTGAACTAAGCCAGCACCATAGTGTAATTTGCAATATTTTCAAACACTTCAGAACAGGCATTTCTAGTTCTTCCTAATACCATCTCTGAGCCATGACTATCTAAATAGACAGTGGGCATTAAAGTTCATAGGGCTTGATATTGCTTGTAAAAAAAAAAAATGGAGCCCCTGCAGGATCTTATTTTATTATTGGCCTTTATTAGGACCATGGCCAATGGTGATTAAAGTATTGTGGCATATCTGTCGGCATGCATGGATGCATGGGGATTATTAGTAACAGAATTTAAAAGTCTAGAAGCCAAAGAACTCCAGACACAGGGCTAGAATACTAATTTTCCCAATACTTTCCTTTCAATCAGTTGATTCCCCTGTATTAAGAGAAGGCCACCATGGGGAATCTTTGTGATCCATATTTGTTTTCAATGGTTTACTAACCACCTTATTTAACAGGATTCTCTAGAATAAAAACTAGCAATTGCTTCTTTATTTAAATAGTGATAAGAATATTTTTGATCTGCTAGGATAATTTTTAAGGAAAAAACTTTTAGAATTATGCATCTTATATAATTATACATTCTGTTATTATTCCAAGAGTCAGAATCAAATTCACTGGATTATATTCTGAAGATTTCATTCTCCCCTCCTCCTTCTATTAAAAAAATAAACAGGACATTTTCCCTTTGGCTCATTTTTCATTCTCAGTAATTTTTTATCTGACAGATCTTTCAGGACCCTCCAATGTAAGTTTATCTGGCTCACGTGATTTGAACTCACCAAAGGCAGCGAGGTACTCTCTAACAATCTTTCTTATTATAGATAGACATCCTCTTAGCCATTTTTATTCTTTCTTTCCCACTTCAAAGGTCATTCTCATAGGCAGATAAAACAGGAAAACAAACAAACACAAAAGAATTTAATAGTTCTGCCTTCTTTCGGAGCCATTTACCATCACCCTGTCCACCAAGAGCAAGAGGTCTTCTTTGATATGACTCTTTTCCCAAATATAGCTAAAAGTAATGGGATGGGGGTGAGGGTGTGCATCTAACACCTCTCCCTCAGTGTAATATCAGTGTGAAGGTGATGAGGGAGGTAAAGATGATGGGTCACACACTGTGAACTTATTTTAATGGCTAAGAATGAAAGAATTGATTGGTTAACCATGCCTCTGGAGGGGTTAAATAGCTGAGGAAGAATTTCAGCATAAGTTTAGGTATGAAGTAGTCAAGAGATAGAGGACTCCAGGCTCAGGAGTCCTTTAAGGAGGCAGACTCTTGTACCTGTAGCAGAGGCAAGCAAAAGCTGAAGGCCTGGAGAGTAAGAGTTAAAAGATGAACGGCAGCAGTGAACAGAGGTGGCTAGGTGGGATGATGGAGAGTACTGGATCTGGAGTCAGGAAGACCTGCCTTTAATTCTAGAGGCGAACACTGACCGTGGGCAAGCCATTTAACCTAAGTCTGCCTCAGTTTCCTTAACAGTAAAAATGGGGATCAAAATAACACTTACCTTTCAGGATTGCTGTGAGGATCAAGTGAGATATTTGTAAAGTGTTTAGCACAGTGCCTACCACATAATAGAAACTTAATAAATGCTTGTTTCCTTCCTTATGCATAATGAAGTTGCATTTTTTTTAATCACAAAAAAACCTTTATGCAGGTAGCTAAGTGTCCTGACAAATTTCCTATTAAAAAAAATCAAGCTGTGGTATATCAAACTCCAATTCCAGCACTGGCTTGTTCAAATATTTGCTGAACCTAGAAAAATACATTAAAGGTTAAGTGTTTTCTTTTCCTTCCTTGATGGCAGGCATAATCCTGTTTTTTTTTTTTCCTGAGCAGGTGACCTTCCTTCCTTCCTTCCTTCCTTCCTTCCTTCCTTCCTTCCTTCCT